>NC_089823.1:162627911-162935661 GCF_035046505.1 Tiliqua scincoides | reverse complement strand
CATGTGCAACTGTATTATACGTGCAGAATTATGTTGAGGTATAAATTTTAATATACATATAAACATATTTACATATCTACATGGATATACATACACATTTGAAAATACTTGATTGTTGCATCCATACTTTTCTGCAACCCAAAGCTAGCACATGTACGCTCTCTGAGGACTGTTGGTTTGCTAAGTCAATTGAGTGAATGAGCAAAAATTGAAAGGAGTAGTGGGAACAGGGGGGAGGGAGTAAGGGACATGAAAGAAGTGGGGATGGGAGTGGCGGAGGGAAGTTAATTGAAGACATAAGACCAGAGGAAGCTGGAATCTGTCTGTGAAAAGATAATGCCTGATATAGTGTCATAAAATAGGAGGCTAAATGCATACAGAGGACCAAAGAATAGAATGGTGTGCTGGCTCTATGAAGAGGAATAAAGGGACTAGGACAGCAAAATGTATTGTGTGTCTTTTTCTTCCCCAGGATATTTCTCTCAACACCTGTTAGCTGGGGAATTAACAAGTTGCCGCAATACAGTATGCATATTCATAGGAAGGGCATGCATAGCAGTGAAGTTTAAACCGATTAGATCCACCCTTTCAGCAATGCTTCTGCTTGGGCATCTATGTTAGCAACTGTGTCTAAAGTTGACATAGTTCTGATTTAAATTCAAGTCAACATCATATATTTAAATCAAAACTGCATGTTACTAAAGAAGGTGGAAGCTGAAACTTGGGCTGACAAAGATATCTCTGTATCTACTCATTTATACGTGATATTACCCATATAGTTTTGACAATATCCTTCAGAGATCCAGTCTTCTTATCTACAGTGCTGTTTGGTTGCTTTTCTCATTGAACCCTATGTGTCCATATGTGTACATATATGTGCTCAGTCTACATATTCAGACAGACAGACAGACAGAACTAACCTCTTCAGATAATTGTATTAACTTATCCAGCCAATCCTCAATATCAGGCAGAGTTGCCTTCACATCTGTGGCTTCATTTCTCAGTCTTGCTGCTGCCTCCTGAATCTGCCTGAGTGATCTGAGCCGCAGCTTTTGGATCTGTGTGTCCAGGACTGTGACATTGTGCTTGCCTTCTATGAGAGGGAATGGCTTGCTAAAATAAAGAGCAGATTAGTTAGGAATCAAATACTGCTTGCTGAAACTGCTATGCAGCCAGACTTCAGTATCTCAGTAATATTACAAGGATTGTTTGCTGGGGGTCTCAAGCCAGAGACATTTGCAGTCTAGGAGACAGAGAGATTACCAGTTAGCAACACATTACCCTGGAAGCACATTAAAGATGATGTGAAGTTCAAAATTCGATACTGAATTTTTAGACACTCATAGAAAAGAAGAATAACGCATAATGTACCTTAAGTCCTCCATAAGTTCATCAATTAGTTTCAGCCAAATCTCAGTAAACTGGTTATCTGATATTTTCGCCTGTATTCCTGATTTTAAAGCTTCTATATTTGTTTGCTGCAGATTTAAAGAGTTAGACATATGCATAAGCAAGTAATTTGGATTTATTTTTCAATATTATTTTCATTATCTACATTAAAACCATTGGTGGCAGATGTGGCAAGGTCTAGTGAGTGCTGCTGGAGTACACCTGGAGTATTGTGTCCAGTTCTGGTCGCCGCATCTCAAAAAAGACATAGTGGAAATGGAAAAGGTGCAAAAGAGAGCGACTAAGATGATTACGGGGCTGGGGCACCTTCCTTATGAGGAAAGGCTGCGGCGTTTGGGCCTCTTCAGCCTAGAAAAGAGGTGCCTGAGGGTGGACATGATTGAGACATACAAAATTATGCAGGGGATGGACAGAGTGGATAGGGAGATGCTCTTTACACAACACCAGAACCAGGGGACATCCACTAAAATTGAGTGTTGGGAGAGTTAGAACAGACAAAAGAAAATATTTCTTTACTCAGCGTGTGGTTGGTCTGTGGAACTCCTTGCCACAGGATGTAATGATGGCGTCTGGCCTGGACGCCTTTAAAAGGGGATTGGACAAGTTTCTGGAGGAAAAATCCATTACGGGTTACAAGCCATGCTGTGTATGTGCAACCTCCTGATTTTAGAAATGGGCTATGTCAGAAGGCCAGATGCAAGGGAGGGCACCAGAATGAGGTCTCTTGTTATCTGGTGTGCTCCCTGGGGCATTTGGTGGGCTGCTGTGAGATACAGGAAGCTGGACTAGATGGGCCTATGGCCTGATCCAGTGTGGGCTGTTCTTATGCTGCCTCCTACAGTTCCCAATATGGCTGCTGGCGGAGCACTGCATGGACTGTCAGCAGCCATTTTACGACTGTGGAAGTGTCTTCTGCTGTTGTAATGCCCTGCCCCCAACAGTCCAATCCAGAATAGGATTTGGCTGTAGGTTAGACATGACAGTTGGAGATTCAATCATGGTTTTTTTTATGGTTCATTTCCCCCCCCCCCCATTTCCTTGCAGATGCTTGGGGTCCTGATTTGAGTGCCTATATGTCTCATCCCATAGGCTAAGGCTGCAATCTCACTTACTTGAGAGTAAAACCCATTTAATATAGTGGGATTTAACTTCTGAGTACACACATATAGGATTGTGCTGTACGCCACAGAGCCAGGAAGCAGTTTGGTTTGAAAAAATGACATGAGGAGAAAAAACTACCCTTCCTCCCAAGCTCCACAGTCTGATTGGACTGGACACTTAGCCTTCGAAAAAAATGTGAAAGATCTAAATGTGGATCTCCCAACATTTTGTGCAGTTGCACTTGAATATTATTCTCTTCCCCCCCTATAGATAAATGCAATATAAATACAGTACAGCAGTGGTTCTCAAACTTTGAGGGAGCTTTACTCCCTCAGTAAGTTCTTGCGGGGGAGGGGCTAGAGCAGCCATGCAATTCCCAGGATCGTATCGCTAAGGGGGGCGAGGGGTGCTTGTGACTTACTTTGTACAATGTAGGGCTGCAGCAGGCAGCCCTACAAAGCACTTACGTTTTGCAGGAGGTGCTTTGCGCCCACTTCTATTGCAGGTTCCAAGTGTTGGGGAGCACTGAGGAGGGCTGCACAGGGCTCTCGACACTTCCTGCAGCAGCCCTACATTGTACAAAGCAAGTCCTGGGGATTACATCACTGCCTCCTTCCCCTGTCCCTTAAAGGAATGGAGGAAGTGTTAAACGAACTGGTGGGTCGCAACCCACCAGTCTGAGAACCACTGCAGTACAGTATATATGCATGTACTTCGGTTTCTGACTAAATACCTTTAGTACGGTTTCTGTACTGTATTTATCAAAAAGAGACTTCTCTTTAAGGGCAGAAAAGAGTTGCTAATTTCTGAGGGAGCATAATACAGTGGGCCCGTGTTACCCATGGGGGTTCTGTTCCCGGAACCCCCACAGATAAGAAAAACCGCGGGTATTCAGACATATGGTTTCCCCCTACCCTGCAAACCTGACCAGAGCTGAGACCACCGCCTATGCGGGCTTCAAAATGGCCATTTCAGTCAAAAAACTACTTCTGGTTTTCTGATAAAACCAGAAGTGACGTTTTAATGGATTATAAGGTATTGTGAGGCCTGGGGGAGTATGCATGGCCTCTATGGGTCTCAGAAAAGCCTCTGGTAGGGTTTGGAGGCTTGGAGGGGCCATTCAGCATCCACGGATGATGAAATCTGCAGATGCCGAACCTGCAGATAACATGGTTCCCCTGCACATTTATTTCCCATGTACATTGTGATGTTTTTTATTGAAATGTGTTATATCATTATTACATAATTATATAACACCCCCCCCCACACACACACACACATAATTTCAAAGTACATGGATGTGAAAAAGAAGCTGCTGTAAATGACTTACCAATCTGGAAACTATGGCAAGAAGAATATTTAAAGGGTCCAATCTATGACTTATATCCTCCCAATATGAAGTCAGTGTCACAACCGGCTTTGTGTCTGCCCATGGTAGATAGTAGTAGAAATTTCCTGAAGAGAGACATTAATGTGTTAACAGTTACTCTGGGTCTTAAAGGAGATGTACCACCTTGAATTTCAACATTTGCCCTAAAGAGATTCAAAAGAGCACAAAGTTTGGAAATAATGTATAGTATCATTAATCTAGCTTTTTCCTAAGGGACTTTTATCAGCAAGGATTCCAAAATATTTATTCATGTACCATAGCCCTGGTTTTGCACTAAGAGCCTTGGAAACAGATAAAGTTTTTCTTTGAACTCTTTGTAGTTACTCCACTTGTCTGGTTTTTCAAAAGTACCCAAATGGCCTCAGCTAAATCTTCACCCCAAAAGGAAGACTTTCTTTAATTTAAGGTTCTGAATATATGACAATGCCTTATCCTAAGTTCTTATTTCATTGATCTGTCTAGCTCAGCATTGGCTGGCTGGTTGGCTGGCTGGGGCTTTTGGGCTTTTAAAGGCAGCTCTACCTACAGATGCCGGGATTGAAACTGGGACCTTCTGTATGCAACACAGGTGCTCACCACTGAGCCACAGCCCCATCTCCCCGCACATTTTGAAAGCAGGCATCAAATGGGAAAGGCATCAAATGAATCTTTCCATGAACACATTAGAAAATGCACAAATATTTTAAGACAAAATTATGCACATGCCACTAGTCACAGGGGCTCCTACTTTCAAGAACAATTTTTCTCCAGAATACACCTTTACTGTTCATTTTGTGTAGCAGGCATATGAAATGGAAGATCAGAAGATCATCAGGTGGATGATGTGGTGTTGACAGCTATTCCATGTTATGACAGCTGTTTGACAGCTCTGGGAAGGGCATATCTGGCTCCACAGCTGGCTAGCTCCACAGCTGTAATCAATCAAGACATGGACTGAAGAGATGGCTCACCTGAGCCTAATTTGGATTTAATAAGGGGCTAACAAGGTAGCTCACAGGTGAGCTGCATTTTGGATTTTGGGATATACAAGGATAAAAGGTTACCCTGACCAAGACGCTACCTGACCCATGCCTACGGGAGAAGGGGATTGCCAGGACCCTGCTGGAGGACAAAGAAGAGAGGACTGCCAGGACCTTGCTGGAGGAGACTCTTTGCTGGAGAGGAGGGCCTCTGCTACAGAAGACTGTACTGGGAAGACTGGACTGTGCTTTGGAGACTGGACTTGGACTGGAGGCTTCAGACCTATACCCACTAAGTTAAGTGGAGTTTTGGGGAGGGAAAGCTTCTGGACAAGAGGACTTGCAGGGAGTTTATGTGTTTGTAGCAATAAATCTTGTTAATTGCACAAATTGATAAGGAGAAGTTCTGTTTGTTTCCTTTGTACACTGCAGCTGTTCTTGGAAAAGGAGGGTGTTAATTAGCCAAAAAGTGGGCATTAGAAGCGAGTTGGAATATTTGGACAAGACAAATTGGTGTAGTCAGCAGGATAGGGAAAATCGGATAAGACAGCATACTCACCATCAAATACAGCACGACTGTATCGTGTTGTTGATGCCAATGGCTTGCAGGTGGTATCAAACTTATTGCCGTAATTCCCGATGCTAACTTCAAATTGGATAGCCTCGCCAATATCTTGCAACATGCTGGCAGAATGAAACACAGCACAGAGGCAGTACTTTCTTCTGCGCTGATATTTCTGTTGGGTTCAGTCAGGAAAAAGGTGGTTTATTTAACAGAGGCATTCATAAAAGAAAGTCCTCCTGAAAATACAGAACTACAGGTTTACTGTTAAGAAGGCAAAAAGGTAAATGTCTAATGAAATCAAACATTTGAACTGGCAACTGGTTAACCTATTTTGGTTAACTGGCACACACCTATTTTGGTTAACACTTATTTTGAAAATACATGCATAAATAATGGTTAAAGGTGTGTATGTGTGTTACTGCTTCCTGCTCCACTTTTCAGTTCTGACACTAAACAAGCACAGCTTCATTTTTTCTAATTGGTCTCTCCACGTGTGTTCTGACCCATCTGATAGGATCATTGCACCCAGATTTCCATGGTCTCTACAATATGCCAGGAACTTATATGGGCAAAATATACGTCTGCTATAGGGATCTAAAACCTAATGGAGCTGAATCCCAAGTACAAGGAGAAATGAACTGGTATAGCATAATGGCTAACAAACATTAGATCCTTCCCAGTTTGTATCTCAGCTTTGCCATGAATTCACTAGGTAGTCTCAGGAAAGCCACTCCCTTTGGCCTCAGTTCCCCCACTGCAACATGGGGATAATAATACTTGTGTTACAGGGTTATTGTACTAACAGGGTTTTTATACTGACAATATACGTGAAATGCTTTATACAATCAGAAAGCACTATAAAAATATTAAGTACCATTATTATTGTTAGAATGACAGCAGTTAAAATTTTTAAAATTTGGAAGACATCAATGGCTCATTCATTCCACTTAATACTCTAAATAAAGTCGGTATCTAACCGTGTCTATTTGGAAGTAAGCCCCATTGATTTTAATATGATTTCCTTGCCATGCATGTGTTTGGGATCATAAAATTTACAACCAGCCTCAAAGATGCCTGTTCATCATTTCTCAAGCGTTCCATCACAGGGAGACCATAATAAACATTCAAATCAGCCATTTGGAAAATGAGAGTGATGTTTATACCAGGGTACTTTAGCTTGTAACTATTTCCAATGTGAATCAGGGTATCTGAAGCCCAAGAGCCACTGAGTTTTCCAGTGGAAGTAAATCTGAACGATTTCACACCTATGTGTTTCATAGATTGGGATGCTAAATAGCACTTACCTCAACAACTAATAAATCATCACTGGGAATTGTCTCCAGCTTCTTAGGAAGGGGCTTGCTATCAAGCAGGGTAGATAATTCAACCAAGATTCTTCCTCTGTAAGCTACTCCTTCCCCCTGTAACACAAATGGGATACTTTTTCTATACCTACCTGTTAAGTAAGCACACTTTTTCAGACTGTGAATACCATCTGCATCCTTGAACTTGCATATTTGGTTGTGAATATAAAAAAAACAAAACTCTTCTAACTAAAATTATAAACATTTCTTTACTTATCCACTTCTGCTTCTGCATGGTCTCCAATGGGTCTTCTTGAACCTGTGCCAGTAATTTAGCTAGCTCAAGTTCAAATAGAGGGAAGGAGGTGTGAAATGGAGGACAGAATATTGGTGGAGTCATTGCCACCAATACTTGCCCTCTGCAAAACCCAGCAGTGCCAGTTTTGCCCATGTTGTCAGGGAGGCAGCCAGTGATTGAGCTGGTCCTGATCTAAGTAGTTCCACTGGGCAGGCTGAGGCTGTGCATGGGGCAAGGGAACAAATGTTCCCTTACTTTGAGGAGACCTTCAACTGCCTCCCTGCCCATGCAGGATACAGCAGTGGCCATTTCAGTGCAGCTGTATTGCTGCACAGGCAGTCCTGTTAGGACTGGGCTGCCCATCACACAAATCTTAGTTTAATAATCAATCTTAGTTTAATTGCATAAATTTGCAATTGAGAAAAACAATTGTTCTGAAGAAAGGGGATTTCTTTGTTTTTAGATGAGACATGTATGTGTTTTAACAAACATGTCTTAGAACAGACATCCACTCTTCTCTCCCAAACAGGAATGAATGGCTCTCCTAAAATAGCACCTAGTGTCTTCATAGGTACAGTAAAAATTGTGTTATACAGCATGCACAGGGAACAGGGGGCACCAGTTACCCATACATATTGGTTAACAAAGCTATCATCACCTCCTGGGCGTTGCCCCACCCATGGGGCACCTCCCACCTACATGGGAAGAGGTCCATCATAGGAGTGATATGCTGGCCTCCTGCACCGGCTGATGCAAATCCTAGTAATGCCACTGGGCTAACATAGCTTCCACTGTACAGGTGGAGCCTGTTTATCCACTGGTTTTATATCTGCGGATCTGGATTTGGCCCCAATTGAACCCTCTGAAGGCAACTGGAGTTGTGAAACTTGCCCGGGCCTCCCAGTGTCTTATAAGGCATTAACAAGTCACTTCCATTTTCCGTCTGGAAACTGGAAGTCATGTTTTATTGGCCTTTTAGGCCATTCTGAAGTCTGCTGAGCCTAAGGCAGATGCCCTCAGCCTCTGCGGGCTTTAGAAAGCCTCTAGGGGTGACCAGAGCACAGCTCCAGTAGCCTTCGGAGGCTTTAAGGGTGTTGAAACCACTGATTTCAGTATCCATGGTGTACAGTATCCATGGGGGACACACACCAAGAACAGATCCCTCGCGGATATTGAGGCCCCACCTATACTTGTATTACAATGTTAAAAAACTTTAAAATGTGCTCTTTAGTTAATCAGGGCAATTTTTTAGTGAATCAAAAGCTTTTTGATTAATTCATTGAATAGATATTTTCTAATTGTTGTAGCCCTAGTATAAACCAATCAACTGTTCTGGACAATAAAACTACAATTTTCTTTACAAAGACTAGTGTTCCATATAATATTAAAATACCTCTGTTGAAATACAATGGCAAAAAATAGATATGATGATTAAGATATATTTTTAAATTCATACACAGACTAACCTTTCCAGCATTCAGTTCATCATATGGGTCTGGGAAACCAGTATATTCTCTTGGACTTCCATAAAGGTTTAAGTAACAAGGTCCAAATGTTGGTAAGAAGCCCACTTCTGTCTCCCCGGTATTTACTGACAGGGAAACATCATGATTAGAACATACTGTACTGAAGATATCAGGGGTGAGCATTAAAGTTAGTTGTAGCAAATGAGAAATGTTAAATGTTAGTAGTTAGTAGGTAAGAACGTAATGTTAAAAATGCTATACAAATGACTATTCCCAGAGCCATGGTCTGAGAGTGCATGATACAAATGGTTGGCAACCTTCAGTCTCGAAAGACTATGGTATAAGCCTACAGCACCCGGTATTCCCAGGCCGTCTCCCATCCAAGTACTAACCAGGCCTGACCTTGCTTAGCTTCCGAGATCAGTCAAGATCAGGCATGTGCAAAGCACTACAACCACCTTGTTAAACCTAAGCAGGTCTAGGTCTGTTCAGTGCCTGGATGGTGACTGCCTGGGAACCCCCTGTACAATGCCTTGAGGTCAACGATGGAAGAAAGCAGGATAGAAATGTAGTATATATTCATCTTTTCACTTTGCCCTTGAGCCAAATTGGTCTGCTCACTGACAAAACACAAAACACAAGCAGTCGAGGTGAGCAGAATCAGTGGCAAAACTGATCAGAGGTGTCCTTAAAGGAGCAGCCTTCACATCAGGTTGCCTGTGATCCCAGGCATGAGGTTTAAATTTGAGCCCATAGAATAAACTCACTCCACTATATTCCTGCCAACACAGCTGCATTTATGTGAAAGAAAAAGATTTAAAACTTATGCCCTATATTAATCTCTTTGTCCAAAGAAAGGACATGCATGCATAAACGAGAACTTCATGTGCACCTGGAATTCTGTGCTCTGTTATCAGTCAGGTAGCCTTCACTGCTGAAGACTCAAGCCACTTCTACATGTGGCGATGTAATGGTGCCAGCACAGCTTCCACTGCATCCTAGGGGATTTTCAGCTGCTGGAGGTCTCCACGGGTTAAGGGAACATTTGTCCCCTTTACCCGGGGTAAGCCGCATCAACCACTGTGGGAAAAACTTGGATCTGCGCCAGTGATATTGCTGGTGCAAGTCCACGTTGTTCCATGAAGGTGGATCAGGCCCAGGAAGGGGGTTTGAATTTGGCATGCACTGCCACTGCCAAACCCGCCCCCTCCTGGGCCCAATCCACTTCATCTCCCTACCCATCTCCTCTCTGTCCCACCCCACCCCACCCTCCTGTTCTACCCACTGCACTGGGCTTACCTGCTCTAGTGGGCCTCCCGATGTCTGACAGTGTGTGAAGGAGGGCTCCGGCCTTCCCACCAGCACACCAGCTCATAGCACTACCACAAAGCGCTTTATGGCCGCTATGTGGCAGCCTACACCAGCAGAACACGCGTTCAACTAACGTGGCCTTTAAATACATAGGATTGGATCATAAAAAGCAGTTTGTCTCTTAAGAATTTCTGTGGTAAAAAGAGTCATCCAAACTCAGGCATCCTTACAATTTTCTCATGTACATACATTTGACCATTCCCTTTCTTTGGATAAACATTAACACAGGTCCATTTTTTGTAAGTAATTGAAACAGCAGTAGAAATACTGACATTCACAAATATGCACACATTTTATCTATTTTATTGTTAAACACATTATAGGTAAAAAATTAGTATTCAGTAGCAGATGGCCTTGTCAGCTGTGTTAAACCTTTGACTATGTTAGCTGTTAGCAGAGGTCTATTAGAAGCAGTTGTCGATCTTGAAACAAATGCATTCCCTCCTAAAATCAAATGACTGAGTGAAATTGACAAATCTTCATATATTTCAAGAAAGGTCAGAAGGGCAAGCCACTCAAATTTCTGTGACTTCCACTTCTTTGTAAGGTGAAACATTATCCAACCCTATTCCCAAATGTAATGGGCTGAAGATTAGGGAAAGAGAAAGTTGTTCAGAAAAACAGATTTACACAAAATTTATTTATTTCTCTCACACACATGACATAGCTGTCAGGTTAAGTTCAATCACACAGTTTCATAGGAAATGTAACTGTGAAATCAGCAGTTACATTTTAAATTCAGTTGAGCAAAGTTTGAAATTATTTTGGCTACACCATTTCTGCTTTTCACATTAAGCCATACTTGGTGATTTGCACTACATATTTTTATATATTGGGTGAGAAACTGAAGCAGTTATAAGGACAAATGGGATACAGTTTCTCTATATTGCAATAATTTATGTTAAATCTAATTTTAACGTGTTCATTTGAAAAATCAGGCACAGAACCTAATGTAAAGGTTCATCTATCCAAAACTAGATGGTGCCAATGTTCATAAATAAGACCAATTCATGTGCCCCCATTAAACACAGAGTGCCATTAAGAACTCAAATCACCAAGCACCATTTCTATAGAAGCCCCACTCATTTGGCTGGTGCAGTTTGTGTCCCAAGTATTTAAAGTTGTTCCAAATTCAAGAAGTGTATCTGGGTATTGCACATGTATGCATTTACAGGGACAGGTTTAGATTGAGGCAATGCAGGTTGACTGCCTGAGGCTTTGGGTTGGGGACATAAGGCACTTGCCCAAAATTGAAAAGCTTCTATAAAATTAAAAGAAAAAAAGTTTTCATTCACTTGTATGTGGCATGAATAAATGCAGTTTTATAAATGCATGCATGCAAATTTATTGTCTTAAATGATCAAGATATACCATGCAAACCATACTTATCACAATAGATATTAAGCAATTGCATGTATAACTTTGAAATGCAGCCATGCAAAATGTCAGACTATTGTCTGTAATTACATTCCAATCAGTTCAAAATTATTGTCATATTTTTCAAAGTATATTATAAATGTCATCAAAAATATACGTATATTTTTGAATGGAAATGTTAGTTTCAGCACAGGACAGAGAATCACATTACAATGCAAGATATGATTATGAACCTTCATATGATGAAGCCCCAGCTACCGACGATGAAAGCTCTATATTACAAAAAAGACAACAGATTATTTGACAAGTTACAGAGCACATAGATCACACATAGAAAACATTCTGCTGCAATTGAAAATCAAAGTAAATCTTGAATGAGTCTGGAGTTTGTAGGAAATGTAGAGCCCGATCCTGGGCTCGGCACAGCAGCTTCCCACTGGTGCACACTGTGGCAAACATGCCATAAGGTTTACCACCGGGCTACCGCCCGTGCTAGCCCAGCGCCCAGCAGACACCAGGCCGCCACTTGGCGGTCTCATGGACCGCCGAGCCGTGGCACAGTAAGCGGGGGCAGGGAGGGAGGTGGGGAGGAGGCATTCCAGGGAGGCGGGCAAAGGGCGGGGAGAGGGAGGAGAAAAGGCGTGATGCAGAGGTGGAGGCGGGGGCAGGGAGAGGGTGAGCCGGAGGCATTCCGGGGGGGAGGGAGCTGGGAGGCAGAGAGATGTGTCTTGTCTGTTTGTGTGGGGCTCGGCGCCCTACACGGATGCCTTTATCCATTGCAGGGTTACTTCCCTTACCTGGGAGAAGGGGATGAAAGTCCGCTTCTCCCAAGGCACCACCCGTGGCAGCCCAAGGCATGCAAGATGTGGCGGCGGCCATTTTCGGCGCCGCCAAAGCAGTGCGCCCTGAGCAACTCAGGATTGGGTTGCCCATGATCTCTTTGGCACATTCTTTCAGCTCTGCTACTATTCTTATATACTAATAAATTGCTACTATATAGAATAGATTCTTATATCTTACATAATGATAACACAACATGGTATAGTACCCATGGCAGGAAACTGGCCACACTGACAGCGTGGAAAACACAAGTCACTTGTTCCTGAATTTGTCAGTATGGAGAGTGAAAAACTAGTCTAGGCCGAAACCCTATCACATATTGACACTGGAAATCATATAGCATTAATTGATACACAATTAATGAACAAACATATCAGAAGAAATTAAGGCTTTACATAACCCTTCCAGTCATTTTAAACTTGGGTTCCAAGTTTAAAATAATGGAAGAAACCAAGAAATATAGTGATTGGCTGCAGGCAGGATAAATTGAATAAAAGCTTTGCTATTACATAGTGAATTGGGCAAGTCCACCAAGATGTTCTCCTGAGCTAGCCATATTGAAATGAATGATACTTGCACAGGAGGGAACTCTCTAAATAACCTGTTCATTTGACCCATGACACCAAAGAATATCTCTTTCTAGGAAAGCAATGAAACATGCAAGAAGAAATTTAGGTTTGACAATTTCTTGAATCTACAGAGGATTCTGTTAGAAAAGAATGAAATCAACAAAACAATGAAATAACTTAGAGGTTATTTCTGAAATAACCATGTCATCTAAAACATGAAGACCATTTTAAGCAGAAATAAAACAGGCATAATTAAAACATATAAATACAGGAGTTTTAAAAAGCACAACTGATTTTCCAAAATCAGCATTTTCCATTTTCCAAATCCACTTCCTTATCTAATTTTTTCCTAACTTTACACGACAAGTGGAATCTTTGGTGTATATCTGGTGTACATACATTGCTTTAACCTGAGGAACTGTGATGCACTATTGGAGTACCTCAGGCTGTCCCATCATCGCTCCTTGATAGTGGTAGCTCCAACTGTGCTGTGGTCACTGAGGGTAGGACATTTGACTCACTGCATTAGAGGAGAAAAGGAAGGCAAGAACGAGGGGATGGAGGCTGGCTGACTTTCCTCCACAATTTTTCCCTGCAGAGTTCTTTGAGGTGAAAAGAGGTTCAGAGCATGTTGGTTACTCAGCACTGCTAAGGAACAACACTGTATTGTCTAACACTAAATGTTGGTGTGCAGTTCCTGGGTTAGGTTTACTCATCGAAACCTAACTGAAGGAGCTGCATGAGACATCCTTGGGAATTGGACAACAGCAAGGAGATAGAGAGCATTTAACTATAATGACAGCTGAAGCGTTAAATTGCCACATCTTAGATTTGATTTTCAGTGGGAAAAACAACACGGAGGTAAAGATTTATAACACTTTCTACCTCTAGGTTGAAGTCCCATTCCAAATTGTGGCTGCAGCTCCTACCCAGGAGAAAATCTAAGCCTGTAACTACACAATGAAGCCTTTAGGGTCACATGTAGTTTGACTGTAACTGACCCACGCACTGTAGATGAATGTGGTCACACAAAGCAATCACAGCAGCAGTGTCTACACTATATCAGGACAGTGTCAGCAGGTTGGGTGCTGTCTGATTTTGGATGAAGAAGTGCTGTCTTTCTCACTACTCCTTCTCTGCTTTTGAACTTGCTGGGGCTTCTCTGGAAAAAACATGACCTAAAGAGAAATTAGTTTACCTTCAACGTCACCACCAGAAGCAGCAATTTTGGAGAGACTTAAATAGGTTGTGCCCACGATATCATTTTTTGTAAGACGATCCCTGTAAGAAAAGTAAGGATATAGTTAAATGCATCAGTGCTATTTCTAAATATACGCAAGGTAATCATCTGAAATATTTTTCGCTAGGTGGATGTAGTCTGTAACCATGCACTGAATTCATGATATTATACACAGTATATCATACTTTGATGATACTGGTGCCCATTGCTAGGTAGTGCCATGGTTACCCCATCAAAGGATTGCTGAGAGCAGTATACTGCTTAAAACTTTTTTGCACATTCTAACATTTGTGGAAATTTCTTATTCCCCAGATTATTCTTGTTCAAAGTAAGCCTAATGGGTGCATTGAACCCCAAATCAATTCTAATAATCCCTACAACGATTCAATAGTTGAACCACTAACCAATAAGAACTCAAAGGAATTTTACATACCCAGACATCTCTGCATGGTATGCAATTCACTTAAAGGTTGAATGTGCAACACAAACAATAAAGGTACATTGGCACTCAGGACCGCCCTGTCAAAGAGTTTGATTGATGAAGGGGACATTGGCCTCAGTTCACATCCACTGCTCTTTCTCTTGTGCTCTCTGAATACAAAAAGGAAGACTAAGACCGAGGAAAGAGGGTGGAAAAGAAGAGTGGCAGGCTAAAGCATCTCCAGGACTCTAGCTCACCACTCATCTCTCCTCTGAATCTCCTTTTCCATTTTGTTTCCCCTTTTCTTTCCAAATCTAGGGAATGGGAGAAGCAGTGGCAGAGGTGGTGGCTGGTCTCCCACCAGGTAACAGAGCTCTTGGTACAGAGCTATTGGGTCCAGCCCTGTGGGCACTCTTCACATTAGAATTGTTGCTTTGTATAGGCAGCCCAATCCTGAGCTTCCTGGTACCCGCTGGAGCAGCAGCACCAAAGTGGCTACTACTGTATCCAGCGGACACCAGGAAGCAGCTGGAGGTCTCCTCAGGGGAAGGGGACGAAAGTCCTGCAATGGGGCTTCTCAAGTCTGCACTGGCTAACACTGTGTTGGGTGTTTTGGCCCGACATGTAGTACAGGATACAGCAAAGCACAGCTCTGCCAATCCTGCCCCCATCTCACCCTGGTTCCTTACCCCACCCCACCCTCCACCCGCTCCCAAGGGCAGCACTGCCACCTGGTGGCCTCACTTACCCCCAGCAGCAGAACATCCTCTTCTTGCTGGCATTCAGCCCAGCACCTGACTGGTGCTGGTCTAGCACCAGTATTCCTTACTTGACAGGTGCAGTGAAGTTGCTTTACAGCACGTTTACAGCATCCAGCACTGGTACTAGGACTCAGCACCAGCACAGGGCAACTTTAGGATTGAGCCCTGTATCCCTCACAAGGGAAAACTCACCAGTCATAGACCATCAGTCTTATCTTCTCACACATTGAAGGGAACTAGAAAAAAACAAACCCAAAATATTAGAACAACAAATGCCTTAAAACAGAAAAGAAATCATAGACTCTCATGATAAAAAAGGCAACAAACCTTGATCTGAAGATTAATAAGCTGATTCCATTCTGGATTAGCATTTTTTTCAATTATATTTGTGCAAACCTGTAAGAAATCCCCATAAAACAAAGCATTACAGAAGTTCAATTTTAAAAAAAATCAGTCCTACAAGTAAGCCTAAGTGCAGTCCTATGCATGTTTCTTCAAGATAAATATTGCAGACATTACATGTTCACCATAACAGCTTGCACTATGAACTCCTGAAAGCATGTTAATCCTAATAATATTAGTACAAAACTGGATTCTTTTAAAATACATACATGAGATGCTTATCACCAAACCATAAGAATATAATACAAGCCATAGATTCCCATTACTAAAATAAAACATGTCTGTTCATTCAAAAGGAAAATCAGAAACTTCAAACCAGGACAGTTAATTAGTGTTCTGTTATTAGCACAGAATACCTTTTTCCCAGCAAAACAAACTTCCACAAATGGATCCACAAGATTTTTCTTGTCAGCCTCTGCTCCAAATATTTCCTTTACAGTCTGCGCAAAAGCATCATCCACTGAACATGAAGCAAAAAGAATAATGACAATTATTTTTGAGAAAAAAATATAATTCTGCACCAAAATCAACTGTAAAATTATTAAATATGCTGAGACAGCATTTCACAACATGTAATGCAAAGCTGATTAGAATGGAATACACCAGATACTGAAATAAACACATTATGAATCAGTTCTAGACTAAATCTGACCTCTTTGGGAGTGATGTCAGATTCCGCTATTACCAGCCCAAAGTATGCATGCTGGCAGCATGAAGACTTGTCCTAAAGTTTTAACCCATTATTATCCACTTTCTTTACTAAATGGCCCTTTGGCAAAACTAAATGCTAATCAGTGATTTAGGACTTCATGAGTCGATAAACTTTTGTCAGGGCTGAACCACTTCAGACTGCAGATGGGAGCTCACATGACTGAATGTATGAAATATGATTGAATGTATGAAATGCTGTATGAAATAATTATTACACACAGAAAATTACCATGTCATGGAGAATGGTTGTAGAAGGGATTTCTGGAAGAACATCCAATTATGTGAGCCCCTGCCTACAGTTTGAAAGGCAACAATCTAGAAACAGGTTACCACCTGAATAACAACTAAAGGCCCAATTCTATCCAATTTTCCAGTGCCAGTGCTGCTGTGCCAATGGGATATGCACTGCTTCCTGTGTTGGGGGGGGGGGCAGTCACAGAGGCCTCCTCCAAATATGGGAACATAACATTTGTTCCCTTACTTCAGGGCTGCATTGGTGCTGGAAAGTTGGATAGGATTGGGCCCTAAACTGGCTTAAACAATCTATAAACTTCTCTTTCAAATAATCTAGTACAGTGGTTCCCAAACTTTTAAGCACCAGACCCACTTTTTAAAGCACACTCTATCAGGACTCACCTAGGTTTACCAGACATTTTTATAAAAAGGAGATCTAGAAAGAAATGTTTTGTTGATTCATTTACAAGTAATAATAACCAGAAAAAAGACCCTCAAAATTTATTTCCCTATATTTACACATGCTTGCAAACTGCAGAAGATCAGCTCCTTGCAGGGCAGTTAGCAGGTATCTGATTTCTGAATATCTTCAGGGCTTGAGGCAATTAGTTATCTGATTTTTCCATCACCCTTACACAACCCACCAAAAATCAGGTCGACACTCACCAGTGCGTCCTGACTCACAGTTTGGGAACTACTGATCTAGCAGCTAATATCTGTTATAATGCTGCAATTTGTTTTAAAGGTGAAGTTATGCAAATGTCCAGTTTTAGTAGCATGCTATTCATAAATAAAAATGTATATACTCTGAGGAATATCTTCAGCTCTGTAGATCTTAAGAATGAAAGTGACCCATCGGAGCACTATTCCAGCTGGTAGTAAAAGATTAGCTTCTACGTCATCATTGTCATTTTCCCGGTCTCTATTTTCTACCTGTTGGAGATACACTTGTGTACATTAACATTCTACATGCAGGAACAATATCAAACAATTCTTGTAAAATAGTGACGACCGGCAAAAATTGTAGTTTTGTTTTTCTTGATTTGAGTTACATGAATACAGGACCATAGCCTATTCCATGTCTCCCCCCCCCCATTTACTCCTGCAACTTTAATTCTAAGTAATACACAGTGCTCCTGCCCAGCTATTGTCTAAGGCCGAGCTATGGCTTTTCAAAGATGTAGAATGCTGTACTGGAATCACACTCACACATATGCACGCGCACACACACGAGACTTAGGCCAGACCTACATGTCATCAACCAGCTCACATTTTCAAAAATCCAGACTCTCCATCTCTCCTGCAAAGTGGTGCTTGAAGGGGACAATTTAGAGGGGAGCAATGGCATGCTAGAGAGAGGAAATAGGAAGGCTCCTCCTTCCCCTGCCTAGTGCTTTCTCACTTTAACTTCTTCATTCTCCAGTTGTTTCAATCACAAAGGTGGGCCTGGAACTCTAGTTGCAAGAAAGGCAGCTGGGAAGGGAAATGCAGAAGGGGAACCAGCAGGCAAGAGAAGGACTCAGCGCGCTTCCCACCACATTTTTCTTGAAAATTGCTTCCTCAGAAAATAATCCAGACCTGTTGCCTTCAAGAAGGCATGAACTTTGTATGGCCATCTAGATCATTTAAGGAAAGATGCCAGGATAGTAACAGTTCAATCCACCGTAACTTCCTGCACCGTAACTTCCTGCACTATGCAGCACCAACATAGGGGAGTTTTGGCCTCCAGAGATGTTCTTGGGGTAAGGGAACATTTGTTCCTGGGCATAGCCCTTGGTGGTGGAGGCTTTCCCCGGGATAAGTGAGCAAATGTTCGTTTACCCCTAGGAGACTTTTTCCAATTGCCTCTCTCCCCTGGATACAGTACATGCTCTGTTGTCATGGCTGCATTGGTGGGGAGAATTTGGGTAGGACTGGGATGCCCACTGGAATGTTTGCAGTTGCCAGTTTATGGTATTGTAAATCAACTTTAACGTAAGAATATAACAAAAAAGCAAAAAATTTTCAGAAGGCTTTTGCAGTGATATACATTGTGGCTTTATGGAGTTTCACATTTACCACATGATCACAGGGTGAGTCATGCACTTTACACTGGATAAAGTGGGACACATTCTGAGGTAAAAAAAATCAGGATATTCTCTCAAAAGGATGCACATGCTTCTTCGCCACTTAAAGAAACATCTGGGAATTGCAGTATAAAGCAGTACTGTTTGCACCAGAAGAAGCAAAGTCCAAAAGATGAGAAACAGAGAAAAGTTAAGGGAAGATGTACCTTTGAAAGGCAGCGATGTAGGAGACCATGGAAGAGAGGTACTGTGGCGATAGGATGGAAAGTAGCGGAGCAAGCAGAACTGGGGAAAAGAAACATATAGTAAGCAGGTGTCCTCTTTCCAGATCCTTCTGCTATGACAATGACATCAGGATTAACTTCCCAGTAGGAAGCCTATTAGTAGGAGAAAAATACTGAACTTCCCATTCAAAACTTACTGGTGGCTCATCTCCTGTTCCAAGAACAAACATGCTGACTTTCAAATACCCTTTGGCACCTGAATTTGCATCTTCAGGATCATTCAGAAGCAGCCATTTTCTCATGACTGTGTGGCCTGAAAAGAAAAGTAAAATTTAAAGAGACAAAAATCCAATTCTAGTTAATAAGTGTTGTTTTGCCTTATTTTTTTTTTTAATGAAGCTACATATAAAGCTGGAAACATAATTTCTAATACTTTTGCATGAGTTTTATTCATAGCAACCTCTTCATGCCAGAGAGTTCCAAAAATAAGGTCCTAGAAAAATCTGTAAACTACAAGCTTGAGTCCTGGCCCTGTAACTTAGCACACTAACAATAAGTGCTCAGATAGCGCTCAAATACCATGGAATCAGTATTTATTTATTTATGTAAGAGACTTAAACCCCACCTTTCCATCCTGCTTAAAGGGCCTTAAAGCAGCCCTCAAGGCGACAGTATGATGTCAGGATGCCCTGACCTGTGGTCTTGTACCATTTTCACAAGCTGATGTCATGCTGTGAATCACCATGTCATCTGCCACAAGATGTAGAAGCAAACAAAAAGTGCATCCTGCACTCACGAAATACTGGGTGTTGACTAGCTCAGATAGGGTTCCATGACAAGTCAGCCTTGCCCAGGGAATGCCTCCAAGTACACTGTAACACAGTGGGGCTAGTAAGTGTGGGTGAAAGCCCTCCAGTGTTTTACCAGCAGCATTCCACCCCAGGCCTCAAGGTCTTCTGCTTCCATTGGGAGAAGTAGTGCAATAGCTATGCAGAGGACAAGCCAGTGGCCAGGGAAAGGAGCAACATCATGATGCTGCTCATAAGATGCAGGAGAAATTCAACTACTATGGCGTGGTCTCACGAGCACAGCTGGTGCACAGCTCGGTTGGGAAAGAAAAACTTTTTATGAAGCCTTGTGGCAGGGTGTAGGATTGCTGTATGCAGAACAGAACAAGTTATGTTGGGGGTAAGTGTGGGAGCGGAACTGGGATGGGCATTGAGGCAACTTACCTACATAATAAATAAAAGGTGTGCATTGTAATCCACTACTCAACAAACTATCTCTCTCTCTCTCTCTCTCTCTCTCTCTCTCTCTCTCTCACTCACTCACTCACTCACTCACTCACAGGAGACTTTTGGTGTTAAGCAGTCCTGTTGCTGCCCCTTTTTGTGCCCACCCACTTGCTTGCCTACCCTCTCCCTCTGGGTCCAAGATCTTGTAAGGGGAAGCAGAGACAAAGATGGGAATTCTGGGGAAGAGGAGGAGGAGAATGTAGGTCAGAAATAGGTGGGCTTCCTGGGTACTCTGGTGCCCACAAAAGCTTTAAACCAAGTCTGACTGAGCAGAGCAGAACAAGTCTACTCCAAAGTCTGTTCCCACAGTACACTGGCAACTTCCACTTGTTGTATCATCTCACCAAATTGGAATGGCTGTTATTGCCAAAAGTAAACTGCAGGCTGGAACACCTTTGTGAATTTACTGCGTTCCTAATGGCCATCATGTCAAGACACATCCCCATATCTGTGGGTGGAAAATATGAGTGCTCGTGCTTTGGAACACATTACTTACCAGGTTCATCATAGACATAACCAACATCAATCTGAAATGAGAGTTTAGAATATTGTATTTCCAGAGATAGAAAATTACAAGCAAGGAAATATGATATGCATTTGGCTTTATGGGCTTCCTGTTTTCAGTGCTGAGCTGAGCATTTACATACCCAGTTACCTTGCCAAAAAAAATGGTGGATTGTGGCTTCACAAAGTTAGCCAAATGACAAAATAGACGTGTGAATTCAACTTGTGGCAAGACAGCTTGTCTTCTATCGAATCCAGGATTTTAAAAAGTTCTGATAGAGAGTTCTAACCAATAAATCATGTCTATCAGGGATGACTATCAGGAATGATTGATGACTGTCAGGGTAATTTGCTCAGAATTGGCAACTCTGGCAACTCAGCCAAATCTGATTCAATTTTCCAGCAATGATGTAGCTGTGCCAATGGGGCATGTGCTGCATCCTGCAATGAAGAGGCATTCACGGAGGCCTCCTCAGGGTAACAAAACATTTGTCTGTTAACCTTAGGGCTGCATTGCAGCTGCATCAGCCTTGGGACATTGGATAGGATTGTGCCCTCAGTTTCTGGATCCAGGTGAAAATAATGGTTTGTTTGAGATGGGGCAGCCCCATCCCATATTTTGGAGTGGTATCTTTCCACCAAACAATGCTTTGGAGGGGCAAAGTCTGTCTGTCATTACTGTCCATGCTGAGAGGACACCAAAGAACACCAGAACGAACATATGTGAACAGAAGATCAAGAAAACTTACCTTAAATTCGCCCATGAGACTGTCAGCACGTAAAGAATAAGAGTCATATAGCTAAGGAAAGAAAGAAAGAGAGCAATGTATAAGCTTTACAATCAAACACAAGGCTGCTGAGTGAACACTGGAAAGCCCAATCCTGAACTGCCAGGCATGCGGAGCTGCAGTGGCACTGAAAATGGCTGCATCCTACACACTTTGCAGGCACTGCCAGCGGCTCCTCTGGAGAAGGGGACTTTCATCCCCTTCCCTCAGGTAGAAGCCAAGTAGAATTTTGAGCCTCTGTGTCAAGCTGGCCACCCAAAATGGAGGCTCAGGATCTGGTGGAACAAAGCTCCCTGATCCCGCCTCCCTGTTCCCCTGCCCCCTCCCCCTGGCATACCTCCTCCCGACCTCTCTCCACCCTTCCTTCACCTTCCCCCGCCCTGGAACGCCTCCTCCCCGCCTCCCCCACGCCCCCACCCACCTCACCACTGCTCAGTGGTTCGCGTGACTACAAAGCAGCAGAGCTCCGATGCTTGCCAAGTGCTTGCCCAGTGCCAGCCAGCTAGGATACCACTGGCAGAGCACCGGTGCTAGGGCGCGCAAACATGCCTTACGGCACGTTTGTGATAGTGCACACCAGCAGTGAGCCGGCATGCCGAGCTCAGGATTGGGCTCTAAGTCATTCTTACCCGAATGCTTATTGTTTCATCGAAGAGCTCTGATGGGGTCATGTGGACATTGTAGAAAAACATCTGTTAAGAAAGGGGGAGAAATGACTTAGACATTGTCTGAAAAAGGAAAAGGGGTCATCGTAGAGAAAGCTAATTTCATTTCATCAAAGTCCTGTCAAAACAAACAAACAAAAATTTAAGCATGCAAGTTCTTAAATCCCAATGACTCAAAGCAAGTCTTGTTTATTTAGCTTGTTTGTATCCTACTTTTTGTCTAGGAGCTCAGAGTGGCACACATGAAATGATTCATTTGATTTAATTTCATATAGCCATCGTTCTACTCCACGTTTCTACTTAAATAGCCAATGAGATGGCTTGCAACAATGGTAAAATTTCATTAAAAACAAAATATTGTATCAGCCATTAAGGGCCCAATCCTATCCAACTTTTCAGCACTGGTGCAGCCGCAATGCAGGCCCACAGTAAAGGAACAAATATTCCCATACCTTGAGGAGGGCTGTGTGACTGCCTCCCCACCACAGGTTGCAGTGCAAGTCCCATTGGCACAGCTGCACTGGCACTGGAAAATTGGATAGGATTTGGCCCTAAGGTGACAATCTTACATGCAACAACTGGGAAGCAAGCCCCACAAAGCTTGAGGGGACTTCCTTTTTTAGTAAACAATGTAGAGGATTACACTGCATGGAGAGGAACTGATTCTACTCCCCACAAGCCTGGTGGACTAGAAAAGCTTCAACTTCCTCCCTTAAGATTGACAAAGAACTAAGTCTGCCAATTTTATAACGAAGAACATTCCAAAAGTACGTAAGAAGCCAAAAGTAAGAGGGAAGACCCCAGCTTTAAGAAGATTATAATGAAGACATTCAGAGTTAGGCACATCTTACATATCACAGCAAAGGCCATAACATCTTCAGGTGCAGGGTAGCTCATATAGGAGAAAGCATGTTGCAAGGTACTCTGATCAAAATAATAATAATAATACTGTACTTCTTTCAATAACAATGTAAAGCATTAACTTAAACATTTGTGTTGATATTACTGCCTGGCTTATGACATTAAAGTTGTACCATGGAAATATGAACCTCCATCAGAACGTCAGCCCACCTAGCTCAGTCATGTCTATACAAACTCCTCAGGGTTTTTAGTAGGGGTCATTCCCAGGAAATGCCAAGTATTGAACTTAGAAACTTTCACATGCTAAGCATGTGGTCTACTACTGAGTTGCAGCCCTTCCCCAGCACAACCTGGCTTGCTAGTGCTGAAAGTCCTAGGATTGTGAATAAGAAGTCTACTTTCAATTATTCACAGTCCAATCCTATTTTGGGGCCACCTATGGACATCCTATTTTGGTGGTGTATGTTAGAGGAAGGAAAAGGGGCAGGGATATTTACAAAACAGGAGATAAGATTGGGCATGTGCCATTTCCACCAGATCCACTCCCTCCAGCCTCCTCAATCCCAGTTCTTCCCCCCTCTCCTCCCAGAAATGCCCTGTTTCTCCTACCACCTGCCCCCAGCACCAACTCACCAGTGCTGGTGGATGGTGTTCTCTCCACCAGTCTGCACTCACAGCAGCCAGCCATTGAGTAGGCGGCTTTGTTGCGCTCGCCAGCAGAACACCAGTTTCACCAGCGCCATCACACTTACACCAGCAGAACGTGTGTTCCACCAGCAGTTCCAGCAAATAGGATTTGGTCATGAGACAGTTGTTCATAAGCACTTGATTCATTATTCTCTTCTGAATCCTCCATCCCAAGCCTAACCATTTCAGCTGGAAGCAAATTCAACTGATTTCACTGGCTTTTCTTCCAACTGAGTTTTCTCAAGAATGCAGGTCAGTATTTTGTCCATCTTTCAGAAAATATGACACCAAGAATTATGCCTTGCATTGGTGTGTCAATACTTAATGTTTTTCAGGGTAAAAAGACAGCTTTGTACCAGAAGGTTGGCAAAATGCACATTACACTTACTTCATCAAAATAGGGATTGTTCCCTCTTTTGATTCTTGTCCTGTGTGTCTGGCCACAAACATGTACTTTTACAACTGGCTTCACATTATTCCCACACAGCTGACGACCTTCAATAACTCTAACACGAATCTGACAGACAGAAATATAGAAATATTAGATCAGGGGTCTCCAAACTGAGGGCCATATCTGGCCCACCACAGGATTTTATCCAGACCTCAGCAACTTGTCTTTTTTGTCAGAGCATTTGATAATGTTTGACATTTTTACTCATTATATACCATTTCTCAGTTTAAGCATGGCATTATTTCTTTGTAATTGTCACATTTCTCTTTTGTTCTGAATCATATCATGCTGATTACAAAAAAGATCCAAATAAAACATCCATTCATTTAAAATGCAATCATTCATTTATAAAACTGATTTTTTTCCGCCTGCAGAAATGTACAACATATACAATATGGATAGAAACTTAAAAAAAAATCCAATGAAAAAGCAAAGAATGCTAGACATTGAGGCACAAAACCTCTTTGAACTTGCTTCTAGAATTTGCTCCCCTCTTAATTTCTCTATCCCGCTAAAGTTTGGGCAAATGGCTCCTTATCTGAGTATTCTGATCAACCCCTCTGGACGTTGTGCAATCTCTTTGGCAAGATTCAATGTGTTTCCATCCAAGGTCACAGAAGGCAGATATAGGCAAATACCATATAAAGAATGCCTCTGCCCTTGTAATTTGGGAAATGTTGAATCAATCATACACATTCTTTTTTATTGTCCCCGGCACACTAGATCCCGCCACACTTACATGACTCCACTTCTTGGCAAAATGAATGGGCTTTCGGATGAGGCAAAACTGAAGTGTCTCCTAAATGACTGCTCACCAGATGTGCTAGAGGGAACTTCTAAATTTTGACTTTTGGTGATTTCCAAGCCTTCTTAATGTAATTTGTCAAAAATGTTGATATTTTATGTTGAACTGTAAATGTTTTATTAGTAATTTAGTATCTTAACTCCGTTTTTGATAAACGGGATTAGGACTAATTATGTTTGCTTTTATGATTTCTCTATCTATGCCTAATAAAGGTTTATTCATTCATTCATTCATACAATATGGCTATGATGTGGTCCTTGTACTGAAAAGTTTGGAGTCCCCTGTATTAGATCAATGATGTTTTGCACTGGATGTTGGATTAGTTTTTTTATTTTATAGCCATAATGGGGAATCCTACTGTGGCACCTGTGGAGCATTCGGAGCATAGAAGAGAGCAACAGCAGCTGCGGACCTTGTGGTCCTCAAAGGTCTAACTACAATACAACTACAAAACAACTACAATAAACTAAGGCTGTCAGGCCTGAGCCAGAAAGACTTGGAGTCACTGAGGCCATCAAGACCAAAGAGCAAGTCCCTTGTTGTAGATCCCATCGTGACAGTTAACCATGAGAGGTTGGTTTGGAAAAGCCTCCTCTATCACTCAGAACCCAATCCTAAGATTGTGCTGGTCCGACGCAAGGATGTGCAGAGGCTGCATCCAGCCTCCACAACAACAGTCCATGCCAGTCAAGCTTGGCCAGCACAGGGGTCTGGAGGGCGCATGGGGAGGAGCAGGGAGGAGGTGTTCCAGGATGGGGGGAGGGCAGGAGGTGGGCAGGCCCATGGGCAGGCAGCAGGAGAGTGGGCGGGTAAGGCCAGGACCCGGCACTTCTGGCGCACCTTTTTAGGTGGTACAGATCCGGGTAGGCCCATTGGGGCTGTGGCGGCTCTCCCTGTGGTAAGTGGAAGCAATTCCCTTTGCCCCAAGCTGAGCCCCTTTCAGTGCAAGTTAGGATTGCTCTGCCTGAAGCCTTGGGGTTTGCTAATTATCTGTGCCATTTGTGACCTATTTAGTGGGAAAGGATGCAAGGCCATATATAACTAACCAATAGCAGAATCCATACCACACAATAGCAGACAACAAGGGCTTCATCCTGGGGTAAATTTAGAAATCAGATTCAAAAAAAGTCCACTGATGACCAGCTAGTCCTTTTATACTGGAAGTTGGGCGCGTGGGCTGGATGCAGCTGCTCTGTGAATTGTGACCTGGGTGGGGTGTGGCTATCTTATATGGACGCCAACATTGGAGCCTGCCTGTGATTGACCAGGTTTTAGAGGGTTTTTACAGCTGGTCCCTCTTCCTCTTGTTCTGACTACACAGGATAAAGGTGGCATTGTCAGGAAATCCTATGTATGTTTCTCAGAAGTAAGTTCCACTGTGTTCAAAAGGATTTATTTCCAGATAAGTGTGCATGAAATTGCAGTTTTAGATTATTCTGAACATTGGTATAACATTAAACCTGTTACAGAGTGGCATGGATATAACAAAAAAATTCTGAAGAAACTCTACAACCTGAAAGTCTTGAGGTTTGTTGGAAAGCACTCTCCGATTTTTCTTTCCTTTTGTAATGCGCCGAGCAAGCTGAGCTTCACGTGTGCCACTTGGGCCACTTTGGGGAAGACCACCAGTTTCATCGTTAGGTGTATCTTCTTCATCTTCATTTTCTTCTCCCTCTAGCAGAGACATATAACAGTATAGTACGTTTAGTGCCCAGCTTCGGCTGCAGGACCCACTGGGCTTGTTTCTGTCTCAGTCAGATCTGGCTTTGGGACCCATATTCTAGTCATCTCTTATTTGAATTGTTGCAACACACTTTAGATGGGCACTCTTAAAGACTCATTCAAAAGCTTAAACTGGTACAGAAGGTAGCCACTAAAGTTTTAACAGGGGCAAGATACTATGTTCATGTCTGCCTCTGTGGTCCAGGCATACTAGCTGCCACTTTACTTCTGAACACAACTCAATGTGCTGATTCTGACCTTTAAATCTTAAATAGATTAGGACCAAGTTACCTAATGGACCACCTTCCTCTGCATGCATCTATCCATGCTCTGAGACCTTGGGGGGGGGCCTTTGGGCATAAGAGAATTTGGCACAACTTCCAGTGCAATCCTATTACTCAGAAGCAAGTTCTGCTCAGCTCAGTGGGATTAATTCTAAGTGTGAACAGTAGTTGTTCTCACACTGTCAGTTGTGACCCAGTGGGTTCAGATGGAATGTTTGGTTGGAAACTGACCAGCTGGTAGCTGACAAGGAAAATGCATTGAGCCCTATGGAAAATGAAACTGAGCTGCCCCTTCATGTTTGCTCGCAGGTGGCTGACCTTGCTTCCACTCATATTGAAGGAAAGGCAAAGGGTAATGCAAGACCACCAAAATGGTCCTGATCTAATGAAGGTGAAGCTCAACACACACAACAGAAGGGGTGCCCCCCATAGTAAAAAGGATAAAAAGAGAGGCTTGAGTGACTGGTAAACTTTTTAAATAGTCTGTTAAAGCTAGGTGAGTTCCAGTAGGGTGTCATTTTAAAAAGTGGGTCCTGGTACTAAGAATTTTGGGAACCACAAGTATATAGGATTATACCTTTATATTCAGACATGGGACAAATGATATGAAATATCTTTTGTTTAGGCTGAGCACCTACTGTGCAGCATATTCTATTCCAGGTAAACAAAAAAGCCCAGCTGCTTCACTTTTTACAATACAATGTAAAGTTTAAAGGTGATGTTCCTTGACAAAAACTGGAAGAACAAGTTTTTGTAGCTTGGGGAAAGGTTACACCCTGGCCTCCAAGTATATTTCTTGCTAACAAGGTCCTTCTTTCTCACCTGGAAGTTAAGTCCTTATAATTGCTAACTATATGACAGGCTTTCCGTAAACTAACAAATTGGTTTTCATGACATGAAAAAACTAACATTTGGGAGAGGCAGTTTAAATCATAACAGAGCTATAACTACTAGAACGGACAGCTTCAGGCATGAGCTTGATTCATAGAGGCATGAGGTAAAACCTGAAACCTTAACAAAGTGAAGCATAATCCATAGCTCATGGACATAAGATTCAGTTGTTCAGACAGGACATAATGTTTGGGATTTACAGTTATTAACTTCAAAACTTAATTTGATTTAATTTGACTATGGGCGAGTTTCTGAAATTCTTCTTGCCACAGCAGCGGTGTTGCCAGGGGCCTCAGTGCCCAATGTGGTGTTGCTGTGACATCATGAAGCATCATCACTTCTAATTTCTCCTGGAGAAAGAAGAGGCCTATTTCTCTTTGTGTTTAGTGAATATGAAGCATATGAAGATGAGGAGGCTGCCAAAAATCGTCCCAGCCACTGTATGAGTGTGCGTGCACTCTAACCACTGGAGTGTGTATACACTCACACTTCAGGGCACTCTCTTCTGATTCAGCATCCAGGGGAGACCACCCCCACCCCCCACTTGATAGGTCACTGACCCACAGAAACATCTCATTAAAGTCCAGAATTGAACTACAATTATGGTAGAGTGAAGAAAAATATATTGTATATTTGAACTCCTCTTAATGCCCATAAAGGGTAAAATGTGCAGATAAAAACTGGGCTTGTAAGTGTAAGATATCTTTCTCTATCCACTCACTAGTGTACAAGAAAAACCATGAAAAAGCCCAATGTTATGAGCCACCTTCACAGTTTATCTCCAAACTGCCCCACAAAGTATTTTCTTCTCAAATGAGCGAGATGTGAATTCAACTTAGGGGAAAAACAGAGGGGAGCATGTATGTGAGGATGTAAACTTTGAGAGAATGAGGATGCAGCTGCCTTTGCCTGCAAGTCTCTTTTACCACTAGTATTGGAATTCCATCCTACTTCTTTATGCAGGACTGGACTGGGCTCAGGTTTAAACAAAGTCTCTTGACAGCTATCATGTCTAGTATGATCCTGAAGCAGTTTAATAGGCTGCTGTCTTGTTTGCTTCCCATTCACTTTAGTGAACAATTCTTATCATTCTTTGTCTTACCTTAAAAACAAAAAGATTTTGAAAGAAACATTTGAAAAACATTTGAAATGTTTGAAAAATGCTAACTTACCTTCAGTGCCTTGTGTGTTGGTTCCTCCAGAGTTGCTTGGATTTGGAGGTCCAGCTGGTGGCTCATACCCTACCACCAAATCAATTGTTGCCTATATCAACAGCAAAGACAAATCACAAATACTGGCCAGGATCTAAACAACCATTGAAAGCTAATGGAAGTTTTTTTTTTCCTTTTAATATAAAAACAGTGTATTATCGGGTTCAAAACTACAGCAGTGATAAAGTACTAAAGCTCCCCCCCCCCACTACTGCCATGGTTCTTATGTTTCACAGTCTGCTTTTTGCTATCTATTAAAAAATCTCACCACCACCACCACCCCCCAAAATCCGGCTATGTAGCACAAAAGCACACATCTAATTTGACCTCTGATTTGCTTCAGGGTTGTCAGCACCAGCTTCTCGGACTTTTTGATGGTTAAGGGAATCACCCACATCATAGCTCAGAAGCACTTTCAAAGCTTCCTGGAGTTACAGGACCTGTTCACCAACTTGCACAGGAGCCTGCTGTTCAAGAAAAATAATTCTAAATCTCACTAGACTTCATAATTCTTTCTTCATGAGCTCTGGGTGGTACACGGCCTCCAGTTGGTGCTGGCCCAGCACAGTCAGGCACTGGGCTGGCTCCAGTGCTGGGCCAGTTATAAGTGTCACAGACTTGCTTTACAGCATGTTTGCAATGCTTGGGCCCTCTGGCCATTTTCCGCCACTTGGCCATAATTCTACTAAAATACAGTTGTAATTCTACTCATATTCAAATCATTGCTAATGTGCATATAAAACCTATAATATATAATGTATATAGACACTATATGTAATTTAATATACAGAGTTCCTCCAACAAGAGAAAAGAACCTATTTGAGGCACAAACTTATGCATGCCTACTCAGAAGTAAGCCTCTGCAAGTTCAATGGGCCTTATTTCTGGGTAACTATACAGGATTGCAGGATTAATGGAATGTATATGAAAAATGTAAACAAAGAGAAAGAACACATTGGACTAGATGCAAAGAGCTGGGCATGATTCCAAACTTGCATAAGAAGCATTTCAGGTTATTCCTTCCAATGGCAACCCTCTATAACCCCTCCCCCCCAATCCTCTGGAGATCAGGGGCTGCCAGAAGAAGTACTTCAACGGGTGTGAGAGGTTGCTTCCAGAAAATTCTCTCTCTCTCTCTCTCTCTCACACACACACACACACACACACATACTTTGTGTACAGAAGTGTACAGGCCTCTTAGGATCTGAGCCAGTTACATTACTAAAGAGTAATGGCAATTTTAGACTGGTTGAATCAAAAGAAAAAAATCAGCACAAACTGTTAGCTTAGCGAACAGTTAAACGGGCATGTACCGTACACCTAGTACATGATCTCTGAATTCTTTGCTATTGTTTTTTAACTGTGCTGTTTGTTCTTTATGTTTTTTTATAACAATTATTACACTTCATAATTCCTTCCTATTTTGTCATTTTACTGTTTTCTCTCTATGCAGTGAGCAGCACCTTGAGCACTCTGTCTTTTTTGGAGGGAAACACAGTCTTCTGAGCCCAGCAGAGGCAACACGTATCTGCCCACTGAGACCATGGGCAGACGTACGCTGCCTCTGCCAGGCTCAGAAGACCCACCAGAGAGTGGGGAGTGTGTTGACTTGTATCCACGGTTTCACTTAACTGCGGGGGTTTCCGGAATGGAACCCAAATGGATACGGCATGCCTGCACTGCTTGCCTGTAGTTCGTGTATTGGTGAAGCTGCACTGTACTCATAGACAGCCAGGGTACTGACTGTTTGATGAGTGTCATCTAGTAGTTACTTTGTTCAATAAGGTAATTACATAAATAGTTGAGTGGGAATTGTACTTGTTTCATAATTAGGTATCTTTTTTGGAATTTATCTGAGTCAATTTTTGATGGGGGGGGGTAAATATTTGGGCTCAGGAAAAAATTGGAAATAACATGGGATCCTCCAGGAAACACATATTCACAAAATGAATTTTCACCTTCCGAGCAGTTTTCCGAGCGAGTATTTTATTTAGTAAAACGGACAACAATCAAAGTAAAGAAGTCACTCACTCCAGTATCCAGTCCATTTTCATTTAGCAAGGGAACAAGCTTGAATGGAAGCGATCTGCTTTGCGTGCCTACCAATTCCTTGAGCGCTACTGATGCTATGCCAATTAGCCTGAAAGACAAGAGGGAAGAGTATTATCAAAGAATTTAAATAAAGCCCTAAATAGAAAAATAGTACTCTTCTTTGATCCGTTGCCAGTTTGTTCCTGACTCCCTTAGAAAAAAACCGACGTAAATTCCAAAAAGCAATGTAAAAAACTTCATACAGCACAATTTATTGTATCATAAATGCCCATTTATTTTATGCATTGTTTTTGCACTCAACTGCATGAGACATTAATGAAAATTTGGAAGATTGAGGCCCCAGAATAGGAGCTTGCAGTAATAGGCTGTTATTGTGATGAAGCCCTTCTACTGCTGAGGCCCTTCCACATTAAAAAGCTTGTCATCACTGTTCATTTGCTTGTTGGAGAGAAGGGAGAACAGTTTGTCTCTAGGATTAATCTCCCATCCCCCTCCAGGGCTATCAGCTTCATCAAAACTGACAACAATGGACCTTGTGTTCAAAGAAGGTGCAGGAACACAGCACAGTACGCAAAATGCACAACATGCATATCCTACATGCTGGTATACTTCTGGCACATATCATAGCAGAGCAGACTGTTAACATTATTTCTTCTAACAGTGCAAAAGACATGTTCTGAAACCTTAAACTGTAAAGTCCCTGCACAGTGCAGCCTACCAACAGCTACCTCTCAATTAATATAATTGTCTAACAAAAGCAATTGTTTCAGATGTTGGAAGGAGAGGGACCTAGTGCAGCACCTGCAATGCAAAAGACCTTGTCATAAGGTTGCAGTGCCAATCACAATTACTAAGAAGTCAGATTCATTGTCATTAGTAGGTTCTTAAAGTTCGTGTGTTTAGATCTGAAATTTAAGGGTGCTTTCAGATAGAGGGTTGTCTGAGCAAGTCACACGGTTACATTGCTATAGTGATCCTCGTGCTAATCATTGCAGTATACTGTAGAAGCATGAGAGTATGGGTGGTAGCATAGTGGAAATTAGAAACGATTGCACACACCCCCGCCCACGCACTACACGCACTTCCCTAGCAGGAGTGCCTCCCCCCCACTTCTGGCTTAGTGCCACAGTCACTGGAACATCTCTACCTAACTGGCCAAGTTATATATTCAGCAATAATTACAAAACAAAATTCTTTCTAGACATACAGGACAAGGAATCATATTTCTTAATGTTTGTCCGTGAGACTCTATTACTCCCATTCTTTGTATGTTTTAGGAAGAAAGTTTCTAGCAGTTGTCTTCCTTCCTGAAGTACTACTGCTCTACAAAAGGAGAGTTTTCTTTTAAAAAAAAACCTTGAGAGTGCAAACGTTTACAACAATTAGGATCCAACATTCCTAGGCTCCTGCATGATTTCTTGATCCTGCGTAATTTCTGCATAATTTTTTGGAATATGTTGCTTAATAATAAGTCTTCAGACCTCACCAGAGATAAATGCAATTGCCTTAAGGTCAAACTAAATGTGACAGCAGGATGAGGTCTCTGGATAAATTCTGTTACTTAAATACAGCATGGGTGTTCACTTTCTTTCTGGACTTTGTGTTTTGGCCATTTCTCTCCTCATAAGGAAAACTGGAAGTAATCCTTGTCAGGAAATAATAATAATATAACACCATATAAAAAATATGGTCTGTGGTGTGAAGGTGTAGGTAGCAGGAAAGCTCCATTGACCTACCCATGATCACTTGGTTCCATGAACAGCCCATAAGCATACAGACCTATCTATGTTATCAGAGGTCCAGTTTTGCACAGGAGCCTAACCACATGTACAGAGCCTATGTGCATACAGCCTGTACAAGTGTAGGATTTGTTCCTTCAGTCAACTGGACATGCATATGTCAGGGGTAGGCTGATTGCTGCAATTCTACTTCCCCCTTGGAAGTAGACATGTTTTCACTGTAAACTAGTGTTTGTGTGAACACCACTATGAAATCATTTGCAAGCATTATTAAATTTGGGCTTCTAGATATTAAAGGCCCTATCCTATCCAAACTTCCAGTGCCGATGAAACCGCGATGCAGCCCCAAAGTTAGAGAACAAACCCTTATCTTGAGGAGGCCTCCATGACTTCCCCTCCACTGCAAGATACAGCGCATACCCTGTTGGCATGGCTGCATCAGTGCTGGAAACTTGGATTGGATTAGACCCTCAGTGTCACTGAAAATGTAGGCAGCATTCAGTTGAATTAATAAGTGCAATTTAATTAGACAAACCTTCACAGTATGAGGAAATGGAACACACAAGGTGGAAAAGTTTCAAAATCATCCTGATTGTAAATCTATTCTTACACTGCTGTCATAAGGTACATGGGTGTGGTTGCTGAAACTGTCATCCAAGTGAAATGACTTCATTTCTATTACCTTGGCTTTGTACATTCCCTTTCAGAAATTGTACTGTACTCGCATTCACAAACAGTACAGATGTGATCTCGGTTGAGTTTTTTTTAATTCTGTTGTTTAAAGATCACTTCATGCTGCTTTAAATTTGGCTTGTACTGTCCTTCTATACTAGAAGAAAAAGAGGATGCTACCTACCTGCCAAACATTCACAAGTGGAAGGTGGGGAAACAACCAGCCTAAGGGACTTCAAACTGGTCAGTTCTCTCAACATTGCTTGTGTAAGGGCCATGGATAGTTCAGGTTTGTCAGCTTCTCAGTTCTGCTCTTTCAATTGCTGCCTCCTTTCTGCATTGCACAAGGCACCTCATATGGAAAGGGCATATAATATAAATACAGAAGGAAAAAGCACATTCTCTTCCATGACATTTTAGGAAGACCCCTCCTATGTATCTGAGCATTTATGGCTGTGACTCTTCCCCATAGAGTCTCCTATAATGCCCAATCATGTCTTTTGATGCCAAACACTTCTTTTTTCTCCCACTCCTTTTTAATGTTAAATGAATTGATTCTATTCTCTTGGTTTGGAGTTGGCTCTGTTCCCATGCTTATCAGTTTTATTTTTCCTGCTGTTTTAGTTGTTGCTGTTGCTCTTATGTCATTGTGTTCATTGTTTTAATAGGAGATCTCTAAACTTTTTGGCCAAAGGGCCACATCAAATATCTGGCATAGTGTCAAGGTCCGGAAAAAAAAAATTGTAAATATATAATTTAAATAAATACATTAGAGATGGAACTTAGATGAATGAATGAATGAATGAATGAATGAATGAATGAATGAATGAATGAATGGGCTCAAATTTCTAGGATTTCTCCAAGCACCAACACAAACCACAGAAATAAAGCACGCACTTAAATGAACCCCCATTCCCCCACCTCACTAGCACAGCTCCGGTTATGTTTGGTCAACTGTGCCAGAGGCTCTCAGGGGACCAGAAGCTGGCCACAGGCTAGACAGAGGCTTGCCCCTGGGCCAGGATTTGGAGACCATTGCTTTAATTAATGGTGGTAAATGTGGGGGCCAATTATTAGCATGTCAGGGTATCAGTGAGGGGGACAACTTCAGCGGGATGGTTGTCTTTTGACAAACCTAATGGAAAAAGGGCAAGAACTTGCCTGTTTTCTCTTCTGTAATTTGAAGCTAATGAGTTCCTAGGTGAGAACATGTGCTTAATGATGTCACCTTCTGCTTAATGACATCACTTCCAGCCATCAGCAGGCTCCATAAGTGCTATTTGGTCCACAGAATGGAACAGGTTTGACATCCCTGTGCCAGATTTATGTGGATGATCTCACAAGACTAGATTGCCTGCTGGATTTTTATTTATTTTTAATTTGTTGTAATAGTCCAAAAATTACTGTGCAACAACTATTATACTAAAACAAAGGAAAAAAATTCATTACTTGCACAAAAATTTCAAATAAAACAGGAAGAATAGAGCATTCTGGGAGCTCTTAGCATTCTCTGCTCATCCTGTTTATTTGAAACAGGCATGGAGAAAGGAGACCATGCCAGAGCTCCAGAGAAAGGGCTTGAACTATATAAGTCACTCACATAAACTGTAACAACATTTATCTCTGCTCACCCTACCACTGTCCAGGATCACCACGCCTCCCTCTACTTGCCCACATCCAACTGTTTTACTAAGCAGCCAGGTTTAGATGAGTAGTAAGCAGCAGCATCTTCCCCCCTCCTTCTTCCACAGAGGGAGTTGCTGCTGGCCAGTCCTCTTCCTGCTCACTCTCAGCAAGTGAGAAGAGGATCAGAGTCTGCTGAAGTAGCTCAGTGAGCAGTAGACTGGAGGATGGTGGAGGGCTGATGCAGGGTGTAGGCACCCCTCATAAGTTTATTGCTCTCCTCCACCACCAACACTGGACATAAGCCCTTCGGTAAGCAGGCCAGCCCTGTTGGGCAACTTTTCCATCCATCTGCTGCCATCAAAAGCAGGTAGATCCCAACAAAGCAGGTAGATCCCAACAAAGTCACTCACATAAACTGTGACAACATTGATCTCTGCTCAACCTACCACTGTCCAGGAACAAAAAAATCAAAGCATTGTGTTAAAACTGGCCCTCACTCCTTATTGGAGTGAAAAGGATCCCAGAATTACTATTCTGATCAATGCCAGGTGAACTATGTGGTCCTGTGAACTATGCTAAGAGGGGAAGAGACTCCTACACTGAGCACAAAGCCTCCTTCTCTCCCACATGATATGTCAGAACAGCAACAAAAATGTTTGCATAAAGGATGAATTACAAGTTATTTGAATAGTTCTGCTTACAAATCTAAAGCCACAATCCTATGTAACTTGCCCAAGAGTAAGGCTGATTAATACAGCTGTACGTACTTTTGAGTAAACACGCACAGGATAAGGCTGCCTGAGTGTTTCAGAAGTTAGCCACAAATTTACATTCCTCACAGGGGGAGTAATGGCTGTTTCCTTAAGCAAGGGACCAGCCTACCACTTTTCTCCTTTGTTGCTAGGTTACTAACCACTCAATGTCTGGAAAAAATGTGTATGACTGTTAGCTTCTCCTCCCACACATGGAATAAAATCACTTTGCTCAAACTTCAGTGTGATTTGCTGCTGTGCATGGAAATGTATTCTGTGCTCTGAGGTAGAAAACATAGTTCTATAGTCAGTATACTGCACTTCTGTATGAAAAAACCTGTTTTTTAAAAAAATAGTATTGCTGAAATTAAATACTTCTAAGAATGAGCTTGCGTAACAGAAAGCAGATGTCTTTTTTTCCTCTGCTATCCCTCTTCTATCCTTCTCCTTATATGGGAAAAACTAGTCATGTGTAGGTCGCATGGATTGTGTCCTGTCCCTAGCATGCTGTGAGTTAACATTTTGCAGCTGTGGGCTTTTTAGTTACTTTCCAAATGAGTTAAAACCTGCATTACAACATACATTATGCCTGGACTGATCTTAAGGTCTGATAAGGTGCCTGCAAGTCAAAGCTAGTTATGATGCCACGAGAAGTGCGAAGAAGAAAAAAAAAACAGTGTTCGTGTTGGCTTAAAATCCAGGGACATGCCACAGCAATGAGTAGCCTGCTGGCAAAGAACAGCTGCAAGGAATCATCTACCAAGCTGCTGCTCCTAAGCATACAGTTCAGTTAAGACTATAAGGAAAACTTGCAGGCATAAGAATGGAATCTTCACTGGGAATGGTTGGAATCCCCTCTGTTTGTGTAACTTTGATCACAGTTACTGTTGGGTATTTTCCAGGGAGTCAAACCAAACTCAAAAATGGATTAAGAGAGATGTTTTCTCAGTGAATCAGAAAGGAACTAGAACTCCAAAGCTCCTGTTTGTTTTTAACCTATTTTTGCCCTGCCACAGGTGTATGCATTTGGTCCCTGTCGCAGGGACCAAATATATGCATTGTTGGAGTATATGCAACATTGGACCAGGAGTATATGCAGTGTTGGTCAGAAATGGCTTAAGGCCCAATCCTGTTGCAAATCTGCTGTAAGGACAATGGGACAGCACCAGTTGGAGGCCAGTGGACCGCCGTCCGGAGCTCCATGAGAAGCACTAGGCGGCCCCATGAGTGGTGGTGTAGGGCAGGGTTCTGGGGTAGGGAGAGGCAGGGGGAAGGTGGAGAGAAGTCGTGCCAGGGAAGGAAACAGGGCGGAAAGGGGTGGGATTAGAGGAGCAGAGCTCTGCTGGATTCAGAGCCCCATGTCGGGCCTCGCAGCCCAACACAAGGTGTCTTTACTCTGCACTAGCTAAATAGCCAGAATAGAGTTGACTAGCCCCATTGTGGAGCTATTTTCCTTAACCAGGGGAAGGGGACAAATGAGATTGAGCTGCCCACCAGGACTGAACTCCTAGAAAGAAATTATAAGTTGCTAATTAAGACAATTCTTATTTTTATATGATGAAAGATGCCACTTTCTGATTTATAAGCATCACCACATATGATTTATAATTTATCATTATAATTTTGATTTATAATTTATCACCACTTTCTGATTTATAAGCATCACCACACCACATGCTGTGGTGATTTTTAAGTAGTTAAAATCACCACAGCAGGCTGTTGTTTCTGGTCAGCTCACAACCCTAGTTATAACTTTTACCAAAAATACTTGAGTTTGAGAGGCCTCAGTTGTAGTGACAAGTCATAGTTCCCAAGAGGTTTTCTTTGTTCACTCATTATTTGTATTTAGCATAGATAACTGGAAGCCAACTCCTTACTCATAAATAAAAGAATCAATATTTGTCATGATCAGCACTGGATCATCATGTGAAACACAAATAAAACACAGCTGATGCCTGCACACACAACCATTTGCCTAGACATGGATACATCTGGTTTACAAGAAAACAAGAAACACCTGAAATCCTAGCCCAAATGCTAGACTGAGCCTGTCTGAATATTCAGATAAGAAGTTGCACATTTTCTGTGATCTCATGAGCATTCTTTGACTCCAGGTAGGCATGTGCCTGAGTTTCTCTCACCAAACACCATGTGCCCAAGGTTGTCCTTGAGATCTGAGACAGAATAATACAGGTCTTATTGCAGGTGATCCTGGTAAATTAAAAGCTGCCAAGTTTTAATGTCCAGCCTGGTTTTTAAAGTGCCCAGGAATTCAGTATTACAACAAGATATAAGAATTATGGTACTAATTTTATCTCACTCAACTGATTTGAGACTCAGAATCCACCTACATGTTACATTAATCCATGACCCTTGTTTGCTGGGTTTTTATTATCTAAATAGAAACTGTGAGAATGTGTGTGGGAAGCAATGGCAGTTTTCTCCTTGGTTCATATAGCAACCATGGGGGGGGGGGGGAATTTGGATTAGGACCACAAAGGAGGCAAAGGATTAAGAGCCCAGTCCTATGCCTGCTTCCTGTGGTGTGGAGGTAGTCATGGAGTTCTCCTCAAGGTAACGGAATGTTTGTTCCATTATCTCAGGGTTGCATTGTAGTTGTACCAGTGCTGGAAAGTTGGATAGGATGGGCCCTAAATCCCTTCTCCTGCCACTAAATTCTGGCTGAGTTTCCTGTATGACTAAGGACACAATTCTAACCAATTTTCCAGAACTGTCCTAGCCGCAATAGAGCCCCAAGGTAAGGTAACAAACATGTCCTTATCTTGAGGCCCCCTTGACTGCCTCCCCATTGCAGGTTGCAGTGAACGCCACACTGGCACAGCTATGTCAGTGCTGGAAAGTTGGTTAGAATTGCACCCTAAATGTCATTTCAACAAGAATTCATGCAATTTTGCATTGCATTTTAAAAGGGAGTAAAAGTAAGAAAACCAGATAACTGTTTGCTGGAAATGCCTTTCCAAATAAGTTTTGTTCAGTGCACTTTTCATAAATTCCTAGAATCAAAATTCTCGTGTATTAATCAGAAAGCAAACAGCACACAATAAAATGCATTCAAGCAGCCACCATCACCTTTGCATCAAAAATGGATCTGCCATTATTTGCATGCATATCTCAACCAGCAAGGGGGAAAACATGAAGAAACGCATATGACAGCTGTGTTATAGTCATTCATACAATAAGGCTGCAATCCTATATACCGGGGTTCCCAAACTGTAGGTTAGAGCCTTTTTTTGGTGGGCCACCAAAGGGCGATGGAAAGATCAGATAACTAATTGCCTCAAGCCCTGAAGCTATTGAAAAATTAGATACTTTAGGGGCTAATTACCCTGCAAAGAGCTCGGCTCCTGCAGTTTGCAAGTTAGCTGCTGACTGCCCTGCAAGGAGCTGAGCTCCTTCTGTATACAATCATGTGTAAATACAGAGAGATAAAGTTTGAGGGCTGTTTTCCTGGTTATTATTACTTAAATAAATATTTCTTTCTAGATCTCCTTTTTTAAAAGTCTGGAAAATCTAGGATGGTCTGAATAGAGTGTTTTAAAAAGTTGTCCTGGTGCTAAAAAGCTTGGAAACCACTGCTATATACTCCTACTATATTCAATGGGAGCAAATTCCATTGAATTTAGCATGAGCTTACTTTTGAGTCGACATGCATAGAATTGTGCTGTTAGCCTGATAAAATTTGACTGAAGATATATGATTAAATCTCATATCTTATAGATACATGACATAGGTTAATCTGTGTGGACACATATCTGACAAATTTAATATGAAACAGTCTGAAAGAAAATACCATGCTGGCTAGCTGTGCAAAACTTATATCTGATATGTGTATAGTTCAAAACCTAGTAAAGAAGGTTCCTTAATAGCTCAGTCCTAATGGGGTCAGGCAGCCGCAGAACATATGAAAAGCAGAACGGCCATAAAGCAGTCCGCGCCAGCCATAAAAAGCGCTCTGAACTAACATGCTGCTGGAGTACCAGTGGTAAGGCCAAAGCTTTCCTACTCATTCCTGAACAGCCAGAAGAAGCCACCAACAGAGGTAACACGGCGAGGGTGGCAGGACAGGGCAGGGAAGGGTGGAACAGGCTGAGGGTGGGCAGGCTGAGTCTGGGAAGAGGGTGGATTTGGTGGCAGTGGTGGCTGCTGAATCCTCATCTTCTTCCTGGACCTGATCTTGTGGTGCAGGTTCACAAAGACCTGCACCAACCATTTCACTAGCATAAGTCTATAAGTAGACTTCCCCTCCCCCATGCTCATCCCCTGGTAAGAGAATGAATCGGTCTTGGGGGGGGGGGATTGGACTGCTAAGTCTCTTCTCATTACTCTTCTAATCCTTTTGATGTACATTTCCTTGTGTAGTTTACTTTCTCCGAAATCCACTTCTTCAAAACCTTTATGGAACAATTAAAGCCTCACTTTTTCTGTGCTTCTCATTTATAACTGAACTCTCCTCTCCTGATCCACCCTTGAGACACCTTTTGAGGATCTTCTCCCTGTATCGAGTTCATCATATTCATTTATACTATGTTTTAAGTATTCTGAGCGTAAGTTACATCACTGTTGTGTCCGATACATTATTGGGATGATAAGTAAGGAAGATCAGAAAAGAAAAACATCATATTTACAGAGATTATCTCCCCAAAGAACTGACAATTCGTAAATACTAATGAACAAAGCAGAATTCCTGACAGCAAAGGAATCCATAATGTATCTGAAGTCTTAAAAATTTAGCAAATCCAATCAAATTTACTTGATTTAATTTTAAAGGAACTTTTTGCTTAAAGGAAGTTGCATAAAGGAAATTGCACTGAAAAATGAACAAAACCAGAGGGTTTTTTTAAAAGTTTAACGTACTTGTTCTGTCCTATTGTTTCAAAATCTTTCACAATAATCTGCAGAGATGATGAAATATCCAGAGGTATTCCTCTCAAATCAAACTCAAGGATCTGTGCAAAAAGAATGAGAACATCCATTGAAACAGACTGCATAACAATCACTGTAAAACATTTTATGAATAAGCATTTTACCAACATTTTAAAATCAGGAGCATTATTAGATTTAGGCTGCAATCCTAACCACACTTTCCTGAGAGTAAGCCCCATTGAACAAAATAGGACTTACTTCTAAGTAGACCTGGTTAGGATTGTACCTTCAGGCACACTATAACTGCAGCCAGCTCTCTAGGCTGAAAGTGTCTTTGAACATATCTTACAGCCAGTTCACACAATCTCCAATATGTAAATGCTGCATGCACATGAAGATGAGGCAGCAGATCCCTCTATCACATGTTTAACATATTATGGGTGCAACCAGGTACAAATGTACATTCATGCATACAATGGGCACAATCCACTGAGGGTTATTCATGAGTGAGTCCCACTAAAAACAATAAAAAGGGATTTATACTACTGGCCAATACACACTTCTTGTATTCCTCACTTCTTGAGGAAGCCCCAATGAATACAATGGGATCCTGCAGTAGGGAGGCAGTCAAGGAGGCATCCTCAAAGTAAGGGCATGTTTGTCACCTTACCTTGGGGTTGCATTGTGGCTAGGTCAGTGCTGGAAAGTTGGTTAGGATTGCACCCTAAGTAAATGTGTACAACTGGGCTGTACATCACGACTAACCAATTCCAAGGAATGTAAGAGGAGTTAGATGTATCTAATTTTTGCTGGATTATGCTCAAATATGTTGGATTTTTGCAATCCTTCCGTTTTTCAGGGTAGAAGTTATCACAGGAATCAACATATGTATATATGTGTCAGCATCAAACATAGTACAGTATATGTGCCTTCACTAGATATTTATATTTACCATACAAACTACCACACTGCATTGTATTGCAAACATTGCAAACAAGCAATCTTTATATGTTTGAGACTTAAGTATATTCCTTAAGTATATTCCTAGTAGGGGGGGCATAGAGAGTATTAACATTATAGAGCTGGGACAGACTATCCAAACATATTGTTGTTGTTGGCAACCTTCAGTCTCGAAAGACTATGGTATCGCGCTCTGGATGGTGGTTCTGGAACAGCGTCTAGTGTGGCTGAAAAGGCCAATTCGGGAGTGACAATCCCTTCCACACCGGGAGCAAGTGCAGTCTGTCCCTGGTCTGTCTCCCTGGCTATGGGCCTTCCTTCTTTGCCTCTTAGCCTCAGACTGTTGGCCAAGTGTCTCTTCAAACTGGGAAAGGCCATGCTGCACAGCCTGCCTCCAAGCAGGCCACTCAGAGGCCAGGGTTTCCCACTTGTTGAGGTCCACTCCTAAGGACTTCAGATCCCTCATGCAGATGTCCTTGTCTTGCAGCTGTGGTCTACCTGTAGGGCGCTTTCCTTGCACGAGTTCTCCATAGAGGAGATCCTTTGGGATCCGCCCATCATCCATTCTCACAACATGACCGAGCCAACGCAGGCGCCTCTGTTTCAGCAGTGCATACATGCTACGGATTCCAGCACGTTCCAGGACTGTGTTGTTTGGAACTTTGTCCTGCCAGGTGATGCCGACTGTTGTCTTCACTGTTGTCTTCGATGGCTCCACATCAGACCCCTTTGACATCCAAAGCGGCGTGAAGCAGGGCTGTGTTCTTGCACCAACCTTGTTTGGGATCTTCTTCGCTGTCCTGCTGAAGCAGGCCTTTGGAACTGCAACAGAAGGCATCTATCTCCGGACCAGATCAGACGGAAAGCTCTTCAACCTCTCCAGACTGAGAGCAAAGTCCAAAGTCCAGCTGAAATGTCTGCGTGACTTCCTCTTTGCTGACCAAACATATATCCCTGCGGTTTTCAAACTCTCCGGGAGTTTGAAACCCGCAGTAAGTCTTTGCGGGGGCGGGGGGGCAGGCAGCAGGGACAGGGGAAAGGCAGCGATGCAATCCCCAGGATCGCGTCGCTCAGGGGGCTGCAGGGACTGGGATGCACTCACCAGTCCCTGCAGCAGCCATCCTTGTGTGCGAGGCGCCTGCAGGGCACCTCAGGTCAGGAAAAGGGAGAGTAGAGCGATCTGCTCTGCCTCCGCCAAAGCGGAGCGCAATCGCCCCACTCTCCCTTTCCCTGACCTGGGGAGCCCTGCAGGCGCTCGTGCAGGGCTCCCCGCACACAGGGACGGCTGCTGCAGGGACTGGAGGGTGCACCCCAGTCCCTGCAGCCCCGTCAGAAGGGAAAGCAGAGCAATCGTACTCTGCTTCTGGTTTTGCGGAGCAGGGCGCAATCGCTCCGCTTTCACTTTTCCTGACCTGGGGAGCCCTGCCGAAGGTTGCACAGGGCTCCCCGCACCACTGGGAGGCCTCAGGAGGCTTGGGCAAGTGCACCCAAGCCCCTGCAGCCCCCATGAGTGGCTGGCAGCCCCCGCCCCTTAAGGGGGCAGAGGCCAGGACCCATAGGCTGGGGCATCGCGACGCCCCAGTTTGAATACCACTGATATATCCTATAGATTATTGTGTTCCACAAGCAAAGATCTAAAAGGGCCAAGGTACATAAAACCCATCAGAATGTCTCACTCAGAGAAACATGGGAATCGTGTTCATATAAATGGTTGATCCTTTCAATTTAACAAATATTCTTTAGGGAAGTAATCTTATGCACAGTTACTCAGGAGAAAGCCCCACTGAATTCAATGAGCCAGGCTTCTGAATAAAAATGCACAAACTTGAGTTGCATTTAACACAGTGCCTTTAACAAAGGAACAGAAACAAAGATCCTCTTTAAATCTTCAGAAAGCAGAAATAAAAACCACTGAGAGGCACTAAAATAGATTTTAGGGCCTCAACTATGGTGTGGCAATGCCTCTGAATATCAGTTGCAGGGGAGCAATGGCGGTAGAGAAATATGCTTTTCTATCTTTCTTGTGGGTTTCCTAGAGGAAGCTGATGGGTCACTGTGGAAAACAGGACACTGGCCAAGATGGGCCTTTGACTCAGCAAGGCTTTTCTTATGATCTTACTATACTAGGTACTGTAGTACAGTACGTGTTTCTGCAGCTAAGCAGCTGTGGTTTGCAATCTGAATAAGAGACCACTGTAAGAGCAGGCTATAACGCATTTATAAAAATTGTTTTTTTAATTAATTTTACAAACTTCATTGAAACACTGCAATAGTTATAAACTTCAGTTATAAACTGAAACTACAATAGTTATAAAGTTCTGGTGATAAGCATAACTCAACAGTGCAGTGGTTCTCACACATTTAGCACCGGGACCCACTTTATAGAAGGAGAATCTTGTCAGGACCCACGGGAAGTAATGACCAGAAGTGACATCATCAAGCAGGAAAAATTTTTAACAATCCTAGGCTGAATCCTACCCACACTTACCCAGGAGTAAGTCCCATTTACTATCATTGTTAAAAGAATATACATAGTAGCTTGTTAAAAGTACAGGTCTCTAACATTTCCCCAAATGCAGTCACATACCATGGTAGCATCAAGTCTAACATATTAAAAATAAAATATTGAAATGAATGGGAACCCACCTGAAATTGGCTCACGACCCACCTTGTGGGTCCTGACTCAAGTTTGAGAAACACTGCAATAGTGTATATTCACATACATTTAGCTGCAGATACAGGTGTTTGGGGGGTGTATGATAATTTTAATTAAATTTTTTAAGCAACTTTAACATTTTATTTTTCTTCACGTGTCCTAGTTGCATTGCCTTTGGGGTCCTGAGGCACAGATCGAAGCCTTCCCTGAAATGAACACGCTTCAGGTGACACATATCTGTTGAAATAGTCACACACCACACACAGTTCACTTCATTTCATGTTTATTTACAAAACTGATAACTGCATTTAACATTCTCAGTTGTGGGGGAAACACAGAGAACGCAGAGAACAGGAAGCATGATGTGACACTTGCATTTCTTGTTGTCCTTCATGTTCCTAATGCCGAGAGTCTATCAACAGGGCACAAGGTTAAATTCTGCTACACATACAATTATGTCTTATCAATGCTGTAGAAGCAAAAATGAGCCCACCTCACCTCATTCCAAACAGGGTTGAGTTCACTATCAATTTTCTTTGTTTTCTTCTTTTCATCTGCAAATAAAAAGATAGGATTACGCTGCAGAAAAAATATATAAATATCAATGATCATGCATTAAAATCTTCTTTGTACAAACAGGCAACCATGGTGGTGGTACCCAACCCAATAGTGTTGAATGGATTTATATAATTTTTGACTAAAGTGATTTTTGCAGCATGTTATTTAATAAAATACACTACAAATGTACATTCCCATTAAGATGCACATATCCCAGGGACAACTTACGTGGTCCTTAATATATGCAGCCCCTTGCATTCCCCCCCCCCAATCTAACTAGACATTTTCTGTCAGGTAGGTTCAGGTGTCATTCTGTGGTGAAGATAGTGTCTGAGAGCCCAATCCTATCCAGCTCTAGTGTAGCCACAATGCAGCCCAATGGTAAGGGAACACATGTTCCCATACCTTGAGAAGGCCCTAGTGACTGCCCCTCCACTACAGGATGCAGCACACACCCCACTGGCACAATGGCACCAGCACTGTAAAATTGGATAGGATTAGGCCCTGAGTGTTCTCACACCCTGATTTAGCTCTGTCACCACAAACAATCCCACAGTGGTTTGTGTCTGCAGCTGAGCGCTCATAAAACTGATTTGCAACAATCCTGCCTGAATCCAGAGTGATGAAAAACATCAGTCCAGATAAAAAGTAAAGCCACTTCTCATGCACCAAAGAGTCATGCAAACTGGCTCACAGTGTCTATCTTTCCATGTGACTTTCGTAATGCAAACGTCAACTTAAGTAACCATAATGACAAGTTAGATCATTCTTAACTCTGAGGATTCTCACTTTTTGCCTGAATTGCTACTGCTGTTTGAAATACTGTATAATAGCTATAAAGGCCTTGTCATTTTGATTGCAGGCACTGTATATGATTAACTTGAAATCTGCCTTTTGTGCATGGAGATTCAAAGCAAAATACAGTGGGCCCTCCTCATCTTCGGGTTCGGAACCCACAGATTTGACTTGTCATGGAAGTGCCTTCCAGTCGTGTCCAGGAGGTGGTCTGAGGCTTCTGAGATGCAAAAAACTGGAAGTGTGTCTCAGAAGCTTCTGGGACATGTACTGAGGTGCACAGAGGCCATATGCATGCTCTCTGCACCTCAGGACACTTTCAGATGTGACCAGAAGCGATGGGCACATCCAGAGATCATCTAAGGGACCCCCCCACACACACACACACAATCTCAGTATCCGTGGGTTCAGTATCCATGGGGGGGGGGGGGTCTGGAGTCCATGAATACCAAGATCCCACCTGTATATCATTTCTTTAATTCAACAAACACACAGTGCATACAGTTTTCAGCAGAAATATGAAAGACCAAGATAAGGATATTCAAAATATGTTAGTTTGTTATGTTAGCAAAATATGTTAGCACTGCTCTGAACTGCTCAGAAACTCTTAACAGTGGATTATGATGGATTTATTAGCAGATGGACACAAGTGAACAGGCTTCTTGCTCTGTCATTCCTTCTCTTTTTAACCCACGTGTGAGTCAGTCTGCCCACAGCTCACAAGGACTTGGGAAATTTTTTTCTGCTGCTTGCACATATGGGTGCTGGCTGATAATTTAGCCCTTGTACAGGGAGGAGGAGGGAACTGACTCACATAGATTCCTGTAAGCAGAATTAACTTTAAAAAAAATACTCTGTGCAGGATAATGACTCAGACCAGACCACAAAAGACTGCCAAAGGAAAATATCTACTGTAATGCTACCACCTTAAATGTACAGTATGGTCTTAATTCTTTTTGCTTTTACCAGCATATAATACACTGGTAGAAACTCATTGTTTCCAGCTGAAGAAAGGAATGGAACAAGCAGCACCCTTCCACCGTCCTTTGGCAAGGAGAGGGGCATAATGTCCTATTGTACAAATGGAGAAGAACAAATGTATTTTTGGTTACTTCTTTATATGTGTATCTTGTACTTCGTCAGCCTTACTCGTACTCTGCCTTATCCCCATCTAATAAACCTACACTACATTACTTCTGTTTGGTTGAGGTAAGGATAAACCCACTACCACTGAAGTAGTCAACTGAAATTACTGGATCTTACTTCTGAGTAAACCTGGTTAGAATATGGCTGTTGTGGAGCCCCTTTTGTAGCTGCCACAATCAAGAGACTGTTCAGGGTGATCTCTTAACTTTCATGAGCATGACTAGGCCAGGCAAGTTTCACTCTGGGGACTAACGCTGGTAGCTCTCACCATCTCACCTGAGCAGACCAGAACTGCTAGGTGCCTGTAGCAAGAGAAATTTGACATGAATATATGCAAATACCTATATTCAACCCATTACCTATTACTCTCCCTAATTACAGAAGTCATATTGTGTTCTTGGCATTTAGGCAAGGCTGTATAGGTGGCAGAAGCACTGAGCAATCCAAAGCTAAAGGGCTGTTAAACAACAACAACAAAAGATGTACACTTGCTCCCCACTTTACAGCCACCCAAGCACATAGGTTAGGAGTAGTTTTAAGGAGTATTGTATACAGGGCAAGCCCACCCATAAGACCAACTGAGGCAGGGATGTCCACCTCCATTGGCCACTTACCTCCAGTGTCTCTCCTCCCCCTCCCTGGACTTGAAAAAGGAGAGGGGCAGGAAAAGAGGGAGTCTTCCATTTTAGCCTCCTCTTTCTTTTACAGTCCAGGTAGTGGGAGAACTAGAGGCTGGCGCACCACCAGAAAAGGGGGGGCACATTCAGCATGTAAGGAGCAGAGAGGTCTGAAACTAGCTCTGGTAGTATACTGTTGATGGATAGGAGGCTGAGAAAACAGTTAGCTTGCCTAAAGCCAGCTAATGAATGCATGACTGAAGTGAGATTTAAACCGAGAACTTCACACAGATAACATTAACCGCTAAGCAACCTATACTAATTGTTCTGTGGGGTGACGCAAAAATACTAATAACTGAGACACCATTGTACACTTCCATTTAATCTAGAGCAGCAATTTTCAACCTGTGTGCTGCAGCACATTGGTGTGTCGTGAATGATTTACAGGTATACAGTGGGAATTTGGGGGAGGGTCTTTTATTAGTAGAGCCATTGACGATGAGAGCCCCCCACTGGCAGTGTGGTGTGTCTTGTCCATTGTCAAACAACGGATGGAGCATGCCTTGACAATTTTAGAGCCTTTTCAGATTTCTGTGAGATGAAAAATGTTGAAAATTGCTGATCTAGAGAATCAGATTTATAGCAACATCTAAGTGCTCAGAACTGAGCCTGCAAACTGGGAAAACACTTGGCTTTACTGAAGCAAGGGTGTGGCCTTTCCTTTGTACTTCTTTCATTAGTATATTTAGGTTGCAATCCTTACACTTTCCTGTGAATAAACCCCACTGCACTGTTAATCAAACATACTCGGTTGACAGATATACAACTGAAAACAAAGCAAGCAAATTCTGCTTTATCTGAGCTATTTTCAGTTTACAAAAAATGATAACGCAGTACTCTGAAACCACAATTTAGCTTTCTGCTTGAGTGCAAACAATAACTAATTTCAACTTAAGTTCTTGACTTTTTTTAATGTTTGCAACTGTGCAAGCAAACTACAGGCATAATGCCAATTTACATGTGGATTTAAGATCCAAAAGGACGTAAAATACACTGGGTTTTATCCAGATTTATATGTGTAGTAGAAACTCTACCAACAGCATAGTCCCACAAATGTAACACAAAAGTCAGCAGAAGGAAATATTTGCAGGACACTATTTGCGCCGCTTTCCCCACCTAGTGCAATCCTCCACAATATTATATTGTGCTTCTTGTGGATTGGGGTTAATAGAAGTGTTCAGAATTTCTTGATTTTTTTTCTTGTCACAAGAATCTTGCACTAACTATAAAATTATTCTTCCAAAAATGCAAGTTTTCCACACATAAAAGGGCACATGGATACAAACCAATACACAGAATCTAGCCAAAGTTACACGCTTTTAAGTTCCACTGATTTTAATAAATTAAATACATGCTGGAATCTGATGCACACTTATGGTAAATCCAGCTAAACACCGTGGGACTTGCTTCTAACAGGCTTAGGGCACAATCCTATGCACGTCTACTCAGAAGTAAGACCTATTGAGTTCAATGGGACTTACTCCCAGGAAAGTGTGGTTAGGATTGCGACCTTAGAACATCTGATGAAGTGGAGTGTAGTCCACCAAAGCATATGCTACAATAACCTACCAATTGTATTCTTTATGCACCATAGCATTCAGCTGCACCAAAACAGTCTGTGTTGCCTGCTATGATGGGGGAAGGGCTGATTGAGAGGCTTTGGAGAGGTAAGGGAAAATATTTTCCCTTGCCCCTCAATAAGTCCCTCAATAGCCAATGGGTCTCCTCAGACCTTTGACAGCTCTTTAGCTGGCACAAGTCTGAGGAGACAAAGGAGGCATGTTGACAAGCTCTGAAGGGAACAGCATCTTGTGCAAGTCACTCATACCACCAGGTGCCACTCCCTCCCACCACTGACATGCCCCATCCCTCTTTCTGATCCCCGCCCCTTTACACCCACCCTGCCAACTTAACAAGGTTGGTGAGATCTCTCCTCATTGCTGCCTTGCATGGGACCCTAAAGGTAAACATTTCATATCCCTGACAATGGCTTTCAGATACTTCTTGTGGGATGAACACGAAGGATAGAATGGGGACTTCTTCACCCAACTACCAACAACAATCACTTTCTCCACCAGTGGCCAGCCAGATGCCCCAGGGAAGCTCACAAGCATGGCAAGAATGTGACAATAACCAACCTCCCCTGTTCCACTGAAACAGGATCAGCAGGAAGGATGGAGGCTGTGCAGAGATAGCAGCTTGAGAAAAAACAAGGGAAGGGGGCACAGCAGCACCTCTACCCCATTTCTTATCTACCTAAGGTGTGCACTTGCACTCGCAGGGGGGTTTGAGTGGTAGGGAGGCACAGGCCACCCCTGAAGATAATACATGCAATGTACTGTGAAACTGCCATATAAATGCCAAGTATTATTATTAGTATTAGTTGTTGTTGTCATCATCATCATCATCATAGTAGTAGTAGTATATAACACCCACTAAACTGAAGCATATCTATCAGATAAGCATTGGAGGTGTGGATTACTGGGTGCAGATCTGAAACAGATTTTCTGGTGTCCGCTTATAACAAAATATTTGAAAGAGAAAAAAAGTCAGTACAAGAAATAGAGGTTGTGAACTTATCTATCACTGAGGTATGTAAGGGGTTTGGTACTAATGAAGGCCTAGAGTTGACTGCTGATTTACTGACAGCCGAAGGGATTACAATAGCAGTCCATTGTGCATTCTACTGTGACGTCTCATCCACTCTTAGTGCTTACAGGACATTCTCTGGCATCTAAACTTCTACCTTAAGCCATGCTTTGCTTGTACTGGACTTGCTTCTACTCACACTTTTGGCTCTGATCCTGTAAATACCACCCACATCCCAGTCCCTTGGAGACACTTGAGTTGCTGCATCTTTGGATCGCTTTGATTTTTCCACTGCTTGGAAGCTTTTGGTACTGCAGTCATTCAGTTAAAAATTTTCACAAAATAATGGAACCTGCAACAGATTCATGTGACAAACTTTTGACCTGTTTTGCAAACTTTTGCCCAGTAGTAGCCAATTGATATTTGCACAGGGGAAAAATCAGTTCTCTGACTGGTTCATTGTGAGCCCAAATATCTGCAAGTCTATAATTGTGTGACGTTTCATCCAACTTTATTTCAACGTGGTGCCCACAAAACACTGAAAACCCCTTAAACATAGCTTGCTAACCCCTAAACACTAATGCTCTTCTTTAAATTACATACAGCAGTGGTTTTCAGACTGGGGCATCACGACGCCCCAGCCTGAGAGACCTGGGTAGTTCCCCTTAAGGGGAGGGGCGGGGCGGGGGGAAGGCAGAGATGCAATGCCAGAAGACAATCACGACAACTTCCTGTTTCACAAAAGATGCCCTGGTCCCTATGGGTCTCCTCAGACCTGCACCACCTCTGGAGGTGGCGCAAGTCCAAGGAGTGGCTTCAAGCTGCTCCAATCTCCCTGGGAACGGGGGTTGGGATCCAGCATAACTACTGGGTCCCAGCCCCGTCTACCACTCCCTGACCTTCTGCCCACCCCTGGGGCCGCCCACTGCCTACCCTCCCCCTACACAGGTGTGGCTTGCTCCCCCCTCCTTCCTGCCTCCCACCCACTCACCCCAGAGCTTTGAGTTGGCCCAGCTGGGCTGATGCAAGGTTCGATTCCTCCGTCAGCGCAGAGGCTTGTATCAGCCTCCATAGGTCAGCGCACCTCTGCGTGCTGGCCTTGCTGACTCCCAAGGAGGCACAAACGTGCCTTATGGCACATTTACGACCCTCCTGGGCAGGCACAAGGAACTTGCGCTGGCCTAAGGGCGCCTCTGGATTGCACCCAAAGAGACAGAAACCCAGAAACAGACAATCAAGAATGAAGATCTCCCGCATCTTTTCCCAATGCCATTTAAATATTCCAGCAATCATTTTTTCCAAGTATCAAGGGACTGGCCAACTTTCCCATTGCACTGTAGCAACTACTGAAGAGCCAAGTCTGTGTTGTTATTTGTGGCCAGTAAATCTCTTATGACATTTTCCAGCTCAGCAAATGCATTCAAATAATGTTATTTTAAAAACTAATAGCTCCAGCCACAGCCCAGTTCAGTCTATATGGTGAGCCATAAGGAAGTTAGAAGATCAGACTGTACTAGAACTGTGGAAAAAGGAAGCAATAAAAACTGAAATTCATTGCAAACCAAACACCAAAAATGAAAGGAATCTCATTTAGACTTATTGATAAAGTCAAACATCTCTCCTCCTCAAAGCGTTGGTTATTAACTTTCTAAACATAAAACTGTGACTTCAACCCTATACACATTTACCTAGAAGTAGGTCCCATTGAACTCAGTGAGTAGGTATGCATAGGATTGTGCTGTTTGGGTCTGAAAAGCAAAGATGCCTCAATGTGCTTCGTAAGGTAGATACTCAGTGTCTGAAATGTTTTTAAAAACTAAGCTAAACTTTTAAGACAACAATTAAGGATACAAGCCTAACCAGGTCTACTCAGAAGTAAATCCTATTGTGTTCAGTGGGACTTACTCCCAGGAAAGTGAGGTTAGGATCGCAGCCAAAAAAGAATCCCTGTCCACAAAAAGGCTTACAGACAAATGCCAACTGAACAACTGCAATCAAAATCACCATTTGTGTTGCAGTGAAGTCATTTATCAGCAAAGGTGCAACTGACCTGCACATTCATCAGAACTAAAGGCAAAGTCTCAGTGTGCCTTGGTACAGATGAACAAGTCTACATAGGAGTTGAGAAACAGAGTTGTGAAATAGAAACCCCTGGAAATGTCATCCCAGCACTTTCCACCCTTTTTACAAGCTATGTTCCCATGACGGTCAGCATTTATTTAATTGTAAGGATTTGTATCCTTCTTTTCCTCTCCAGAATGGAGATACCCAAAATAACTAACAGAAAAATAACAGCCGTCAATACTAAACAGCAATCAAATCAACAACCAAGAAACACAAGTGGAAAAAAGAGCAATAAAACAGTAACACTGATACCCAGAAGGAGCCAAATAAAACTTCAACATCAGAAAGACAGAAGGCTAACGGGAAGCAATGTTTCCAAGAGGGACCAAACTCCCAGAAAACAGGAGGGGAAAAACACTTTTTCAGAAATAGATCTTTTGTAACTGCCATTATATCATAACTATCATACTTTTTTGGATCATGCTAGAAAGAGAGAGAAAAAAATATATTTCTAATAATGTATCCTGTTTCATAAGTTAGCATTCCTTACCTTTGAAAATAATTGACACAATGGGATCTGGTTTCCCAAACTTATGTTTAGGGATATTTGCAGCCGATTCAACAATTACCCGGAGCATGTTTTTCAGCAATTATGAAATTGCCACTTAAGAAAAAGAAAGCTAAAGACATGTGTACTTCAGACTCTCTGCAGCCTCCCGGCAGAATTGCCAAAGGAGGCAGCAGCAACAGGGAATGTTCTTTTACAGCGAAACACACGACTGATGGGTGGATCTATGACGAGTTAGTTACTAAACTAAAGGCTACAGCAAGAAAGGGATTTGTCAACTCGCACCCACCATTCCTGTGGGATTAGACAGAACTGGTATGAACTTGTGAATTCTGGCAATGCAGGCTGAAGAATATGCAAAGCACCATGGTTTCACTGAGGCTGTTGGGGGGGGGAACCCTCTGCATATTATTACAGGACAGAAATGTGAATATGAATTAAATATTAATTAGAGAATTGCACATAACACCTCTTTCTTTCTTTAGTATGCATGTTGAAAAATGCAATGAAATATGGAAAAATTTTCCAGTAATTTATTGCAATATTCTTGTTTTCTTTCAATTCGTTCTACGAATCAGTAGGTTTGTCTTGCTCTCCTTTTCTCCATTTGTTCAAGAACACATACAATCAAATCAGTCTTACATTGCCCCCTTCTGCTGAGATCAAATATAACTTTCTAAATAAATCTGTCACACTGTACATATACAGTATTTTCTGCAGTCAGCACCTATATTCTGCAAGGAAAAAATGCTACATTTGACCAGTTAATCATACCATAATAGGCGCGGCATGGACCACGTGCCATAAGGCACGTTTGCGGGGCTTGCCACCGGGTTCCTGCCAGAGCTGGCTCAGCACCCACTGGTGCTTAGCCAGTGCACGGTGGGTGCCCGTGTTCCGTGGCTCGGCGGTATTTAAGACCACCGGGCTGCAGAACGGAAAATGGGGACATGTCCGGGGAGCGGGGGAGGTGTGTTGGGGGTGGGGGGAGGCGGATCTGCACAGCTGAGCTCCGCAGGATCCAGGGTGATCGGGCTGGGCAGTGTGCCTTACACAAGTGCCTTCACTTTAGTAGCAACCAAACAGTCGCTGCTAAAGTGAGTAGTCCCATTGCGGGACTGCTTCCCTTACTTGGGGGAAGGGGACGAATGTCCCCTTCTCCTGAAGAGCCTCCCACGGTAGCGCAGAAGGCACTGGATCTGGCGGGAGCCCTTTGTGGAGCCGCCGGTTCCCGCAGCTCCGGGCAGCTCAGGATTGGGCTGCCCACTAGTTAAGAACCATACCAAATCAAGTCATTTGAATTGCTGGACTGACATTTAAATCAAGGGCCCAACCCTATCCAACTTCCCAGGGCTAATGCAGCCATGCCAACAGGGCATGGGCTGTATCTTGCAATGATTGGGCAGCCATGGAGGCCTCATCAAGGTAAGGGAATGTTTGTTCTCTTACCTTGGGGCTGCATGTGGTTGCAGCAGCGCTGGAAAGTTGGATTGAATTGGACTCCAATTCTGCCTCTCAGCATCCTGTTTGAGGTAAGTGGGAAAATCCCACTCCTCCACACTGCATACCATGGTGTCAGATATACATACAACTAAAAACAAAAATTATCATTTTTTTTCTCTTCAGCTGTTTTTCTTGTTTGGTGCTGTTGATACCTTAAATGTTTTAGGCCCAATCCTATCTGACTTTCCAGCACTGATGCAGCCATGCCAATGCAGTGTGCGCTGCATCCTATGGTGGGGGACCCGTCATGCACGCCTCCTCAAGGTAAGGGAACATCCTATTGAAGTGAATAGAGAAGCTCCTGATAGCAGGGAGGTTCCACCTGCACATTGACGATTCCATGTTCACAAGGGGTCCCTAGATTGGACATCACCCTTAAATATCCCATCTCTGGTTAGTAGCACTACCACGGTTTCAAGGACCAATGCTTGCCTTGTACCTCCAAGACTCGGAAAGCTTAAAACAAATTTAATACTTTACTGAAAATAAATTTGTGCAGAGGATTTCCATTCAAGTCTTCAACTCTACAATAACAGTTACATGCATAGCAAGGGAATTTGCATGTATGCATGTACCCAAAACAGGACCAAATTTTACCTCCTGGGTAACTCTTCTCACAGGAAAATCTTAAGGGAAGTTAAGATGAAGGCAGTTATCGTTTCATCCAGAACAGTCTCTTTGCCATAGAGAGAAAGGTACAATTCTGTTCTAGTTATGAACCTTATCTGGGCCAGCAAAACCCATGAGGCAGGTTGAAGCAGCTGCTTCAGGCAGAAGGCTGGAGGGTGTGAACCCGGCAAATCACACCATCGGCCATTGCCTTGTTCTCCCAGCCCTGCTGGTGCAGTGACTGCTATCAAACCACTCTGATGATCTTGCCCTTGGCCAGGCAGCCCACCCAAGAGAAAGGGTTAGCAAGCAGCCTAGCAGCAGCTGACACCCCCCCCCCTTTACTGGGCACTTGCCTAGCCATCTTTCTCAGCTAGGCCCAGCCTGGCCAAGAGCAAGCAACTTAGCAATCCCAGCTGCTGTCACTCCAGACTGAGCCAGGACTTGCCCTCTGACTTGGCCAGAACTGATCTACCCCAAAGAGAGTGAGCAAGCAGCCACCACTGCTCCTGCTTCTTCCTGACTTCTCTTTCTGCATCTTCAGGTAGTATACAGAGAGGAGGCAAGGCTGTGGTCTACAAAAGAATATTCAAGGAGACAGTCTAGGCCACCATCTGTCTTCCCCCCATGCAAGTCCCTTTTGCTAGCTTTCCAGGCTGTTGCACTGGGAAGCAGGTAGGAAAGTGAAAGGCGTGTGGCAGTGGCAAGACGTGAAGGAAGAAAGGTAGGGGGGGAAAGAAAGTGGTGAGAGAGGAGGAAGGAGTGGGGCAGTAGCAAAGAGGGTGTGCTGCTTCAGGCATAACTCCAGTTGGTGCTGCTGTTACTCTCAGTTCAAAGTGATGACTTTGATACATTGAAACATAGTAAAAGAGGAAAAATGTAAAGGCGTAGTTTACTTTCACCCCCTTCCCCCAAGGAGGACTCTGGCAGTCCCAGCGGCCCCATTTTGGCACCACTGAACCCGCTGGCACTGCCACCATTAGTATGTGGCTGCCAGTCAAAAAGCTCAATTGACAAAACCAATATAAATAGTTCAGTTGAAATTTAGCAGTCAATGGCTACCTTTTATTGATAAGTGGAAATCAAATTATAATATTGATATAAATGTACACAGATGTTTTCCTTTGAGCCTTGCTGGGTAGCCTTGGGTCAGTTATTATTTCTCAGCCTCACTTACCTCACAGGGTTGTTGTGAAGACAAAAAGAGGGGAGGAGCTATGTACACCACTTTGAGTTCTTTGGTGGAAAGGCAATATAAAAATGTGAAAAATAAGTTAGGGCACAATCCTAACCCCTTATGTCAGTGCTTTCCAGAACTGACATAAGGGCAATGCAGCTCTGAGGTAAGGGAACAAACACTCCCTTACTTTGAGGAGGCCTCTGTGAGTGACACCCAACTGCAGGATGCAGCACACGTCCCATTGGCACAGCTATGCCAGTGCTGGAAAGCACTGACATAAGAGGTTAGGATTGCACCCTTAGGGCGCAATCCTAACTGGCACATAGGCTGGCATAAGTCCCCCAGGAGGGATGCAAACATGCCAAAAAGCATGTTTGCGCCTCCATGGGAGGAAGCTGCGTCGGCGCATGTAGATGCGCCGATGCGCAGAGGCTGGCAGAAGCCTCTGCGGTGGCTTCCTCACCGCCACTTGTGTCAGTGTACCTGTGCCAACACAAGCAGCAACGGTAGGTGTGGGGGGGCCGGGAAGAGGCGGGAGGGGGTTTTCTAGGCGTGGGAGGGCGGGTGATGGGAGGCCCCAGGGGCGGGCACGTGGGGAGTTGGGGATGGGGCTGGGACCTGGCAGTTATGCCGGATCCCAACCCCTATTTCCGCATAGCACGGAGCGGCTTTAAGCCACTCCGCTCTCCTTGGAGTTGCGCCACCTCCAGAGGTGGTGCAGGTCCGAGGAGACCCATTGGGGCAAGTAGCCCTTACCTAGGGGTAAGGGGAAGAGCTTCCCCTTGCCTCTGGCTGAGCCACTGCAGTCAACAAACCTGCGTTGGATGCAGTGCAAGCAGCGCAGGTTTGGATTGTGCCCTTAGTTAGTTAATAAGTAACAGCCCAATTCTATCCAACTTTCACTGGTACAACTGCAATGCAGCCCCAGGGTAAGGGAAAAAATGTTCCCAAACCTTAAGGAGACCTCTGTGACTGCACCCCCAACATAGGAAGCAGTGCATACCCCATAGGCACAGCAGCACTGGAAAATTGGATAGGAATGGGCTGTAAGTAAGTAAGTAAGTAAATAAATAAATAAATGTTATGTCCTTAATGTGTGCATCACTTTTATTTTTATGTACAGTTTGCATAATTACAACAAAAGCAGCCATTGCCAGCAGTAAGTCAACAGATTTTTTTTAAACTATTTAAATGCAAATTTGACAAGTTATAACTGCTGATTTTCAAGCACTTTAAATTCCTGTTGATGATAACAGGTTTAAAGCTGCAAGTATATGTGTGCATAAGCTTCAGAGCCATACTGAACTTACTGAGTAAAATGCTTTTGCTTGTGCTGCACGGCTCTCTCGCAGATATCAATGGGACCTTAAAAGTCTTCATTTTTGCTCAGTTGTGCTCCCGTTTTTCTAGTCAATATTTCCAGATACTACACATTATATAAAGAAATCAAAGCTGCTCCAGTATGTCGGGAAATCCAATCAAAATAACTGGCCACTTTTGTATAAACTCCAGGAAATCTTTCACCACAGTTTTCACCCCATTTCACACCCCAAACATACCGTACATTATCAGAGTCATAACAAACTATGGGTCCTCCAGGGTCACCTACACACGAATCTACAGAGCCATCATGTGTACCTGGTAGGAGAAAAGGAAAGAAGAGATGCATTTTCTTTTCCTGGTAATGAACACAACATTTTTCTCTGCAAATTAACTCTGGGTCCACTGCAGTTTCATCCTCTGTCATACTGTTGCGACACTCTTGATATAGGCCTCTATCAAGTCAATCCAGAAAATGGGTTATAATGCAAAACCCCAAATGCACGTGCAGATGTCTTCTGCAGGGAGACTATACTATTACTCAAGAAAATGATGGTTTCATGGGTGTTGTCTCTAACATTGGTGATTTTATTTTGCACAATTGTGCAGAAGGCTGTGGTGTTATATATAAAATCTATATATGCTATGTCTAAAAAATAAAAACATGCTAATTCAAAGAACTGACACTGCCTCTTCTGGGACAATACCATCTATACTGTTGATTTCTTAGGTTGCAATTCTATGAAAATGTTGGACGAAAATGTTCTATGAAAATGTTAGAATTCTATGAAAACATTCTATGGAATGTTGGAAAATGTTTACTTGAAATGTTTCAAGTAAACATACATAGGATTGCATGTTAGTTAAGCAATTGTTGGCTCTCTAGATTGAACTGTTGCCCTGTCCTGTTATTTACTTTGCAACATTGGGACCTGTATGTTTCTTTCCAAGCAGGCTGAGAGAGATTAATTTGCTCATTTTGCCAAACAATAATCACTCTGGATTGTTACATTGTTAACCCTTTTACCACCACAGGTGGCAGGAGCCTCCATTTGGAATTTTTTTGTCTCTGGCATCAAAACTGTGTTGGGTCATCTGTGCTTACGCTCAAGTGTTTGTGTCAGAATAGGTATCAGAGTCATCCAGTTCATACTCACCTGCACATCCCATTCCTTTAAAATTACAGTCCCTGTAGAAGTCAGAGCAGTTTCCCTTTATATAAATGTAGTCCCATTTAAGCATATATCGTCTTGCTAAATCAAAAATGTTGAAAATTGAAAGAAAACCAACAAGTCAATACAAAATGCCCATGCAGTTGTGATACCAGTATTTGATTTCAGACTGCCCCCCCCCCCCGCAATACTTTACCCCAGGCATGTCCAACTTCAAACAGGTCGTGATCTACTTTTTCCAGCCAAAAGTGCCGGTGATCTACCACCATGAAAATTAAGTTTCAAATTAGTTTCAAATTAAATTTTGACCCAATAAAGTTGGAGGATTCCCTCCCCCCATTTTTAATGAACCTTCTGTCATTTACTTGGATGTGACCAGCTGTTAAGCAAATTAAGCAAAAACAAAACAGAGAGATGAAGATCCAGTAAGAACTGCAAGGGGAAATGGAAAGTACATTTTTTCTTAAAGTTTTATTGAGTAATAACTTACTTTAACTGTCTTAATAACTTTCTTTAACTGTTTTTGAGTAATTTGTGTTAAATTTAGGTCGAGTATTGATCCAGGCTGATCTTGCACAATCTTTAATATTTCGCTCTTGCTCATTAGTGAGACGTCTGCCTGCATTTCATCCACCAGCTTTTTGAAGTTGGGTGAATATTGCGTGAGGGCCAGTCTCAGGGAATCCTGGAGATGTTCATCTGTCATGTTGGAACATGTACTCTTTGTCATTTTCAGTTGGGAAAACGCAGATTCACACAAATAAGTTGAACCGAAACAGGAGTGTACAGCTTCACTGCATCTTCTCAAGTTGGGAAATTTGTCTCTAGGCACTAGCTTCCAAAACAATTCTTGCTCAGCACGGGTCTTGAAAAAAATGTCATTTTTAAGGGTTAATATTTCGTTTTCAAGAGATGGCTTGTTCTATGAGTAATTTTTACTGATAGCAGCTACAGTTTCTTTAATGTCCACATCTACTTTGAATGGGTATGACAAGTACTCCACAACTGTTCCAATTTTTTGGAAGTCACAGAAACTATTTTCAAACTCCTGGATAACAGAATAGATTTCTGTCACATACTTCTCATTCTGAAAAACAAAATTTGGATATTGTCCCAGATGGTCCTGCGTATCAGGAAAATGATCAAAAGTGTTGTTTGCAAGGTCAGTCATCAAATTTGCTCTTGTAGGATGAAACTGTACTCATTATCTCGCCAATGCATTTGTTTTTACCTTGTAGTTCAAGGTTCATATCACTTAGTTTGCCTGTAAAGTCAGCGAGAAAGGCCAGATCACATAACCACTCCTCATCTTCCAACTCTGCTTGGTCATCTCCCCTCCATCCTCCAAAAAACTTCTTATTTCATTCAGCAAATCACGAAATCTTTGCAGAAATTTGTGCCTACTTAGCCACCTTACATCTGTGTGCAAAATGATTTCTGCTGCCCCTTCATCAAGAGTAAGATTGAAAAGCCATATTTGAAGTGATCTTCCACAAACTGAATTTACAGTTTTGAAAGACATGTCCATGACAGTCTTTGTAGTGAGTCTCTTGCTTGCCAAAACTTGCTGGTGAATGATGCAGTGGTATGAAAGGAAATCTGGGAAGTCATCATGCTATCTACAGAGGGCTATGAAACCGTTAACCTCACCTTTCATTGCTCTTACTCCATCAGTAGTGATGGAAACAAGTCTATGCAATGGAAGATTACACTTTGTCACAAAAGAATGGAAAGAACTGAATATTTCCTGACGGGTAGTTCTCCCTTTTAGAGAAAGCAACACAATTTGAAACATCCTCCAACAATTGTTCAGTTGTGTCTCCACACATCTTTTCTATTTGCCACACAACGGTGTTTCTTGACAATTGTACAAATTGAATAGCAGCTATGATCTCTTCCTTATTTTTAAATCCTTCAAAAAGATTGTCAGCTGCTTCAAGAAAACAATCTTTTACAAATTCCCCTTCAGTGAAAGGTTTGCATTTCTTTACGATCAGGTTGCTGATCTTGAAGGATGCTATGGTTGCATTGACCAAATGTGACCTTGGCTTCGCCATCAACTGTTGCTGAGTAGCCAATTTCGATTTAAGTTCTTTGAACTTCAGTTTACGAATTTCACTTTTGGGTAGAAAATCAGCATCAAACTTATTGCTATGCAGCACCTTATAATGACGTCCCAGATTACCCTTTTTGGACAAGGATACTGGGGCGTTACAAATTAGACAACAACACTTGTCTTTCACCATGATGAAGTAGTTCATTTCCCATTCATCATGAAAGTGGTAGGTATTGCTCTTCTTTGGAACACTCATCTTCATTATACTGGGGTGGCTGGATGTAAGAAGGTCAAATCTGCTAAGTTAGTATAAACACTGGCTGAATCTGGTCCAAAACCGTGGAGGCTGGGCGCAGTCTCCATGGGCCTCAGAAAGGCCCCCAAAAGCAGTGGACTTTGTAATGTTATTGCAAATCACTTTCTCTCATCCTCAAGCCACCGCCTTCCCATAACTCAGCATTCTGCCCAATTCACAACATGGGCACATGTGGAAACCTCCCCACATGTGCACTACAAGGGGATAACCGTTTGTTCCTCTTCCTGTCTAGCTTAGGATGAGTTTGTGAAACAACTTCAAAAAAATTGTTTAAAATGCAGGGCTGGCCCAAGACCTACTGGCATGTGAGGTGGCATATCAGATGCTGGCCCCCTTAACCTGGTGACATGCCCTCCTCTGCTTCTCTGACACTCTGACACTCAAGCCCACCTCTACTCCTCCACACTTCTGGTTTGTTACCCTCTTCCAATTCAGGGAGGACATTTCATGGAAGCATGTGGTGGGTGAATGGAAGTGGGAGAGCCCTGCTTGAGGCAACTGCTTAAGAGCCTAATCCTAGGCATGTCTACTCAGAAGTAAGTCACATTAGAGTCAAATGCGGCTTACTCCCAGGTAAGTGTGGATAGGATTGCAGCCTCACAGCCCAACCCCTATACATGTCTACTCAGAAGTAAGTCCCATTAGAGTCAATGGGACTTACTCCCAGGAAAGTGTGGCTAGGACTGCAGCCTAAATTGGCCTCATATAGATAGGCTGAAAAAGGGAGTTATACTTTCTCTACACATCAGAATTAAGTTTGCTTCTACTCTTTGGGTGTGTGAGAGACACACACTGCTGGCCAAGCACAACTGGCTCTCCCCATTGCCTCCAGGGAGCAGCAGTCCAGTCCCTCTTCCCTGATTGAACAAGCAATGAACCTAGTTGGAGGACCCGCCTGCCAACAAACAGTCACTCTAGTGATTTTTTTGCACCCCTCAAGAAGAACAATGGCCACTGGCTTTCACTCTCGCACTCGTGTAGTCTATGTTCCTCGAGTCCTCCTTCGAGCAGGCTAGGCTCCCCGCCCCCAACTCGTCAGCTTCGACTTTCACGAGCGACCGGCCTGACCCTCCCGGCCCCCGTAGCTCGGTAACGGAACGGAAATGGCGTCAACGAGGACCGCAACATTCAAATTGCCGGAAGCGGCGCTCGAGTGGGGCGACGTTCGAAGGAGAGCGGTGGGGTCTCCTCCGCTGCCGCCGGCGCGCGGAGGGCGGCAGTGCTGCTGCTCTGTGCCTGCGGGAGGAGCAGGAGACCCTCGGCGGCCGGCCGAACCCAGCAGCCGCTCCCAGGTGGTGAGGAAGCGGGGGGCGAAGGACAAGGGCTGCACGACCTGCAGGCTGGCTCTGAGCGGCTGCTGGGGGTGGTGCCTGGGAGGGCTGCTCATCCCCCAGGCTGGCTGGCTGCGGCTGCGGGAGGGGGATGCGCCTGCTGGCTGCTGGTCTTGGCCGCCCCCCCCCCGTGGTGTCGCCCCCCACCACTTGTTTCTGTCCATACAGTGCTTCCCTTTCCATAGGATGCTCACAGTGAGAGGCTTCTAAAAGCAGCAGCAGAGGCTGTTCTTCCTCTAGTCTAGTGGTATGGAGTAAACCAGTGGTGTGGGTCTCACCCAGTGGTATGGATACCACCAGTGGTACTTAAGGTGGTGCCCAGTGGGACTTGTGGGACTGCTGGACACCTGCCACCTGGTCCCATCATGTCTAGCCCATGTCCCATCTGTCCCATCATGTCTAGCCTCCCAACCTGGAAGTCACGGGTGGTTACATCATCGCCAGAAGTAACGGGTGGTTATGTGTTGTGTGAGGAGGTTGGTCTGTGGAACTCCTTGCCACATGATGTGGTGACAGCGTCTGGCGTGGATGTCTTTAAAAGGGAATTGGACATGTTTCTGGAGGAAAAATCCATCACAGGTTACAAGCCATGATGTGTATGTGCAACCTCCTGATTTTAGAAATGGGCTATGCCAGATGCAAGGGAGGGCACCAGGATGCAGGTCTCTTGTTATCTGGTGTGCTCCCTGGTGCATTTGGTGGGCTGCTGTGCGATACAGGAAACTGGACTAGATGGGCCTATGACCTGATCCAGCAGGGCTGTTCTTATGTACATCATCGCCAGAAGTAACAGGTGGTTACATCATCGCCCCTTACTTCCAGTTATACCTCCAATAGATGGGCTGTGCAAAGTGGTTCAGCAGAGGACAGGCACTGCTTTAGTACTTTTGGCAGCATATCTGCTTTATGACTCTTTTATCTCACTTAAGGTGCAATTCTAACCAACTTTCCAGCACTGAGGTAATGTCAACGCAATTCCAAGGTAAGGGAACAAACATTGCCTTACCTTGAGGAGGCCTCTGTGACTACCCCCCCCCCCCAACTGCAGGATGCAACATGTGCCCCAATGGCACAGCTATGCCAGTGCTGGAAAGTTGGTTAGGATTGTGCCCTTAGGCTAACAAAAGGTTTGAGGCTGATATTCTCTTTTCTGCAGAAAGAGCTGGGTTGTTCCACTGATGCTATGGGCACAATCCTAACCAGGTCTACTCAGAAGTAAGTCCTGTTTTGTTCAATGGGGCTTACTCTCAGGAAAATGGTTAGGAGTGCAGCCTATGTCTGATCCAGAATTGGTTTGAATGACTGTTAGTTTTTGGGTTTGGGGGGCAAAAGTTGGAACTGTAGGAACACTTCGGTGTTTCAGTGAAGTTGCTGGCTGTTGCCTTGTCTCTTTGACATCTGTCAAGCAGTACTGCTGTTTCCAACTTCATAGCTAGCTGTAGTTGCTGACAGATGTTGAACTTTAAAAGACTTGTAAAAGTTCCCTTTGTGGTTAAAAGCAAGTGAAACAAGTATAAAAAATGTATTTTGGAAATACTGTATATTAATCCTTAACTAATGCTTTAGTTTTGCAGAATGAATATTTGATGTGGATTATGTGCATGTGCTCTGTTCATAGATCACAATGAAAATAGAATACAAGCTCATCCTATTAATGTGATAACATTTTGTTACTTTTGAGGAGCTTGGCAGTTATTTCCAAATCTGTGCACTTTTACCTTGGAGTAAATCTTGTTGAATTCTGTGGGGCTTTTTTTTATAATCTTGCATTAGTATCGGATTAAAACTTGCAAGTTTATATTGCTCCATGTGCATATATGGTACTTGACAAAAAACAAAAGGTCAGGCTACATAGAACATTCCTTTAGAGCAGTGTTTCTCAAACTGTGGGTCGGGACCCACTAGGTGGGTCACGAGCCAATGTCAGGTAGGGCCCCATTCATTTCAATTTTAAAAAATATATATATTAGACTTGATGCTACCATGGGATGTGACTGCATTTGGGGAAATGTTATAGACCTGTACTTTTAACAAGCTACTATGTATATTCTTTTAACAATGATAGTCAATGGGACTTAGTCCTGGGTAAGTTTGGGTAGGATAGTTAAAAATTCTCCTGCTCGATGTCACTTCTGGTCATGACATCACTTCTGGTTGGTCCTGGCAGATTCTCATTCTAAAAAGTGGGTCCCGGTGCTAAATGTGTGAGAACCACTGCTTTAGAGAGCTAATGTAGCGGCTGAACTACTTATTTATCTTAAAAACTCAACTGTAAACTGGAACTTTCCTTGTTCTAATCTCATCTCACCTCACTAGGTGGCACTTTCACATGGCACTTTCTTTCAGTCTGAACCTCCCAGCTGCAGCATGGGGGCTCGCTTTGCAGGATTGTTGATAAGGATTCTATCAAGTGAATACATATGAGGTATTTTGCACAGTCAGAATGCACTACACAAATGCTAAGTAGTATTATTATTGTTTCAACAGTACTTGATTATTCTAGAAAACCGCACATATGACATCAAAGGCCACCAAGGAGATGAATATCGGCAAGTGGGGATTAAAGTCTGGAGACTCCAAATCTGAAACCAAGTTGCAAGAATATAAGAAAGAGAATGCAGCCCTGAAAAAATCTTTAGAAGACATCATTAAGAGCAAAGCACAAATGAAGCCTGATGAAAGAGAGAGGCTTTTAGAGGTGAATGAATGTTTCTAGGCTGAAACTGTTCTGTCTAGTTGATAAACTTAATGAGAGATAATGAGAGTTCACACTTTGTCAAAGTTAAGTGTGAACTGAATGCTCATTTTGAATGTTTTAAGCTCAGCAAGGCTTTCCTTTTCACTTCAACACTTGGGAATTTACAAATAGATTGGGTCTCAGAATTGCTCCTTGGCTGACCAGGGATGATTCTTTGCAGAGAATGCATGTGTGAACAACTGTGTGTACGGTGTGTGGATTAAGATCTCACAACAGCACAATCCTGTGCATGTAAGCCTTACTGTGCTTTCATACCTCAATGGACAGTCACTTGTGACAGAAGTACAACCTTAAGCCCTTTATAATAAAATACAAGGGCATGGAAACATAGTATACCCTGTTTCATCTAGGGCACTCCACTGAGAGAGCATTTTCTGACCAGCAGCAACATTAGAGCATGTGTGTGTCTAATCTGCCATTTTGTTTGCAAATTCATCTTGAGGACCATTTTACATCAATTGTATAGTTTGACCCTACATGTTGTGTGTTGGCTTTTTATAAAGCTAGTTGCTGGGAGGCAATCAGGATTGGGACCACAGGGGGTATGATCCCAATTGAAGTCATGCCTCCAATGCTCTGATTAGCTGTGGGAGATAAGCTTCCATTGGCATCAGTGGAAACTTTATTTCTGCTGTGAATAAGCTTCAGGGGTACAATTTTTGTCTGCTTCACAGCATGCTGGGAAAGTTAAATACCCCCTGCCCATTCCAATCCTGATTAGTCCTCCTTCCTCCCCCCACCACAGTCTCTATTGAATGTCTTTAAAAGCAGACATATATACAGGGCCATGTTTCATGTTTATCATATCTCTAGAGGTGTTTGAAAATGGTGTTATTTATTTTACTCAGAAGTAATCCTATTGTGTTCAATAAGACTCAGGCTGGAATCCTGTCTTACTCACTGGAAACAAGAACCTCTACATTTGGCCCTGATGTGCTCAGGCATTCTGAGCAGCTGTGTTTTTATGATAAAATGATTATACCCAAATATACCACTAAATAAGCCCTTTTCCACTTGTTTCTTGTTAGACATACTGAAGACTATACCTTTCTCATACCTAGGCACAGTGTTACAAAAATGAATATTCTAGGTCCTTAGCTTCCATTGTTTGAAACAAGAACTTTATAAGAACCCTAAAGTTGGTGATTAATAATTTTCCAAATAAGTGTGTTATGAAGACCAGCTTTTGATGCTCTTGTACCTAATAACTTCAGCCTAGCTGTTGTGCCATAAAACCTCTTAATTTTACCACTTACCTGTAATGGTCTCTTTAAGCTAGGTGGCTGTGTAGCTCAAACTCCATCAAAGCTGGAGCTCAGCATTCCCAGAAGTCCAGGGATGGCATTTAATATGATCACTATGCACTCAGAAATGCTGAGGAGCTGCCATGCAACAAGCAAGAGATATGTGCAGTGGTGCAGGAGTATCATTTACCTGCCAGTAGTTTCCAGCATAATTAACCTGTACGTATTTGTTGTACAGCAATATTTGATTTCATCATTTGTCTGGCTTATTTCTGTGGAAAAATGTCTGTGTCTCATATAGAAAATACTTGCCCTTGAAACTGAAAATGAAAAATACAGCAAAATCCTTGGAGAGAGAGAGCATGAAATTCAGCTCCTGAAAGAGAAACTGAAGAGCAGAAGCAGCCATAGTGACATTGCTGGTGTACTTGATCAACTAGAAGAGAAAACAAAAGAAGTGGCAAAGAAAGAACAGTTACTTAATTCCCTCTCGGAAGAGATGGATCGTCTGAAAAACCAGCTAGCTGCAGTTACCCCGCAATGTTCAGAGCTTGAAAATAGAGCCAATGGTATTGAGATTTCCCAGGTAATCAATGTACTTATTATAAAAGTTTCTGCAAATAAGAAATCTTCTTACGCACCCATCTCTGTGCTACTACTTGGCAATGTCAGTGGGCAGACTCTTCCCAGTCCAGTTTGGAATGGGCCTGAGTCAGATGAGTTAATTTGGATTTGAATTCTGATAGGGCCTTGATCAACCCATTTAAGCTTGTGTCCAACTTGAATTACACTCTGTTGCCACCCAAAGCCTCTGCTGCTGCCAGATCTTCTTGCTAATGTATGCTTCTTTATCCGGCAATGATAAGTTTAGGAAGAGTATCTTCTGGAAGAGGAAGGCAATCTGAGCGCTTGGATGCTTTCTGATTTGAATTTACCACAGTGTTGTAATTAATGATTGTTTGATTTCTGCTTTGGAGTAAACCAAGCACAGAAGAATACTTTGAGCACATGCTTCTACTTGCATAATCACAGTTGATAAAAGTCTGTATTTGGTGTCTTTAATACAAACTAATTAACAAATATATTTCTAAAAAAATCCAGCTTAGGGCAGGATGTCTCTGGTTTCTTGAAGGCTTCTGATTAGGTGTAGAAAGTAGGAATTTCTTACCTGAGAATTCCAGTTCTGGGAAAGGAAGGATGGCATTCCTACTGCTGGGATGCCCATCCTCCTGGGAGGCAGGACTGGGACCTTGATTGATGGATACTTCTCCCACGTGGGGGGGGCATCCCTCTGATCTCCAGTTCCGGACTTGACAAGCAGAAAAGAGAAGACCTGAATGCCCCCCCCCCGTGCCTCGGCTGTGGCCTGTCCTTAACTGCAACCAATAACTGCAACTTTGTAATTTAACTATGAACCACTTCCCGCCCTGGGCGGGGAGGGAGGGAGGTTGAGGAAGTTTGAAGTAGCAGTGCACCCCCCGAGCTGGAGAAGTGGCAGGCAGAATGCCATCCTTCCCAGAACTGGAATTCTCAGGTAAGAAATTCCTACTTTCTCTGGGAAGGAAGTCTGGCATTCCTACTGCTGGGATATACCAGAGCCAACCAGGAAGGGTGGGCCAGCAAGGGCTAACTCACTGCTTCACCACCTGTTGCAACACCTTATGCCCCTTGGCGGCGTCCGATGAAGCGGCTGAGGTTATCCGGTAGTGTTTGGTGAAAGTGTGAATTGAGGACTACATTGCAACCCTGCAGATTTCGAGAAGGGAAGGGTACCTGTCGAAGGCCGCCTTAGTAGCAGTGCTCCTGAGGGAGTGGGCCGTGATGCCCTCTGCAGACCTTCCCCCCTAGCCTGGTATGCCATTTGAATGCATGCTCTCAGCCAGCGTGCTAGCGAGCTAGTTGAGGCTTTGTGTCCCAGGTTGGAGCCCTTGTAGGTTACAAACAAGGCACCTGACTTTCGGAACTCCTTGGTGCGCTTGGCGTTGTAACAGAGTTCTGCACACATCCTGTGTATGCCACGCTTTCTCTCTGGGGTGGACTGGTTTGGGGCAGAAGGATGGGAGAATGAACTCCTGTGGAACAAGGAGTTAGCCTTCGGAACGAAGGTCAGATCCAGACGGAGGACCACCAGGTCTTTGTGGAAAATACAGAGCTTGGGGTTGATGGAGAGCATCAATTGGAATTGGAACAGTACCAATTACAGTGGGTAGGTGGCAGTAGAGCATCAGTTATCAGACTTATAAGAGTGTATGAGAGCAGCAGGCTTGTAGTGATTCTTAATTGTGGGTTCTGACCACTATGAGAATATACTCCTTTCTTGTGGAAAAAGTGTCACTGGTAAGCCAGGGCCCCCTTTATGTGCAGTATGCCGCACTATATTCATAGTACAGGTCCAGCCTATTTATACACGGATTTTTTTATACACTGATTTGACTCAACATGGATGGCCCCTGCAAGTGAGAAGGAATGTGCTGATCCCTGGAGAAGGGGAAAAATGCATCCCTTTAAATTAAGTTTAAAAAACTAAACAGTCCTTTAACAATAGCCTCCTTAATGAGGGGGGGGGGCAGCTGACAATCCATCAATCCTTCTCCAGCAGACTCCTCCTTTCCCCCAGTACTTTAAAGAAAGATACTTTGCATTGGTGAAGGGAGGGGTCAGAGTGAAGCCTTTCTAAGCACTTTGAGAGAGAATGATTGTTGGATTGTCATCTTAATGACTCTTACCTTACATCACAAAGGTCAGCAAGGCTCTTTTTAAATCACTGGAGCAAAGAAACTTGTTTTTTTAATTGATTTGTTTTTTTTTGCCATCCACTAAGTGCTTGGAATGGAACCCACGCAAATAATTAGTCTCAACCTGTAATCAAAATATCATGGCCTAGTTAAGTGCCCTAGACCTATGGATTTCAATGGGGTTAAGCATACTTAAGACTATGTTGAATTATGGTCAGGGTGTGGCTGAATATTGATAGTCTATATCAGGGGTGCTCACACTTTTTTGGCTCGAGAGCTACTTTGAAACCCAGCAAGGCCCGGAGATCTACCAGAGTTTTTTTTACAATGTTCGCGCCATCATAACATATAACATTTATGTGTACAATGTATGTTGGTGTACCTTGAGCCCCACTGAGTATAACAGGACTTACTCCTGAGTAGACATGCCTAGGATTAGGCTGTGAGGCTGCAATCCTAGCCACACTTACCTGGGAGTAAGCCCCATTGAGTACAATGGGCCTTACTCCCGGCGTTTCCTCCCAGAGGCACCTGAGGGGGGGGTCGGCACTCCGCGATCTACTCATTTTGCCTCGCGATCTACTGGTAGATCGCCATCCACCTATTGAGCACCCCTGGTCTATATTAAGGAAGTATTATCTATGGAGTTGTGATTTTTTAAATTGTAGGATTGGGTTTAATAAGTGGAAAGGCTTCTAAAGCTACATATGATATTTATTCCCCTAGTATTTTTTTTAAAGGCTTCAGATCTGAAGAGTGGTACATTTGTTTTCAGAGTACAAATGAATAGTCCCCACTGAAAATTGTTCCTGATACCAGCTATGTTTTAGTGTGTTTAGTTTACTCTGTGTTCCCTGGAAGTTCACTAACTCCTTGCCTGTAAAGTGTCAGAAGCCATCTCATTTGTCTCCAGCCAACTGTGTCATCTTGCCATCTCATTTGTCTCCAGCAAGATGTCTGAATGCAGAACTATGATATACGAGCATACACTATAGCCAGAGGCAGTCTAAAACAATTTTATTGTTTTATGAATGGTGGTGTTATCCTAAAAGGGGGAGGGGAACTGAAAGTGGTGTTATGTTTCTTTATGCCAAATTAGTATTTTAATCAATTTTAAAGCATTTTTATCAAGTGTAATCAGTCATATAGGTAGTATACAGGTTGTCCCTCATTATCCACTGGGGTTCCTTTCTGGAACCCCTAGTGGCTTAAAACAAATCTGTGGATTAAAAAAACAGTGGAAAATAGATTTAAAGACCCACTTCCAGGTTTCTTGTCCCTCCGTTGCTCCTAATGAAATAAGGTCATTTGATTCTGGGACATATGATACCATAAAATGTGTTAAATAAAAGCAGTTTTAAAAATTTTTAAAAAGTGCATCCCTTTACAATTGTGATTTAAAAAACTGCTTTTCTTACTGTTATAGAGAAGCAGTCTAATGCAAAGGATCTCCTGCCCTTTGCCTGGCTCAGCTGAAGAATGGAATGATTGCTTGCATGACTATCTCTCTACAACAGTGAGAAAAGCAATTTTTTTAAACTGTGATTTTTAAAGGGATGGATTTTTCCCCTTCTGCAGGAATCGGCACATTCCTTCTCATTTGCTGTGGCCATTCCCTTTCCAATTGATCAAGGAATGGTTGCCTACTCATGAGTAAATGCGCAATGTGGCTCTTTCATTTTCCATAGGGCTCCATGCATTTTCTTTGGCAGCTTCTGAGCATGCTCAGAAGACTCTCTACTGCCAGTTAAAGCAACAGAACTCTGAGGGAGTTAGGGGCTTAAACAGTCAGAAGTACTCAGACCTGATGCTCCGCAGCCACTTTAATAGGTACATTTCTTGAACAGGATATCATGTTTTATCAGCCTTATTTCATGTTATAGCAGTGTTACTTTGTTTGTACCATTTTAGACTGCCCCTAACTATAGCATACAGTCTAGCATATATCATACTCAATTAAATGAAAGTTTCCTGTTCTCAAGTGATGCTATACAAGGCCCAAGTCATGGTGATGTGTGTGTATTTACAGAAATGTGATCTAGAAGACAGGGTTGCCACTTTCTGCAAAGTCAGGGAAATTGGTCTGAAGTCAGGGAAATTGTGATTAAAATATATTCAAAGCAGTGGATGTTTAAGCTGCTGCTGCCAGAGCATGGGCTGTTCTTGTGGCAACTGGAATAGAGAAGTAGCAGAATCCAAGTAAAACTTAATGATGCCCTTTCCCGGCTCCACCTTTTTCCCTGCTCCACTGCCAGCAACCAGCTGAATGTGCTTGTTGAGCTCTGTCCTTGCAGGATTTCCAAAGTCTGCCTGTAGAATTTGCAGAGCAAGGCTAGTTTAAACATTTAGCAATCTACAAACTTGAAACATCTGGCTGTTTTTATCCCTGCCTGCTGGTACTGCATTAACTTGCATATTAAGATGAGCATGTTTTTGGGTCACTCTTGTGTATGGAATGGACATTTTGTCTCCTGCCAACCCAGCAGAGTTGCAAATGAGTTTTGCTGCTGCTGGATTTCACAGACAACTAGCAGTTTCTGCTCTGCACCATGCAAAGTAAGTTTTGCAAATGTGATTGCTTGTTCCTGCTGGAGTTTACAGAGCACCAGGTCTCTCACCCTCTTTCCTGACTTCTCCCATGCATAAAGGTAGCAAATGAGGGTTGTCTGCTTCTCTAGACTGCAGAAATTCCACCTCCTTTCTTGCTGCTGGTCTGTTCATTACACTTTATGGAACATGAAAGTGAAACTTTCCCAGCTTTGGAAAGTTCCTACTTGCCAGAAAACAAATCTGCTAACATCTTGGTGTCAGGCAGGTGGTTCTGTGTATAGCTGTATCTGAAACCACATTTTGAAGATGGCTTCCAAGAAGACAGTTTTTAAAATGCAGTGGTTAGATTTCAAACTTCATTCTGATTTCGTTCCATGGCTATCACCAGTTGCTGGAGACATATGCAAAGGTTATTATAAAGTATGCTACAAAACCTCTGAACTAAGTAATATGGGAATTAGAGCTGTGGAGTCTCATGCACAAGGACCATTACGTCAGAAGAACCTGAAAATTAAATCAAGTCAACAGTCCCATCGCAATATGTTTGTATCATGGTGTAATTTTTGGTGCAATTGCAAAACAGATGTTGCTGCAGTTAATGTTGAAAGAAACTGATACTAAATCTCTTACTTTGACAAATATTTTTGCAGTTGAGACTTGTGTAGTTGTAGAGCGGAACATTTCATTAAGCCTTGCATTAATGCAACACGATCTATTCATTTTTTAACTTGTGGTTATATTTAAATGGTGGTCAGGGAAATTGACAAATGTTGGTCAGGGAAAGTCAGGGAAATGAAAAATAAAATTTTAGTGGCAAGCCTGGAAGACCAAGTACCGCATTGCCTTGGAAAAATGACAAATATTTGGATTAAATCAAGCACAACAGATACTTAAACATGTGTTTTGTCCTGTATTTTCAAGAGGCATGCACTCCCATTAAATGAAATTAAACTAATTCTGGTTTGCTTATTTTTTTTAGGAAGCTGCTGCAAACTGCTCTGGATCACCAAGAAATGAAAATGAAGTTGAAATGCAACTGAAAGATGTAAGGCTTTATTGAAAGCATTTTGTGTATATTCTAGAGAAATAACTCGGGCTGCACACTGACTTGAATGCTCCATTGGCCTCAATGAGACTTAAGATTATTACACAGTAAATATGGGCAATTCAAACTAACAACTGGATTCCTATGCCCATGTACCTGGAATTTGTTTTAAAACTCTTCATCATGCCACTGGGTGATCTATCCAAAAGTGGTTTACAAAGCAGATAAATTAATTGGGGGATCTGTGTTGAAGACCATCGCAGCAACACCACCCTCAGCCCCTTCCAACAAAAACTGAGCAAAAAATGTCAGGTTTTAAAAACCTCTTGAAGGAGTGCAGGGTTGGATCCAACAAAACCTTAGTTAGAACAAGTCATCCTAAGAGTCATCAGCACCACAGGGAAGGTCCTGTTCCTGGTGGATGCCCATTGCATGTCTGAGGGCAAGGCTTAAGTTGACTCTTGGAGGCATATGGGGAGACAGTCCTGAAGACAGCATTGTTCTAAACTCTTTAGGGCACTAAAAGTCCCTTGAATTGATCCAGGAATCAAATTGCAAACACTGTGATTGAAATAATTGGCATAATATGATCCTAACAAGCAGCCGTGGTTAATGACCAGGCTGCTGCATTTTGTACCAATTGAAGTTTTCAAAGGCTTTTCATGAGCAGTCCCAGGTAGAGGACGTTACTGTAGTCCATCTGAAGTTACCAGTACATGGATAGTTATGCTGAAATCAGACCTCTCCAAAACAGGCCAGAAGTAAATCCCACTCTGGTGAGTGGAGCCTACTTTCAAGTAGAGGTATGGAAGTTAAACCTAACACACTAAACTTAAGGACATGAAACAGACGAACTTTGCTAAATCAGACAGCGTTCTATCTAGTGAAGTCTTTGTTTCCAACCATGGCTAAGCCAGAAGCTTGTGGGTTTCCCAGAGCAGCTCTCATTGTTTGTTCCCAATTCCAGATGAATCTGCTTAAAAACCGGGGGAGGGGGAGAGTGATGAAGCAGGGACATCTTGGGAAAGATATACACTTGAAGACTTTGTTCAAATATAAGTGACGGATTAAACACTGAGAACAGTGGTATAGCTTGTACTATATGTGACACCTATTAAAAGAATTGGTGGTAGCTTGGGACAATGACTGGAATGTTGTATGGGACTATAAGTAATAATGTAGCAAGTTCCTGAAGCATGGGGCGGGAGCCTTCTGACTCTTCTAGAGCAGCTGCATGTGTCTAACAGTTATGTGGATAATTGAGACCTGTAAAACACTTCATGTAAACAAATGTTACGGGAAACCAATAAATAGAATTTGTTTGCCATCTCTGCTTGGCATTATGCTATTGACAAGTGCATGTTGGTGAACTGGAATTCCCCCCACATGACCTGTGTTCATATGTCTTTAAATGTACCCATTCAAAGGCGGGTGTATGTTCCTGATACAGTGCCTAATGTACAGAGGCAGAATTCTTGCATTAACCCTTCATAGAATTTGTGTGAATCCAGTTTGGCTGCTCTTTAACTTATTGAACTTTGAAAAAATATCTTAAAAGAGCTGCTGTGTTCACTGCATTGTCCATAGGAGTTTCTCAAAATGTGCACTGTTTGCAAGACATTAGCTAACTGCATCTACAGATGGCATGCACATCTTGTTCTATCTTTATGAGGTTTTCCTGATCTTTTTTTACAAGTAATTTCAGTTGTTTGTATTTCTACTTCCTGACCTCTGCACTGCTTTGGGAAAACTTGTGTTGGTGACACCTCTGTACATTATGAAGTGTATTTTTTGTGCATATGCCCTTTGATTGTGCTGGGCACATGAACTGCAAAGTTCTTTTTTCTTCTCCTGCCAAGCACTCTCTCCATTTTACTGACCCAGTGGTTTGAAAGCTATGGAACCTTGCTATGCTGCCACCATTCAACAATTTAATCAGGCTGCCCAGAATATCTTAAACTTCAGTGATATCTGCATATCTGTCCAGTGTGCCGAGAGCAGGGGTCTCCAAACCCCGGCCCCAGGGCCAGATGCGACCCAGGGCAAGCCTCTATCCCTTGAAAGTCTCCAGCCCACTCAACTGAACACGACCAGAGCTGTGCACTGGTTGTGTCTGGAGGGTGTTCTGAGGGCCAAAGAGGTTGAATGAATAAGCCCATTCCTTCATTTATTCACTCATCTAAGTTCCATCTCTAATTTATTTATTTAAATTTCTTTCTGGCCCTCAACACCCCACCAGATATTTGATGCGGCCCTCTGGCCAAAAAGTTTGGAGACCCCTGACCTAGAGCAAAGCAGAAGAGTGTAGGCAGAGGTGGAAACTTCAAGGCACAGTACACAGTTTAAAGGAAACTGAATTTCCTCTATTCTGAATTTTCTAATAGCAAAAGGAATAAAATGCTTCAAAATTTGCAAAAGGCATAACACAAGCAGGGTCTCGGGTAAGTACGCACTCATAAGAACAGCCCTGCCAGATCAGGCCATAGGCCCATTTAGTCCAGCTTCCTGTATCTCAAAGAACTTCCCAGAGTTCTTTGCATTCGAGCCATTGGGAAGAGGGAGAGAATGGCTAGCTGCTGTTGTTTTCAAGAGCATGTCAGTCCCAGAATAAATAAGATTTGTGCTGTTTCTGAAACAGAAGGTGATTTTAAATTAAGAGCTCTTAAGTATTGAGGCAGGAAAAATATGAGCTCCCACAGAGTAGTTTAACAGGAAGTAGCACATTCCTATAAAGGACAGGTTGGTTTTGAGTGTCTTATATTATGGTGGTCCTATTGGTGGAAGAGGAGCAGGATGGGGAACTTGAGGCTACTGTCATTGATTGACTGTGACCAGGAAAAACATACAAGCCAACCAGTTGCTTAAGAAGGGAGTGCATTGGCTTTTGAAAAGATGAAGGAGTTTGAGCTCGGTTAGACAAATGTGAAGTTTGCTCGTGCACATATCTGAACTTTAATCATTCAGATGTGCTAAGGACTCAATGTTACTACTATTCAGAGCCTTGATATGAAACTACATATACTGACTACTGCTTCATTCCCGGGGTAAATGCTCAAACTTGTTTCAAAAGTCAAATTGACATGTATTTTAAAAATTTCTTTCAGTATTTGTAGTGAAATTTTGCCAGACTCCTTGAAGAGACTTGGGGTAGGCAGACGTATATTTTATTTAACAAAGCAATCTGAAGACTGGGAAGCTGGTCTTAGGAGCTGTTTACAAGGGAAGTGTTTTCCTTCACAGAATCTTGGAGTGGTTGAGCAAAAGGACTTGGTTGAGAAAAGCAGTTGAACCTGTGAGGGAGGCAGAAAGATGGAGAGAGTGTGATTTTGAGCTGGGTCCAAGGTGCAGTTATAACACAGATTACACTTCTAGGGAATAAAGGATAGTAGAATGGACAGACTCTAAGCAAGCTGCTGTTTATTGATTTTGTTCTCATGTATACCCTAAGGCAGGAAAGATATTGATATCCTAGGTCAGCAGTTCCCAAACTTATCATGGTCATGGCACCCTTTTGCAGCGGCCTCTTCCCAACTCTCCCGGGTGCCGCTGATTTGGATCACGTGAGATTGGTGGTGGGTGGGACAACCAGGAAGAAGAGGCCACTGGAAGCATCTTGTAGTGCCACTATGAGTTTGCTGAGCACCCTCAGGTGCCGCAACACACAGTTTGGGAACCACTGCCCTAGGCATTGAGATAAAAAAACTACAAGATCTGAGAGTTTCAGAGATCCTGCCCTTTGAAGAAACTTGAGTTGTGTTTACACTTCTAAACGTTCTATAAAATATTCAGAGTTATATACAAACATCCTAACCTTTGGTTATGGTGTAGAAATTCACAACCTTCTTTTGTTATATCTCCTAAATAAATGCATGTACTTGGAAACAGGGGCCTCGCTTTTTCAATGAAAATGAACTAGTCATCTTCATGGACAGAACTTAGGATGGGGCTCTCTGTTTGGGTGACTAAACAGTCTGTACTGGTTCTGTCAATGCATAGATTCAATTGTAAATTTTTTCAGGTAAAGCTAACAATGCAGAAAGACCATGATGGCAATGATGTTTTGCTTTGCATACATCCTTTCAGTAAAGGGGTTTTGTGCGTGGGGTGCGTTTTCAAAGACTGGAAAAGATACTGGGTGGCAAGTATTTCCAAGTTGTTGGTCTTTCTGTCTTTCTTGTTCTTTGCCCTAAAGGCTTTGGAGAAAAACCACCAGTGGTTGATATATGACCAGCAGCGGGAGGCCTATGTCCACAGCATTTTGGCAAGGATCTCTGAACTAGAGCAGCAGTTGGAAATTGTCAACCAAGAGCAAGCAAAGGAATCCAGGACAGAAGGTATTGATTTGACTCTTCATATTGAACAGAACTAACAAGCGTTACATTATATTGAAGACTTTTCTGATCTGGGTATTCTGTTAGCAATGAAAGCTTTAAAAGATGAACCTGCAATCCTCTTTTTCTCTGACACGTATACTCACCTAGTGCAGTGGTTTCCAAACTGTGCACTGTGGCACATAAGGGCGCCATGATAAACTCATAGGGTGCTGCAGGATGTTCACAGAGGCCTCTTCTACCCTGCTGTCCTGGGAACTGTCATCTTGGTTCACGCGAGATCTCATGAGATCCAAGATGGTGGCACCCATCTTCTTGACTTTCCCAAGATGAGCTGGGAAGATGCCACACAATCCAAGACGGTCACACCCAAGAGAGCTGGAGAGAAGAGGCTGCAGCAAAACAATGGCACCATGACCACACTAAGTTTAGGAACTGCTGCCCTAGTGTAAAATCTGTTGCCTCCGGAAAATGTACTGATCATTGCTTAGTTACCAGTTTTGTTTTTTCTCCTCTCTGACTGGGCATTCTTCATCCTGCTTAACACTCCCAGTGTGCCAGTTTTATTTTGCAGCAGACACATAAAAGTGTGTTTGTTAGGTGTGGATTTTTAAATACACATAATTAAAAAGTATTCATAGGGTGTGTGCATCTTCTATAGAGCAGGAAAAACTCTGGGGAACTACTTGTAACCTGTACCAGCAAATTTGTCACTATAACTTATAAATATCAGGTTTGTACCTGGACAATTACCTGTATTAACTTTTTGTTGCATAAATGCATTCATTAAACAGTCATAAATCTATTGCTGCAATAAACCTGTACATAATGAAACCTACAAGGTCCTATTATCAGCTCCCTACTGGTTCTATGAATCCTCTGTCTTCAAGGGATTGGCATTCTTAGGGACACCAGGAATCATAATGGAGTTAGCCTTGTGTTCATGTATAGTTTTTTAAAGCATTTGTTCTTGTTGTATTGAGCTTGGGCAACCTTTTCAGATGCTGGATTTCTCTTCTCCCCTCCCCCCCCCGTCTCCCCAGTTCAGGAAGCCCTTTGTTGCTATCTCATGGCTATCAAGCCTTACCTGGGGGTGACAGTCAGAGCCCCTCTGTTTGAGGAATCTGGTAGGCTGCTCCTTACCTTGCAAGTCTACCATGTCATTACAGAGGCTGGGGGCAGGAAACAATTTCTGATTTTTGTCATGGAACAGGTAGCCAAGAGAAGCATCTGGGCGAGTTCAGCAGCAGGGCGAGGAGGCCAGGGCCCCATACACTGCCCTTCCTCTTCCCTTCCCTGGATAGAGGGCTGCTATCCAGTGTACGGTTTTTAAAAGGACCCCTAAATAAAACAACAACAACAACAACAACAAAAAAGCTATGCAGTCAGACAGCCAGCAGCAGGGTGGGGGCTATCCAGTGTTCTGCATCGAGTGCCACATGTATGATTATATGCCTCTGGGGCATAAGTCATGGGTGTGTCCTCGGTGCAAGCAGCTCCAGGCTCTCAGGGAACGCGTCTGCTCCCTTGAAGCCTTGGTGGCCGACCTGGAGAAGCGCAGGCAGCCAGAGGAGGACCGTGGGGAGACTTCCGGGGACGATCAGGCTTCGTCCCAACCTCAGGCGTGCAGCTCCTCGGCTGCCCGGTTGGGAAGTCTCGGGACTGGAGGACGTCATCCTGGAGAGGAGGGAAACAATCCCCTAGGGAGGATCCCTTCTCCAGGGGATGGGCCCGTATCCGAGCGCACTCGGGATACTCCTCGGCGGGAGGGGGGTCGGGGGCTTCTTGTAGTGGGGGATTCGATTATTAGAAACATAGAGAGGGGGGTTTGCGACGGATGTGAGGACCGCATGGTGACTTGCCTGCCTGGTGCGAAGGTTGCGGACATCACTTCTCGTCTAGACAGGCTAGTAGACAGTGCTGGGGGAGAGGTAGCGGCTGTGGTGCATGTCGGCACCAACGACGTGGGTAAGTGTAGCTGGGAGGTCCTGGAGGCCAAATTTAGGCTTTTAGGCAGGAAGCTGAAAGCCAGGACCTCAAAGGTAGCGTTCTCTGAAGTGCTACCTGTTCCACGCGCAGGGCCAGCTAGGCAGGCGGAGATCAGGGGTCTCAATGCGTGGATGAGACGGTGGTGTAGGGAGGAGGGGTTTAGATTCGTTAGGCACTGGGGAACGTTTTGGGACAAGCGGGGCCTGTACAAGAGGGACGGGCTCCATTTGAACCAGAATGGAACCAGACTGCTGGCGCATAACATTAAAAAGGTGGCAGAGCAGCTTTTAAACTGATCCCTGGGGGAAGGCCGACAGGAGCCGAGGGGCATCCGGTTCGGGACTCCTCATCCCTATGGGATGAGGATGGGGAGGTTAGAGAACAACAAGACAAAGGCAGGGTAGGAGAAGAAATTGGGAAAGGTAGGGTGAAGGGATGTGATAGACGGTTTGGCACAATGAGAGGATGCGGGGACAAAGGAGCAAATAAGCAGCCCATCCTGGGGCATTCCGTGTATAAATGCTTTTATGCGAATGCCCGAAGTCTACGAGCAAAGGTGGGAGAACTGGAATGTCTGGTGACAAGGGAAAATATTGACATAGTGGGCATAACGGAAACCTGGTGGAATGCGGAGAATCAGTGGGATACCGCAATCCCGGGCTATAAACTCTACAGGAGGGACAGGCAGGGGCGTGTTGGGGGTGGGGTGGCCCTTTATGTTAAGGAAGGGATAGAATCCAGCAAAGTAGAGATTGAAGGTGGGTCCGACTCCACCGTAGAATCTCTGTGGGTTAAATTACCAGGCTTGTGCAGCAATGTAATACTGGGGGCGTGCTATCGTCCTCCAGACCAGAAATCTGATGGGGACCTTGAAATGAGGAAACAGATCAGGGAGGTGACAAGGAAGGACAGGGTTGTAATCATGGGGGACTTCAATTATCCTCATATTGACTGGGTCAATTTGTGTTCTGGTCACGATAAGGAAACCGGATTTCTTGACGTGCTAAATGACTGTGGCTTAGATCAGCTAGTCAAGGAGCCCACCAGAGGACAGGTGACTCTGGATTTAATTTTGTGCGGTACGCAGGACCTGGTTAGAGATGTAAACGTTACTGAGCCATTGGGGAACAGTGATCATGCTGCGATCCGTTTTGATGTGCACGTTGGGGGAAGAATACCAGGCAAATCTCTAACAAAAACCCTTGACTTCCGACGGGCGGACTTCCCTCAAATGAGGAGGCTGGTTAGAAGGAGGTTGAAAGGGAGGGTAAAAAGAGTCCAGTCTCTCCAGAGTGCATGGAGGCTGCTTAAAACAACAGTAATAGAGGCCCAGCAGAGGTGTATACCGCAAAGAAAGAAGGGTTCCACTAAATCCAGGAGAGTGCCCGCATGGCTAACCAGCCAAGTTAGAGAGGCTGTGAAGGGCAAGGAAGCTTCCTTCCGTAAATGGAAGTCTTGCCCTAATGAAGAGAATAAAAAGGAACATAAACTGTGGCAAAAGAAATGTAAGAAGGTGATAGGGGAGGCCAAGCGAGACTATGAGGAACGCATGGCCAGCAACATTAAGGGGAATAATAAAAGCTTCTTCAAATATGTTAGAAGCAGGAAACCCGCCAGAGAAGCGGTTGGCCCTCTGGATGGTGAGGGAGGGAAAGGGGAGATAAAAGGAGACTTAGACATGGCAGAGAAATTAAATGAGTTCTTTGCATCTGTCTTCACGGCAGAAGACCTCGGGCAGATACCGCTGCCCGAACGGCCCCTCCTAACCGAGGAGTTAAGTCAGATAGAGGTTAAAAGAGAAGATGTTTCAGACCTCATTGATAAATTAAAGATCAATAAGTCACCGGGCCCTGATGGCATACACCCAAGGGTTATTAAGGAATTGAAGAATGAAGTTGCAGATCTCTTGACTAAGGTATGCAACTTGTCCCTCAAAACAGCCATGGTACCAGAAGATTGGAGGATAGCAAATGTCATGCCTATTTTTAAAAAGGGAAAGAGGGGGGACCCGGGAAACTATAGGCCGGTCAGCCTAACATCCATACCGGGTAAGATGGTGGAATGCCTCATCAAAGATAGGATCTCAAAACACATAGACGAACAGGCCTTGCTGAGGGAGAGTCAGCATGGCTTCTGTAAGGGTAAGTCTTGCCTCACAAACCTTATAGAATTCTTTGAAAAGGTCAACAGGCATGTGGATGTGGGAGAACCCGTGGACATTATATATCTGGACTTTCAGAAGGCATTTGACACGGTCCCTCACCAAAGGCTACTGAAAAAACTCCACAGTCAGGGAATTAGAGGACAGGTCCTCTCGTGGATTGAGAACTGGTTGGAGGCCAGGAAGCAGCGAGTGGGTGTCAATGGGCAATTTTCACAATGGAGAGAGGTGAAAAGTGGTGTGCCCCAAGGATCTGTCCTGGGACCGGTGCTTTTCAACCTCTTCATAAATGACCTGGAGACAGGGTTGAGCAGTGAAGTGGCTAAGTTTGCAGACGACACCAAACTTTTCCGAGTGGTAAAGACCAGAAGTGATTGTGAGGAGCTCCAGAAGGATCTCTCCAGACTGGCAGAATGGGCAGCAAAATGGCAGATGCGCTTCAATGTCAGTAAGTGTAAAGTCATGCACATTGGGGCAAAAAATCAAAACTTTAGATATAGGCTGATGGGTTCTGAGCTGTCTGTGACAGATCAGGAGAGAGATCTTGGGGTGGTGGTGGACAGGTCGATGAAAGTGTCGACCCAATGTGTGGCGGCAGTGAAGAAGGCCAATTCTATGCTTGGGATCATTAGGAAGGGTATTGAGAACAAAACGGCTAATATTATAATGCCGTTGTACAAATCGATGGTAAGGCCACACCTGGAGTATTGTGTCCAGTTCTGGTCGCCGCATCTCAAAAAAGACATAGTGGAAATGGAAAAGGTGCAAAAGAGAGCGACTAAGATGATTACGGGGCTGGGGCACCTTCCTTATGAGGAAAGGCTACGGCGTTTGGGCCTCTTCAGCCTAGAAAAGAGACGCTTGAGGGGGGACATGATTGAGACATACAAAATTATGCAGGGGATGGACAGAGTGGATAGGGAGATGCTCTTTACACTCTCACATAATACCAGAACCAGGGGACATCCACTAAAATTGAGTGTTGGGCGGGTTAGGACAGACAAAAGAAAATATTTCTTTACTCAGCGCGTGGTCAGTCTGTGGAACTCCTTGCCACAGGATGTGGTGCTGGCGTCTAGCCTAGATGCCTTTAAAAGGGGATTGGACAAGTTTCTGGAGGAAAAATCCATTATGGGGTACAAGCCATGATGTGTATGCGCAACCTCCTGATTTTAGGAATGGGTTAAGTCAGAATGCCAGATGTAGGGGAGAGCACCAGGACGAGGTCTCTTGTTATCTGGTGTGCTCCCTGGGGCATTTGGTGGGCCGCTGTGAGATACAGGAAGCTGGACTAGATGGGCCTATGGCCTGATCCAGTGGGGCTGTTCTTATGTTCTTATGTTCTTATGTAAGCGGTACCCGGCATCCTGTCCAGGTCAACCAGCCTGTTCCCCTAGTCTAGGCAAGTGATGCTAAGTAACTTTAAAATTGACTCTCTAAACAGGACTAGTTTAGGTGCCTTTCGTTGAGAGATTGGCCCCGTAGACCTCTGTGATGTCAATTTCTTCTCTTCCAAATGAAGGGGCAACTGAGAGCCAAGAATGAAATTGCATGCTTGTGCTAAAATCAATGTGAGTTTGCCTTGGACTTCCATAGCAGTAGGCTTGTGTTCTTGGAGAGGAGGAAAAAAGTCCTTGAAAATTATCCTATGGCATGGCATTCCTAGAAGGGTATGCCTGGCCTTCTGAAGGCAGGCAGTGAATAATTCTGGTGCATGCACTTCGTTGTATTACCGCATTGTGACTATATTTGAATGTAAGCTACCTTGAGTATGCTTTTGTGCTGGGGGAATGGTATAAACTTCCTGACACTAGTTTTGACAGCGCATGATGCAGTCACCTTGTTGAATATAACATTTGGTCAATGACTGGGTGGGTGATTGTACATGTACATATGCCACCTTTTGAGTTTCATACCCCGCCTTTATTCTATTATGAGTGTAGTGAGAAATTCAGGAAGCTGCAAGGGGCATTGAAATAACTGATCCAAGGTTGGCACGTGAAGAACTTCTATGTGACTTATACTCATTTCTGGGATCATTTTTGTTACATCAGCATACAAGAGATTAACAGTATATTCCTATGCATATCAACTCAAAATTAAGTTAAATGAGATTTACTCCCAGGTAAGTGTGCACAGGATTGCAGCCTAAATTGAGCTGGTGTTAGCTTCTGCTATCATTCCCTTTGTATTTCTGAGGTGCACCATGCTACTCAAAGAATCTTTGTATATTTTTTCACTATTGTATTTTGTGTGTCTCTTGTCCTCCTGCAAGGAAAAAGCCAAAGAAATTATGAATATTTGTTGGCAGCTGCCAGCAAAGATCTTGAGATAGAAAGGCATACTGTGGCCCAGTTGCATTTTGACCTAAATGAATGCAAAAGGAACTATGATGAAGCCGCTCAAGAAGTGATGAATTTAACAAGCCTGCTGAAGTCTCAACCGCAAATTGACCTGCAGGCTCTCCACAGCGAAAACCACCTTAAAGAACAGATGCTGCAGAGGCTTACACGTGAAAATGAGGTTACCAGAGCAAAGCTTGAAGAGGAGAGAACACGGACGCAAGCTTTCTCATCTCAGGTTGGTCTATCACAGTCACTGTCCGTAATTATGATTCCTGACAGCCCTTGAAATGCCACAAAACATCCTACAATTTTAACACATAAAATCAATAACCAGCAATAAGCAATAATTTTGTAATGAAATCAATAGTATGAAAGGGTCCAAACAGTTCACAGTGGAGAGATATTTTAGTGAACAAAATGGGCACAAAAGCAATAGAACACTAAGAGCAATATAAATAGAATAGCATTCAACAAGAACAACGAAAGAAATGGATGCAGACAGAATTTGCAGTGTTAATAAATCAACAGTATTGAATTGTCAGTGGACTGTATCTGAAGGTTTCCTTGAACCCACTGATGGAGCTTAATGTACTCATGGTATATAAAAAGTTCATGGTTCAAACATAGTTGTGCTATCACTTATTTAATGTCACTTTATTAGACATGGGTTTTGCATCTCAATTAACCTTGTACTAGAATATCAGACCAGTGATTTACCTGCTATCTGCAAATTATCTGTACCAAAGAAAAGTCATGACTTGAGAAATTCTTCTGAAAACATCACCAATGAGAGAATGTTTCATGAATGTATTGTCCTTAAGAGTGTATTGACTCTATTCCCAAAAGAGTGATTTCCAACCAGTTTTGCAGACCGGGGCAGTGTTGTCAAACATGTTGCTGTGTATTTGTAGGAATGTATAAATAAAATCCTGCTTCTCTTTTTCAGAGTAGGTTTGGTTACCAGTAGAAGATAGAATATTTTGTTCAGTATGGAAACTGCAGCAAACACTTTGGCAGCAAAGTGCAGCAAACACTTTGGTGCCAAATGGGGTGGAGGGATCTGCAGGGAAGTTCTGTAAAAAGAGGGAGCCTTGAATCATGCTGAGAAATCTACATTTGGGGAAATTCTGCCTCTCCAAAGCCTGCCCTGCTTCCAGATTTTGCAGGATAAAGGGCTGCATGTGCCCACTACCTTCTGCTGCCAACAGATGTTGGTAGTAGACAGCAGCTTGCAGTAAGTCATCAGGCACTGGATGAGAGTGAGGCTGAAGGAAAGCAAGTGGTAGCCTTAAGAGGAGATAGAATTGTGCTAGGAGAATATTTACTCTCAGGTGTGTGTTCTTCAATCCTAGTCCTACCCCATCTCCCAAATCTTGTAATGTCGAGGAGGGAGTAGCTCCTTATTTGGTTGTCCAGCAGAATGCAGCTTCAAGGACACAGCCCACAATGTAGAGAGTACACAGACACAAGGAAATCCATCACCATTTCAGTCTGTATTTATAAGTTTACAATAACAGCAGCAGCATAGCAAAACATACAACACACATGACCACCAACGACCCACACATGAGGGCTCTCACAGTCTCTTATGAAGCTCTGTGCATGAATCAGGATGGGTGGTGCCTCCTCCTCCTGCCACACCCTGTCTCATGCATGCCTCATCAGCTAGCTCACTCTACACCTTGAGTACTGGTGACTCAGCACTTCACAAACATTAGGCCCTACCTTAGTCAGGCCTGCAAATTTATCCTGGATTATGTTCTAACCCTGACATGTAAACTGTACTCCTTGGTGTTTGAAAGATCATAGGGTGGGGGGCAATTTGCTGGAACCCAATTTGATTAACCCCCCCACCCCACCCAACTAGGCATTTTTCTTCCATATCTTTAAACTGGATGTGCATCCAAATGTATTTCTGAATGTGGATGCTGTCTGTGAAATGCACACTTGGATGCACCTCTGAATTCCTGTCCGTAGGGGGTGTGCACTTTGAATGCACTTTGAAGTGCATATTCCTTTGAAAACAATGCAGTGCAAATAATGCTATCTGTACTTAGATATTGGTCTGATTTAGGACCACTGTAGCTGGTTCCTTCCATGTGTGGGTCGTCTTGCCTAGATAGTGAGATGAAGCATGAGATGGAGAAGGTAGGAGGAGAAAACTTCCTAAAAGTAGGAACAAAATGTGAAGTGCATGAAAATTTTATCACTGAACTATACTTGCATTGATTTTATTTGGAAGTGTCTTATACAACTATTTGTTAATGTAGTCTTCTGTATGTGTTGTAGGTTGAACTGCTTCACAGGTCTTTGTTAAATGAGCAAGAGAAACACACAAAAATAGCAGCTTTGGAACAACAGGTATGGCATTACAATGTCTAGATGGTATATAACTTTTCAAGTTTGTCTTTAATCCTAGTTTTGTTGTTGCGTTAGCAACCTAATATTTTTTCTATTATTTGAAAGATATTGCATATTTTGCATAGTAGCTATTTGTCTTGGTGTTAACTTCAGGCTTGCTGATAATGTAAGTTCTGAATAGAATAAGAACTCAAAGCATCATGCTTTCAAAATCAAGAACTAAATTCCAACATAGTCTGAGTTGACCTCTGTTTTATTGGTCTTCTATAGAAAAAATTATTTTATTTAAGTCACATGACCAGAAGTTTAAAACTGGACATACAGACAAAATTGCATGAGTCCCTTTAAAATAACTTCTAATCATAGCATGTAACTGACAATGTATAGGAAAATTTTTATTTTTCATCCAATGGTACTTACCAGATCCAAGCATGCACATCTGACTTGGAGAATGAAAAACTTGATCGCCAGAACTTGCGGCATCAATTGAATAAAGTTCTTAAACTGCTGGGCAAGTCAAAGGAGCAAAAAACTGGTCCTGAGCCCTTGGTAAGTACTTCGTTTCCTCTTTCTGCCTAGTAGTGTGCAAATCTAACTGGCTCTAGGACTGAGTTGGTTGTCTTGTAAGTATTCTGTGGGTTTTCATCTGTACTATATTGAACATTTGCTTGTATTTTTGAAACAGAAAACTTTCTTGTGGAGAAGGTTAAGCATGTTTGTCTGCTGCACTTGGACTGTTCTTGATTGGATTAATTCCCACAAGTGCCAGCTATTGGTTCAGGGTCTCCATCACCTCCCCAGCATCAGTTGAAAAAATGAGGTAGAATTGTCCTTGGCATATTGCAGTTCAAATCGCTGGACAACTTCACTCAGCCATTTCAGGTGTATGTTAAATAGCAGATGGGGTAATGTGGAACCTCTCAGTCAGTCAAGATCCAGGAGGTGGAACAGAAGTCTCCTAGTACCACTTTCTGCAGTTTGCCATCAGAAGTGAATAGTATCTGCACCAAGCAATACAGAAGGATACTGTCATGGTGGAAGAGGGCAGAGAGAATTGAGGCAACAAGGGCTTCCTTCCACTACAGTTCCTGTCATCCCCTCAGCCAACCGCCACCCCATCCTTTTGACCCTAGTCCATGTCCAAACAGTTCCTGTGTGTTATCCAGCTAAACCCCCCCCATGTCCAGCCACCCCACCTTTGAGCAATTCCAAGGCTCCTGCAGGTGGAAGGGGGTGTAGGGAAATGTGCTTTTTCCTGCCCTGACCAACCTATGATGGGGTTGAGTCTTCCAGAGGACCTACCCCAAATCAAAAGTCTGCCACCACTCCTTCAGTGTTGCACTCCCAAACCACCAGTTTCCCTTCCAGAAAAGGCTGAAGGTAGCCCTTCCTTTCATGTCTTGGCATGGTAGCTTAAGTGGATGGACATGGGTGGATTTAGAACACTGGTTTCTCTGAATCCCAGGCAAGCGAACACACACACAGAGGACAAACCATTTCAAAGGAAACTTTTATTGCTTAAAATTGTCCTGCCATTAGTAAGTAAGGAGGCCCTCTGAAAGGGGCAACCTCAGGAAAGTAAGAGATACAGATACAAGCTTTTTAAAAGCTATGAGAAAACAAAATCTAACTTTCTAAGCTTACAGCATAGTCTGTTCTAAAGTCCTTGTCAGGCCTTTGGCATCCCAGGCCCTGAATTGTTGTAAGTCAGGATGTGGCAGGAGGGGCCTTGATGTCCAAGTCTGGTATGAAATGTAAATTAAAGGAGCAGCAGCTTCACTGTCTATGTTGCTGATTAGCAATCAGCTGCACCTATTACAGGTGGGAGTCATGTGACTTGGGGACAGATGTGTGCAGAGTCACGTAGGCTATGGTGGAGCGGTGCAGTGCACCACTGGACAGCCAATCAGAGTGGGTCACAAGACTGTCTTGTGACTATGAGGTCACCCTACTCTGATTGGCTGGCCCCGGTATATATGGGGCAAGCACAGACACCAAGGTGTGGGTTGTTGTGGTGGAGTTTCTGCGTGCTGGAGTTTCTATGTACTGATTTGGACTGCCTTCTTGTGACTGACCTGCTGTATCCCTGACTTCTGGAGCTTTTGACTGACTACTCTTCTGCCTGCTCCTTTTACCATTACCTGCTTCTGCAACAAACAAGCCTGTGTCTGCTTCTTTAGCTCTGTTTGGGATCGCTTGCTTCTTGTACTGTCTTCCTATGCTCCCGAGCCACTCTGCTATCGGGAAAGCAAGGGCTATCCTCCCCTACTGACCTGACAGTCCTGCCATACAGGGTTAACATAAGAACAGCCCCACTGGATCAGGCCATAGGCCCATCTAGTCCAGCTTCCTGTATCTCACAGCGGCCAACCAAATGCCCCAGGGAGCACACCAGATAACAAGAGACCTCATCCTGGTGCCTTCCCTTGCATCTGGCATTCTGACATTATGAGTTTGTTCATTGTTCAGTTGGGCAGTGTATCCCGCAGCAAGTGTGGCCCGGAAAAGGCACAGATGGGCTCTCTCATCATATTTATAGTTAGATAGCTCAATCAAAAGACTAATTATTCTTGAAAAATAAGAATTGAGAGGGACCAAACTAGCGCAGTTACTATATGCAAATACTAGCTGTTTTCACTATAATGCATCTAGCTATATTGTTCCATAAAGCAGTACTGACATATACATGAGATTAAATACATTTCTGGTTACACATATTTAAATTGACAAATTGACACTGTTTTCTGTTTCAGAAGCATCCTGAGTATGAACGTATAGAAGTCTTACACAATTTTGAGACTGCCTTTGAAGACAAGTTGATCATACAAGATAAAAGGTCTTCACCAAAACGCTCCAATCTTCTTGATGAAAGTTTCTTAGAGTGTCCCAAATGTAAAACACGATATCCCACAAGCCAGCATAGGGAGTTACTAGCTCATATTGATTTCTGTGCAGATTAAATACAAGAGCAATCTTCTTGGTATCATTACATCCAAATGTTTTAACTCAAAATAATGACTCTTAAAAAAACTCATAAATATTCTATTAATGTTTCAACTGAAACATTGTGACTTTATAATCCTATATTTTATTGTTTAAATAAGAAATTAGTCTTAGGACTGACTGCAAGGACAGTAAGTTTTGCTTCAGACATGGTGTCTTAAATTCTAAAACTACTGATTGTATTTGCACTGTTAGGACCAGCAGAAGTGTTCAATTGGTTTGATTAGTTTTAATGGCCAGACATCCTATGCAAATATACAACAAAATGACTGACATACGACTCGCTAGCTTGAGGACATCTGTTTTTATTTGAGTGACCTGAGATATACTGCTTCATGCTTGTCTTCAGAAATGTACTTTAATATTGTGAGGCCCTCTAACACTTGCAGAAAGAAATGCCTCTAGTAAGACTTTGGAATAGGCAATATTTTAATATGAGAGGATAACAGTTGGGCATAGTAGATGGGCATAGCTATTTTCTACTGTGTTTTCTGCAACAAAAAAATTGCTCAACTTCATTGTGTCAAAGTGCTCCTTAAGACTGTTGCAGCCATTTTTGTTTTCTTGAAGTACACTCCTGTTAGCTCTTGGGTATCCTGTGGCTGAAAGCTAGGGGTATAATTTATTGGAGAACGTGTAGAAGGAAATTGTATTTAAAATAAAATGGAATTGGCTACATTAGCAGTATCTTACCTGTGTCTTTTTAGTAGTCAAATAGCTATGATGCAAATCAAATTCTTTGTCTCTGCAATAGTGTTTGTAGTGTGTCCGTAGTGCCCCCTTGTCTAGCCGCACCAGATGATTCACAGGCATCAGAACTGCTTGCTTTTTTGACTGTTTGTATATGTTCCACCACATCCAACCTAGCCACAGGGGTGTATACGGAAGCCAGATCCTCTCAACATCTGAGGAGACGACCCCAGCAGCAAGCCATTTGGGGGGAGGCTTCCAAGCCCTGTCCCTGATCTTCTAGGCTTGTTTTGGCATAGCACACCACAGAATAACACTCTAGCACAATTTCAGGGGGGGGGGGACTTCAGACAGGATTGTCACCTATGAGGCTTTTCCTTCTCCATAACTGACAGCTGGATTCTCTAATGAGCCCTTGTGGGCAAATGCAAAACAGGCTTCAAGAACCAGCACCCAATTTAAGTCCCAAGGAGACCAGCAAACAAGAGGAGGGTAGATTCAGCACCAAAACAGCCACACACCCCTCTTCAGAGATGCCAACAAGCAAGAGGTGTTTGCTTCACCTAATGCGAGAGTTCATTGTCTCATAGCCCCAGGATGGACCTCCTTCCATACCAGACCATACAGAATAAATTACATGCACAACCTAAATGCAGTGACATCTCTAGAATTGGTGTAACTTGCATTAACGTTATTCGTTTTACTGTAGAACAGTACAGGTCACCCAACAAATCAGTAACCAACAAAAAGCTAGTGGCCAACTTGATGATGATGATGATAATGATAATGATAATGATAATAGTAATACAGGTATTTATATACCGCTTTTCTGGGTCGTCAGATTTCTCCTCAGACTTTAATTCAAGGCGGTTTACATAGGCAGGCTATGCTAAATCCCTGTAGGGATTTTTACAATTGAAGAAGGTTCTGTCTTTCAAGAACCACAACATTTCAGATGGATCTTTTATGATCTGGTATCACATTCTGGCCTCCAGTTTCCTCCCACACAGGCTGACAAGCAGCTCTTTCATATCTCACTTGAAGGGAGGCCAAAGAGCAGGTGGAATAACTCAGCTAGTCTTGTCAGCTGCTTCAAGGTCTTGCCATTCACAGTGCCGGAGGCCTCGAACTGGTGACCTTCAGATGTTATCTTCAGGCAAACAGAGGCTCTACCCTCTAGACCAGACCTCCTGCCCACTCACACAACTGAATAAGAGTTCTAGTATTTGCTCTAATACATGGAAATGAGAGTTGACTCACACTGACACCTTACTGGTTCCCTGCTTTGTCATAATAACACCTCATTGGTTCTTGGAACAATAAGTCTCATTGGTCGGTTTTGAGTTACGGAAATCCACTTTTTGTTACACAAGGCAGTTGTGTTTTCTTTTTCTGGTTAATTGGCCATGTCCTTGGATAGAATACAGATACCTCAACACAGTTTGTTTCATTAGGTTCTGCCTTTCTAATGACATCAACATGATGGTATTTTTAAAGTGCCTCTTCCCTGCACCAACTCACCTGCTTCACCTTGTTGCTACTTCTCCCTTCTTCCCATGCTGGTTCTCCAGCCTTGGATAACTTGATTTGCAACAGTCATTGCCTGTTTGTCATTTTGTTTTTAGAAATCCCACCTGAACAACTTGGAGTAACTTCCCACACTTTGAGAAACTGTATGCCTTCACAGTTTATAGAACTTTTGTCTGTTAGACAAGCACAATAGTTTTCAGCTTACCTATCTGTCAGTGTTTGTGTGCCAAAGGAGGAAATGGGGGGGGGGAGCTGGAGATGCAACTTTTGAGGGGCTCCTTTTTTTAAGAACCAAACAACATAAGAACAGCCCCACTGGATCAGGCCATAGGCCCATCTAGTCCATTTTCCTGTATCTCACAGCGACCCACCAAATGCCCCAGGGAGCACACAAGACAGCAAGAGACCTCATCCTGGTGCCCTCCCTTGCATCTGGCATTCTGACATAACCCATTTCTAAAATCAGGAGGTTGCGCATACACATCATGGCTTGTACCCTGTAATGGATTTTTCCTCCAGAAACTTGTCCAATCCCCTTTTAAAGGCATCTAGGCCAGATGCCGTCACCACATCCTGTGGCAAGGAATTCCACAGACCGACCACACGCTGAGTAAAGAAATATTTTCTTTTGTCTGTTCTAACTCTCCCAACACTCAATTTTAGCGGATGTTCCCTGGTTCTGGTGTTATGTGAGAGTGTAAAGAGCATCTCTCTATCCACGCTTTCCTTCCCATGCATAATTTTGTATGTCTCAATCATGTCCCCCCTCAGGCGCCTTTTCTAGGCTGAAGAGGTCCAAACGCTGCAGCCTTTCCTCATAAGGAAGGTGCCCCAGCCCAGTAATCATCTTAGTCACTCTCTTTTGCACCTTTTCCATTTTCACTATGTCTTTTTTGAGATGTGGTGACCAGAACTGGACACAATACTCCAGGTGTGGCCTTACCATCAATTTGTACAACGCATTATAATATTAGCCATTTTGTTTTCAATACCTTTTCTAACGATCCCAAGCATAGAATTGGCATTCTTCACTGCTGCCGCACATTGGGGCGACACTTTCATCGACCTGTCCACCACTACCTCAAGATCTCTCTCCTGATCTGTCACAGACAGCTCAGAACCCATTAGCCTATATGTGAAGTTTTGATTTTTTGCCCCAATGTGCATGACCTTACACTTACTGACACTGAAGTGCATCTGCCATTTTGCTGCCCATTCTGCCAGTCTGGAGAGATCCTTCTGGAGCTCCTCACAATCACTTCTGGTCTTCACCACTCGGAAAAGTTTGGTGTCGTCTGCAAACTTTGCCACCTCACTGCTCAACCCTGTCTCCAGGTCATTTATGAAGAGGTTGAAGAGCACCGGTTCCAGGACTGATCCTTGGGGCACACCACTTTTCACTTCTCTACATTGTGAAAATTGCCCATTGACACCCACTCTCTGTTTCCTGGCCTTCAACCAGTTCTCAATCCATGAGAGGACCTGTCCTCTAATTCCCTGACTGTGGAGTTTTTTCAGTAGCCTTTGGTGAGGGACCATGTCAAACGCCTTCTGAAAGTCCAGATATATAATGTCCACGGGTTCTCCCACAAAACTGGCCTTGTGCTAGTATGATTGTGAGTTGCTCTCTAACTGGGACTTGATATACAATTTTGTGCATTCTTCCTATCTTGCCAGAGGAATTGAAAGTGCTTGGTTGCAAATCAGCAGGTCTTCCACCTATCTCCCTATTCTCGGTATTGGCAGCAGGCATCTATTGTTCACCGGTGCACAGAGATGGTCACTTGTGGCCAGAGCCAGGCCGCACACTCTGGTGTGTTGCATTCTGCAACAGCCAGAAAGCACCTATCATTGCTGGAATGCTCATTCTGGTGGCAAAAAGTGCCAGTAGAATTGGGGCCTTGGTTATCTGCAAAGAAGCAGAGGTGCCGTGAGAGTGCTGAATAGGACCAGTAGCCCTCTTGGTGCTCAAATAAAGGCTTACCCAACCACAGGCTATAGTCTAGGCACAAGATGAAAATGTGGAGACATTCTAAACACGGTGGAAATTTCGTGTTTCCTTTATAAGGCAGTTCTTCCTTACTATTATTTATTCCATTTTTTTTTCTCCATTAGAGGGCTGGAGCAGAAGGACAGAGCCATAAGGAACTGAGTATAGGGGTGGTGGCATTAAAGCAAGATTGAATAGAGTAGAAGAAAGGATGCACAATTTGCAAGGGCTAGGGCTTTTTCCTCTGGCTGAGAGGAAATTTTCTTCTCAGAATAGAATGATTGGATATTGTATCATAATTTTTACTTTGGCTTTGATGTGGAGGGAATGGGTTCAAGCTCCTTTTCCTGCAAGCTCAAGGCCCATTCCATAGCTGCTGTTTTACTATTTTAAAAAAATTCTGGAGGACTGCTTAACCTAGTACTGATTTTTTAAGGGTTAAAACGTATCAAGTCTTAAGGAAGAATTCCAGTTTCTTAACTTTGTTCTGAAGGAGGGAACTCATCATTATGGTGCACTGTTGTGATATTTAACTTAGGGGAAGAGAACATAAAAAAATTTCAATTAATTTCTTACAAATTTGAATCTGTTATGGGCTTGATGATGATCTCCACAAAATGAATCTGAAATGCTTCAACATGACTTCAACATACAAAATACAACATACAACATACAAAATGCTTCAACATACAGTTCAAGTACTGTATCTGAACTGTTTTTTTAAAAAGAAACTTGATGAACTTGAGCTGAACCCACATTTTTATACAATCCATCCAAGTTGATAACAGAAGATAATTATCAGAATATTAACTGCGTAGACTGCAAAGAAATACGCAATTAAGTTTCAGTTTCAAATTGTAATCATTAGATCTGATGATTCAACAATAGCTTTATGTGTTGAAGTTGGTACAACTCCTTCTGCTGTCCAGAGGTGGCAGGATACTGTCCTGAAAGGGTTAAACCATAGCCCAGTGACCCTACACTTAATCTGTCCCCTTTGGATGACCTATGTGGGGGTGTGACCCAGACCCTATATAACCTTCCCTTTGCTCCCGTGGGATGGCATGCAGCAGGGCTCTGCTGGCGCCGCCATCTTGACCACATGGCATGCAGGACGAGGCAGCTTTATGGCCTTGTTGTCTTTAAGTTAGAGTAACCTCTGATCTCAATCAGATGCTGTAAACATACTTCTATGGAACCGTGAGTAAAGGACTTCTTTTGCAACTTCAGCCTGCCAATGTTGTTTGTGTTTCTTGATTAGCAGTCAGCTGGGTGTGGGAGGCTCCCTGGGGTTGATTCCCAGCAAGAGGGGGGGTCTGCTGCTATAGCTACTCTGCTTCCCCCCTAAAGAGGAAACCAGTTTAAAGATTCCTCCAACATTATGATCATCAAATGTCAGCTGAGTAAAGGTAAGATAACAATACTCTTGAATGACCAAACTATCATTTTGCTGCATGGTTATAAGCAGATTACACTGGCATAACATTATTATAGGAACAAATACTGTATTCTAGTTTTTATTAAAGGCCTCTTAACACTGAAATAACATATTAGTTTTGAAGCAAGCATAAAGAGATGCAGGCTCTTGTAGGATTACATTTTCATGGAACAGTTGGTAAAAGAAACAGCGTTTGGGGAAGTGGGAGTAGCAAAGATGTTCACTATCAAATTAACATACACAGGTTATCAAAATTTTTATACTTGGTAAGCCTCGTTGAGTTGCAGTTGCAACCCCAGTTCTATGAAGCTTTGCTTTTAATGTTGTGTTTGCTAAAGAAATGGGCCAGAAAAGAATCGGACTTTAACCCTGCCCTGTCACAAAACTGATTTTTCCCTGAGAAATTACCAACCCTGGAAATTACAGGTCAAGGCATTTGGTTGTAGAGTGGTTTAGCAATGGTTTCATCTTCCTGCTTTGGTTCAGACACTGGGGAAGAATTATGAATACAAATAGTCATATTTATACCTTGGCTAATGATGAATAGGGATCATGAATATGATTGTAATTTGCCTAACTTCAGAAAATGTTAGATGTGCAGATGTGAAAATGCTACATCATCTACTTTAAACCATCTGGCACATTGGTGTGCTGTGAAGGGTCTCCATGTGTGCTGCCATAATTTGGGAGAGGGTTATTAGTAGGGCCACTGGGGGAAGTGAGCCCCCCACCAGCAGTGTGGTGTGCCTTGTCAGTTGTAAAAAAAATACTGGTGTGCCTTGAACATTTTAGCACCTTCCCAATGTACCATGAGATGAAAAAGGTTGAAAATCACTGTTGCGTGTTCAGTTTATACAGAAGTAGGTGGTCCTTCATATTTGGACTCCCAAGTTCCATCGGGCTTTAAATGTAAGAACCTGTGTTTTGAATTGTGCTCAGAAACTACTTAAACTTGTAGCCAGTTAAATTGTTTAAGAATGGATGAATTATGGTTCGTTTGCCTGGTGCTGGACACTAAACTGCTATTTGCCAGGTAGTCTTCAAAGGAACCCTCTTGTGAGTTGAAAAAAGTTGCACAGATTTGAAGAGATAAGACTAGATTTTCCTCCCAGTATCATTCGTGACCTCCTCATTCTTGCACAAGTATTTTCAAAAACCCCATCACCATGTCAGCTGTTCACCATCTGCTTCTTCATGGGAAGTTTATCTCTGCCATCTGTTTGCTTTAAGACAGTGAAGAGAACAGAGTTAACCTGCTCTTATTTGCCACATGCAAATAGGGGAATAAATGCCTTCATGCAAGGAATGCAATAAACAATTCTTCATTCACAACTGGTCACTTGGAGTACAGCTCAAAAGCACGTGACCTTCTTATGCACATAACTTAAAGAGTCACACCAACACCACAAATATTTAAAGATGCTGTTTGTTTCAACATTTGTCCATAAAGTTACATGGAAAGACAAGAACACAAGGTCTTAATATAGTTGTATACCCATGCACACTCCAAGAGAAGACAGAATATATGCCAAGGATTTTTACGTAAACCAACCCAGGGATGAACTGAAGTTAGACTGGTGATTCGCAGAACTGCAGTGAAGACTGCTTGCTCCCAATTGGTTAATAAATTGTAACAAGGACAACAAAGGCTTTACGAACTTAGAAGCTTTGTTGTGTTTGTGGCCTAGGTTATGCAAGTGAATGGGTTGGACCAATAAGGTTTACTAAAGTCTTCAGTTGCCTGAATCTCCTCAACAATGGCATCAATGACAGTGTCTTTGGTATCAATGATTTCTGGAGGGATCATTGAGCTCACTCTCTCCACCTACAGTATTGAGATCTGTTAATACTTTTTGAGTATTCCTGACCTATAAGAACCATATAAGGTAAATCAATAGAAGGCTTCTGTACAACTTTAAAGTTCTCTCCAAACATTTTCAACTATGGGAGGACCCCTAGTGTGAGGTAGAGTACTGTTTAAGCTTTCAATGCATGAGAACCCAAATTCAACTTGGATCTCACTTAGCAGGGCTGGGAGAAACTTCTGCTGGTGAGTTGGAGACCCAACAGCCTGAGTAGACAGTATTTGATTAGATGGACCAATATTTTGATTGAGTGGAAGACCCATGTTTCATATATTCCACCTTCAGCCAGCCCGGTAAAAATAGTCTCACTTCCTTTTCTTGAAACACTAACGTGCTACTCTCAGCTGCCTTTTCAGTGAACTCCTTGTTCAAATCTCTTTTGCAATGACTAAAAATCAACATCATGAATACAATGATGTCAAAGCACTTTGCAAACATTGAACAGCACAACACACCTGTTAGGATGGCAAATACTGTCAATTCATTCTGGTGTAAAGACAAGTGACTGAATACAGCCCCAACGATTCAAGTTCCACAAGTGTCGAAGATGGTCAAACACAACAGGAGATTTTATCCAATTAATTTTCTCTGTGGTGTGATCCAGGAAGCTCTTCCACTGAGAAGGGGATTTGTCCTGTTACCATATTTTGAACAACTAGTACAAATGAAGCAAAGATAAAAAGACTTTCAGCAAAGATAAAAAGTCTTTTTTAACGCTGTCAGAAATATAGATTTGCAAATCTGCCATCAGATTTGCACAAAACTAAACTTGGAGTACTGGGAACCAAAACTAAGCTCAGAATACAGCTTTGGGTTCTTTGCTCAGCATTAAATAGTAACTGGGCTGGAAAAGATGTCTACTTTGTTTTACTTTCCTTGTTCCATCAGACTCATGCCACTCATCAGACTAAGGGGCACTTCATAAATGATCATTTCAGCAGCACGTTTGCAGCCCCAAAGTGTTGTTGTGTGATGGGAGGGCTAAACAGTGAGAGTGTGAAATTGAATGGCAATAGGTGTGAATGGGAATGGGAAAGGGAATATGAAAGGTGTGAATGGGAAGATAAGGACAAATGAGTGGAAGGACAAGGTGAGAAATAACTACCTAGTGGGTAGTTATACATCAAGCGAGACTATGAGGAACGCATGGCCAGCAACATTAAGGGGAATAATAAAAGCTTCTTCAAATATGTTAGAAGCAGGAAACCCGCCAGAGAAGCGGTTGGCCCTCTGGATGGTGAGGGAGGGAAAGGGGAGATAAAAGGAGACTTAGAGATGGCAGAGAAATTAAATGAGTTCTTTGCATCTGTCTTCACGGCAGAAGACCTCAGGCAGAAACCGCTGCCCGAATGGCCCCTCCTAACCGAGGAGTTAAGTCAGATAGAGGTTAAAAGAGAAGATGTTTCAGACCTCATTGATAAATTAAAGATCAATAAATCACCGGGCCCTGATGGCATCCACCCAAGAGTTATTAAGGAATTGAAGAATGAAGTTGCAGATCTCTTGACTAAGATATGCAACTTGTCCCTCAAAACGGCCACGGTGCCAGAAGATTGGAGGATAGCAAATGTCACACCTATCTTTAAAAAGGGAAAGAGGGGGGACCCGGGAAACTATAGGCCGGTCAGCCTAACATCTATACCAGGTAAGATGGTGGAATGCCTCATCAAAGATAGGATCTCAAAACACATAGACGAACAGGCCTTTCTGAGGGAGAATCAGCATGGCTTCTGTAAGGGTAAGTCTTGCCTCACAAACCCTATAGAATTCTTTGAAAAGGTCAACAGGCATGTGGATGTGGGAGAACCCGTGGACATTATATATCTGGACTTTCAGAAGGCATTTGACACGGTCCCTCACCAAAGGCTACTGAAAAAATTCCACAGTCAGGGAATTAGAGGACAGGTCCTCTCATGGATTGAGAACTGGTTGGAGGCCAGGAAGCAGAGAGTGGGTGTCAACGGGCAATTTTCACAATGGAGAGAGATGAAAAGCGGTGTGCCCCAAGGATCTGTCCTGGGACCGGTGCTTTTCAACCTCTTCATAAATGACCTGGAGACAGGGGTGAGCAGTGAGGTTGCAAAGTTTGCAGATGACACCAAACTTTTCCGAGTGGTGAAGACCAGAAGTGATTGTGAGGAGCTCTAGAAGGATCTCTCCAGACTGGCAGAATAGGCAGCAAAATGGTAGATGTGCTTCAATGTCAGTAAGTGTAAAGTCATGCACATTGGGGCAAAAAATCAAAACTTTAGATATAGGCTGATGGGTTCTGAGCTGTCTGTGACAGATCAGGAGAGAGATCTTGGGGTGGTGGTGTTGAACAGGTCGATGAAAGTGTCGACCCAATGTGCGGCGGCATTGAAGAAGGCCAATTCTATGCTTGGGATCATTAGGAAGGGTACTGAGAACAAAACGGCTAATATTATAATGCCATTGTACAAATCTATGGCAAGGCCACACCTGGAGTATTGTGTCCAGTTCTGGTCACCGCATCTCAAAAAAGACATGGTGGAAATGGAAAAGGTGCAAAAGACAGCGACTAAGATGATTACGGGGCTGGGGCACCTTCCTTATGAGGAAAGGCTATGGTGTTTGGGCCTCTTCAGCCTAGAAAAGAGACGCCTGAGGGGGGACATGATTGAGACATACAAAATTATGCAGGGGATGGACAGAGTGGATAGGGAGATGCTCTTTACACTCTCACATAACACCAGAACCAGGGGACATCCTCTAAAATTGAGTGTTGGGAGAGTTAGAACAGACAAAAGAAAATATTTCTTTACTCAGCGTGTGGTCGGTCTGTGGAACTCCTTGCCACAGGATGTGGTGATGGCGTCTAGCCTGGACGCCTTTAAAAGGGGATTGGACAAGTTTCTGGAGGAAAAATCCATTACGGGGTACAAGCCATGATGTGTATGCGCAAACTCCTGATTTTAGAAATGGGCTATGTCAGAATGCCAGATGCAAGGGAGGGCACCAGGATGAGGTCTCTTGTTATCTGGTGTGCTCCCTGGGGCATTTGGTGGGTCGCTGTGAGATACAGGAAGCTGGACTAGATGGGCCTATGGCCTGATCCAGTGGGGCTGTTCTTATGTTATGTTCTTATTAAATTGGGGGGAAAGAAGAAGAAAGAGTCCCAAACAGGAAGCCAGTGGTCTAACAGGACCCTGGCTGGAATGAAAAGCCTCAGGGACATGACATAGGAGATCCACTTTCAAACTGGACACCATCACTCTTCTGTCAGAAGTGTAGTTGTGTTAAAGTCACTAACAATCCAATCCTATCCATATTTTCCTGGGAGTAAGCCCCATTGACACCAATGGTCCTGAGTAGACATCTACTCAGAAGTAAGGACCATTATAGCGAACAGAGCTGACTCCTAGGAAAGTGTGGCTAGGATCCCCTTCGGAGCCGTTCTGGTGGTGGGAGTCTACCAAGGGGAGGGGGATGAGCCGCTTGCACGCTGCAGAAACTTAGGCTCCCTGCAAAACTTAGCGCCTTGCCCCCCCCCGGCTACGCCCGTGGTAGAGCACAGCCGCGGGACAGCGTGCCAGCCTCCTGCAACCTGCTCGTAAAGCGCCTGTCCGGGCCCGCAGCCGTCTTGACCCTCCTCTGCCTGCCTCCTGCCACTTCCTCCTGGCAGAGCAGCGCTGGCAGCGAGGAGCTCGCAGCCGGACGGAGGCTGGCTGGGCTGGGCTGGGCTGCCCGATGCCCTGCGCCCGTCACCCCCATGCCCGGACCCGGCAACTGCTCGGCGCTCTTCCCCTTCTTCTCGGACTTCAGGGCGGCCAACCGCGTGGCGCTGAGCGCGCTGGAGACGGCGGCGCTGGGCTGCCTCTTCGTGCTGGCGCTGGCGGCCAACGCGTGCGGCATCGCGCTCCTGGCGCGCCACAGCCGGGGCCGCCTGCGCGCCGCCCGCTGCCTGGTGCTGAACCTCTTCTGCGCCGACCTGCTCTTCATCGTGGCCATCCCGCTCATCGTGGTGGTGCGCTGGACCGAGAGCTGGACGCTGGGCCGCGCCGCCTGCCACCTCCTCTTCTACCTGATGAGCCTCAGCGGCAGCGTCACCATCCTCTCGCTGGCCGCCGTCAGCCTGGAGCGCCTGGTCAGCATCGTTCGGCTCCGGCCCGCCAGCGCCTGCAAGGGCAAGGTGGTGGGCGCCATCCTGCTGGCCATCTGGGTCTTCTCGGCCCTCGCCACCCTCCCGCTCTCCCTCTTCTTCCACGTCGTCCAGGTGCCCAGGATGGGCCGCGTAAGTTCCCTGGGGTGCTGTGTGGGCAGGTGGCCTGCCAGCCCAATCCTGGCCATGTCTACTCAGAAGTCAGTCCCATTAGAGTCAGTGGATTTTACTCTCAGGGAAGTGTGGCTAGGATTGTAGCCTATGAGCCCAACCCTTGGCCTGTCTAATCAGAAGTCAGTCCCATTAGAATCAATGGATTTTACTTTCAGGAAAGTGTGGATAGGATTGCAGACAGAGCCCAACCCTTGGCCTGTCTACTCAAAAGTAAGTCCCATTAGAGTCAATGGATTTTACTTTCAGGAAAGTGTGGATAGGATTGCAGACAGAGCCCAATCCTAGGCATGTCTACTCAGAAGTAAGTCCTATTAGAGTCAATGGATTTTACTCTCAAGAAAGTGTGGATAGGATTGCAGCCTATGCCTTTAACCATTGTATAGAGCAGTGATTTTCAACTTCATCATCTCATGGGATGCCAACAAGGCGCTCAAATTGCACCATCAGTATTTTGACCATTGACAAGGCACACCGTGCTGCAGGTAGGGGGCTCAAATCCCCAACGCCCTGCTAATAATTGACCCTCCACAAACTCCTGCAGCACACCTGCAAACCATCCTCAGCACACCAGTGTGGCTGAAAATGACTGGTATAGAGGAGGGAATTTGGGCAGGTGCAGCTCAACATGGAAGGATTTAAAAAGCTGCACCTGTCCAAATTCCATCTTCTATACATTGGTTAAAGGTAGAGGCACTCTGTCCTCCATTGGATCTGGTCACCCTGGGTGTGGGTTCCCTGTGGCCATGAGCAATTGCAAATGGGCACCACTGCCTCGGAATGTGCACCATTCAGCAGCCCAGATGCCCAGCACAGAAGGAAGGCCTGCTGGGCTGCGCTAGAGTTATTTGCAGACAGTTCAGCATGTCCAGGACTATAACCTTCAAATTGCACCTCATAGTTTTCATTAGGCAGCAATCAACCACATCTCATTTTTGTGTTACTTTTTATGACTCGTACACTAAAGATACTAACTGTTCTAAAGATACTAAAGATATCTAGGACCTAAATATACTAACTGATCAAGGATATCTAGTTGAACTAGACCGTAGGTCTCTTCTGATTTGATGCTATGTTCTTACAAATTAAATCAAGGAAAGATTTGGTCCTGGGTCTAGAATCTGACAATACAATGAGACAAATCAGCCTCAGTTGGCAGATGATCCATCCTGTAGGTCGAGATCCAAGAAAAATATTCTGAGTAAACTCCTTGCGATTGGTCAGAAAGAACACAGAAAGTCACACTGCCATGCTGAGACTGCAGTTGTGTTATCCCAAGCAGAGGTCGATGTTGGATGCTTATTACAGGGTTCATGGAGTGCTTCACTGGGAGTCCTTAGCGTAGGCATATCAAAGAAGTCCCCCACCCCCAGTAGCAATATCCCTGGTTGCGTAGGCTCAGATTTGTTTGCCTTCCGAGTTTGAATTAGGTAAACTGCCTTGAAGAGGCAGCATATCGATGTATGTCGAAATGGAGAGAGGTTAAACCCTGTCTCTTGCAGGGCTGGTCATTGGGAGGAATAAGAATGGAAAACAGGGTTCATAGTTCTAGAGCTGGAAGAGATCAAAATGTATCATAGTCCAAGCCCTTGATCAGGCCCTAGGAGAGGGGGGTAAAAGGAGTAATTTGTACCCAGGCCCAGAGTCAAAAGGGGGGGCCTAGGAGCCAAAGGAGGGGGCCCAGAAATTTCCTGGGATCTGACATTTTTCTATCTACTCATACTTATTGTCCGTACGGAATGCTGAGGACACTACTATGACTGGGGATGCTGGGGACACTACTGATGCCACATGGATGGGTAGAGCTGGGCTCCAAAGACTTTTCCAACTGTCTCTACCCTCCCCTCACCCTGCTTCCCCCTCCCTGCCCCTATTCTGCTTGCCCAGCACCACCCTCCTCCACTCTGTTTCAACCCTCCCACTTTGCAAAGGGGCCCAAAAGAAACTTTGTACCCCCTGATAAAATTCCTCTCAGAGGCCCTGCCCGTGATATAAGGGGAAACTGAGCAGGCTGGACTACCAACATACTGCCACCCCCCCCCCCACACACACACATATAGGGAACAACTCTCATCAAGTGTGGCACAAAAACAGCAAGACGGTAGACTCGCTCAAGCTGCCTCACACAAGCAAACCAAATTGTGTTGCTTCAGATAGTGTTTATTGTTCAGGATTCACAAGGGAGATACCAAAAGAATAAGTGTCCTAGGTTGGGTCAGAGAGAGAGCTGGACTACTTTCTAGTTCACCTTGGTTACTCTGTCTCTGGGCAGAAAGGCTGTCCTGTTCTACAGGAAAAACAAGAGGCAGTGTTGCACTGCACCAATGCATTTAATAGTCTTTGAAATTTGTCACTTTGATGTTTTTGCTCCTTTCCCTGTGGAAGTGGCTGTCTGACAGAGTTGCTGCAAGGACCACTCAGGCAATACACATAGCAGTGTTTTGAGCTGTCCAAAGAGAACTATTATTATGAAGATGGCATAACAATATCAAATGACAGCCTTGCCTCTCTTTTTCAACATAGAGGACAACATTAAAAAGTTGTGCTGAGGGAGAATGAGATGCTAGGCGATGTGGAGTTATGGAAATTAATCCTCCTAAGATGGACACTTAAAAGTTCTTTGCCTATTAACAACCTCCATGCATTTTAAAGAAGAGACAGATTCCTGGGAGATATAACTAGGGTCTAACTTCACCTTGAGGAAGAAAGCACACTGAACTAAAAAGTCCCACACTCAACATATTGGTAGCTGTGAAAAGTTGATGGCATTTTATTTTTCCTTTGGACTTACTAGTCCTTGTTTTGCTCTATGTTGCATTTAAGCAGCGAGGTCTAGAAAGAAAGGGTTTTGTTGTGCTATAGAGCAGGATTAAAACAACTGATAGCAAACATCTCCCCATAAAACAGAATAAAAACAAAATAATCCAACCTCAATGTACACCCCTGTTCTATTTTTTTCTCCCCCCCCCCCAGGACCAGGTATTATATCTACCTTAGGGCTATCTCAGGGTTTGAATCAAATTGGTGATAAATATTACATTCCATACCGGAGGGAAAAAAAGGTTCAGGTCCATAGTGGAGAACTTTTCTTTCTAAGATCTTTTACAAGACAACAGATGTGGGTGGCAAGAGGAACAAAAGCACTGTGCTATGAAGTACCTTACATTGGGAACAAGCCAATGCCTGCACATTCTGTCCTTATTCTCAATGTAAACTCTTGCTTTTGTTTAACTGACTTGATATTAGCATCTTTAAGCATGGGTTTTATCTGCAAAAGTAGAGCAAAAGGCTCTCTTTTCAACTTGTCCATTCCGTTTTTTTTTCAACTTTCAGCGACTATGCGAAAAGCTCAGGCTGGACAAAAGTAAGCATATTGATTGGTTGAACAGCCTGGACAAAACACAAACTGTCATGAAATATAGATTGTAGCTACAATCCTACGCTGTACACACTTACATGGAAGTAAGGGCCCAATCCTGAAGAACGTGCATCAGTTCATTGCTATCGTGCACTGTCACAAATGTGCTGTAAAGCACGCTTGTGGTAGTTAGCACCAACCCAACACTGGAGCAAGATCACTGCAAGCTTGCGTTGGGCTGGTGCAGGTTGGAGCCCGCCAGCCATGGCCCATTGCTCCTTGATAAGTGCCAGGTGGCGGAGAAGTAAGTTGGGGCTGGGGGAGGCATTCTGGGGTGAGGGGGAGGGTGTGTCGGGGGAGGGAAGGGAGCAGGGCAGGAGAAGGTATGTTGGGGGAGGGAGCGGGGCAGGAGGTGGGCAGGACCAGCAGAGCTCAGCTCCATCCAATCCAAAGCCCTGTGTCAAAGGGCTGGCTAAATAGCTGGCACAGAGTCAAGTACCCCAGTTGTGGGTCTGCTTACCTTACTCAGGGGAAGGGGACGAATGTTCCCTTCCCCTGAGGAGGCAACGGGAGCCGCTGCTGGCTGTGCGGTGTGCTCAAGATGCCGCAGCAGCCATTTTGGCACTATTGCAAGCCCTAGATGCCGGGCAGCTCAGAATTGGGCTGGAAGTCAGTGGGACTTACATCTGAGTAGACATGCCTAGGATTGGGCTCTGTACCATTCACACTGAAGAATATGTGAATATACAGACTGTTGAACTCTGTTGAACTCAAAAAGCGGATGTGCGTATATAAACGTGAGATTTATGTCTGGACTACAGGAGATAAGAGGCAAATATGACCAGCAGTGAATAACAAGCATACCTCTCCATTTTTTTTGGTGTACTTTACAACTATGATCCCAGGTGAATCATGTCTGATACACGTAAAATGTGGTTAGAGAGCACAATTGCTTCTAATATTTGTTCAGCTATTGCATTATATTGCCTCAATAATTCAGCTTGCCAAGCTGTGTGCATTTATACAGCTTTAAGTGAACATGCTCTACATTACAATATCAGTGTAGTTCAATTACTGACTGGTTCCATTGATCCTGTTTGGTTAGGGTTGATCTCAGAGCAGGGCCATGTTAGAGGAGGCTGGTGTATTTTTCAGAAACATGGTGAACGTAAATATCCAATCGCAATGCTTATGGAAGTTTTGTTCTTTGCTTACAGGAAGTGCTCATTTGCACTTTGATTTGGCCCAGCACTGCAGGAGAAACCGCTTGGGATATATGTTTTGCCATTGTGATCTTCGTGATTCCTGGACTGGTCATTGTAATTAGTTATTCAAAGATATTACAGGTATTTTTCCGTATTGTCTCCTTATGCTAACAAAATCATCTATAATTGTAATTCAGTCAGAATTGTAGCAGGCAGATAGATTTTTCATTAGCAGTAATGAGCAAATGTACTCAGTATTTGGTCAAATGTAAGATGGTACAGGTTGGGCATCCCTTATCTGAAGTGATGGTCATTTGCGATCATTTGCTACAGTGATGAATACTATTTGTTCCAGACCCTGCAGAAAGAATTCCCTTACTGTGAGTTAATGAATGCATGTTGAGTTCCTTTAGCATAGAGAGATATTGAGGCATTATTCTGCAATTTCAGCAGAGTGACAACAGGGCCAACCTAAGGCGCTTGGCACCTGAAGCAGTGTGCCAGATGATGCCCTGCTTACCTGGTGATGTGCCAGCCTCTGCTATTCCCACTACCTGGATTGGAAAAGGGGGTAGAGTAGACGAGGAAGTGCTTAGGAGAGGGGAGTGGTGAGAGGATCAGATAGGGCTATCACTCTCTTCTCCTCCACACTTAGGACACAGTCATATTCCAGGCCAGTGGTGGTCTCCCACGCAATGCCTGGGAGATGGCTGTTACAAACATGCCATAAGGAACATCACAGCAGGCAGCAGGATGGAGGCAACAGTGAGGAGGCCAGTGTGGGGAGGCAACTTTTTCAATTAAATGCTTTTAAATAGACAAATGATGATAAATTTAGTTTGTCTGTGAGCCAAAGAGAGTTTCTTCATCCTTTCATCCTCACCATCTTGGTCCTCCTTCCAGCTTTCCTCTGAAACCTTTCCTGTTTATTTATCTGTTTAACTTTTCTGAAAAGTGGCTGAGTACTGGCATGGTTATCCAGAAAATGACCTTACCATTGTTTCAAGGAGGCTATCAGTGGTTAGGATATGTGTCTTAGCACTCTGCATGCTCATGAAAATAATGGTGAATTAAAGCTGGCAGTCCATCTCAAAGGGTGGACCATTTGTAAATGGCTTAGAGCCCAATCCTCGGTGTGCCAGCTTCCCGCCGGTGTGCACTGTCAAGGCTTACTGCCGGGCCAACACCCGTGCTAGCCCAGTGCTGGCCGGTGTTGGGCTGGTACCAGGTGGGCGCCCGTCCTCCGCTGCTCAGCAGTCGCACAGACTGCCAAGCCGCGGCATGGTAAGCAGGGCGGGGAGGGGGACGGGGAGGGCATTCCGGGGAGGCAGGCGGAGGGCAGAGGGCGGGGAGAAGGCATGACAGGGAGGCAGGAGGCGGAGAGAGGGTGGGTGAAAGGCATGCTGGGGGGAGGGAGCGGGAGGCAGAGAGGAGGGTCTGTTGGTGCTCTGCTTCACTGGATCCTGTCCGTTCATGTAGGGCTTGGTGCCCTACACGAATGGCTTCACCTTACTGCCGACCTCTTGGTTGGCAGTAATTTGAGTAGCCCCATTGTGGGGCTGCTTACCTTACCTGGACGAAAGTCCCCTTCTCCTGAGCCGCCATTTTCGGTGCTGCCGAAGCTGTGCACCCCCGGCAGCTCAGGATTGGGCTGCCTGTGGCTACCACTGCTAGAAAGGGACTCCTGGGCTCTATGGGCAGGCCTATTCTATATGCTTGTTGATCATGAATAGATCATGAATAGAATCTATATTCTATTGATCATGGCCTATTCTATATGCTTGTCCATATAATACACTCCCATAAAATCTTGGGAACTGCAATAAGATGTACTGATGTAAGTCTCAAAGGTGTTGCTAATACATTCGACCAACGAGCACCACATAGTTACCAAGGCTGCCATAGTGTGGGCTGAATTCTTTGTTGGTGTGTATTCTAGCAAGATATTTCAGGCACAATAATTTCTGCCTCAGTTTAAGGAAAATAGACATTTGAACAAACAAATACATGGGCAAACCCCATTGTTGAGTACAAAGATGGACTTGTCGGCAGCTAGAAAAATACATACTTCATTTTATCCTCTGGAAAACAATATTTAGCATGAACTCAGTATGCTGTTTTTCAGTATCCTTTTCTAGAAAAAGATGTATTGTACAGTGTTTACTTTCCAAAGTTTTTAAAACTTGTGTCTGAAAATGTTTGCACTTTAATGCAGATCGCAAAGGCCTCAAGGAAACGTCTCAATGTTGGCATGGCCTACTCCCAGAGTCATCACATTCGAATTTCTCAGCAAGACTTCAAACTTTTACGGACCCTGTTTGTGCTGATGATCTCTTTCTTTGTCATGTGGAGCCCAATAATCATCACCATTCTCCTCATTTTGGTACAGAAATTTCAACCAGACGTGAACATTTGGCCATCTTTTTTCTTCTGGATAATGGCCTTCACATTTGCCAATTCAGTGGTCAATCCTGTTTTATATAACGTAGTCCACTTCAAACATGAGTGGAAGCAAGTCTTTTTCTGTTGCCCAAGCCTTCCTGGGAAAAAGGGTACTGTGACAGATACTACTCTGAGGCAAAATAACCATGGACATTTCACACTGTCTGTTATTTCCAGATAGCTGTATGATTTTTCCAGCAAGGATGATATCATCTTTGCTGGATTTCACCAGCTTTTTAGCACTGTGTGCTATAATAAGCAGCCTGGGTCAGATTCTGCAACCCTTGTACAGAATGTGGTGGTCCCGGGCATTCTGTTTAGTGTCCTGTAAAAAGTGACCTTGTGCACTAGTTCAGCTTACACCCTAGTAAGATACAAGGAATACTAAAACTGACGGGTATAAACAGAACCTAAAACAGTTGTGTTGTGAGCTTAGATCTGTATGTTACTATCTTACTTTAACTGAAGTGGTAGAAGTTTTAGGATCTTCTGCAAAGGTGTGAGCTTCCTTGACTGTGAACCAAGAGGCAGCTTTTTCATACATCAGTTAAAAGCTTTTTTAAAATAAAGTTTTTGAATTATAGATGGCAGCAGGAACCCTGTCAAATGTGTGTCTGCTGTGTCCATAATAGGAAACGTACATGTAAATGTCCACTACTAGGAAACTTAGACCCAAATCCTAACCAACTTTCCAGCTCTGACATAGCTCTGCTAAGGGGCATTTGCTGAATCCTGCAGTTGGGGGCAGTCACGGATGCCTCTTCGAGGTAAGGGAATATTTGTTCCCTTACCTTGGAGTTGCATTGCCCTTAGGTCAGTGCTGGGAAGTTCGTAAGGCTTATGCCGTTATTCGTTCAAACATGACTGTATCACTCTCCAGGCACACTGCAAGTGTGAACTTGTGAGGTTTTTTCTCTAATGCTGGATAGATATCTAGTGAACAGAAAAAAAAATCTCAGCTGCAGAAACCAGTCTCATTTGCAGATCCCCCCCCTCCCTACTGTCAGTGTAAAAAGATGTAGGGACATGGGGGATGTACCAAAATGGGCTTAACAGATCTCTGCTCTGGAGAGATCACCATTTAGGTAAGTGAAAGAAGAGCTCATGGATACAGGACTTTGCCTAGGCAAAATCTATTCACCTGACAGATTTTGTTAGGCAAATGCTATGTCCTTGGTTTCCTGGATTTGGGTCTAAGGCTACAGTACTGTGCTCTTGTTTGGGCAAAAAGTCCCTTGAAACTCAATGATATTTTCTACTCAGCAAATAAGGAAAAGATTAGGCTGAAAGTTAAAAAAAAAAATGGTTTACTTTATTCAGGGATGTAGATTTGGTTTTTTGCTTCATATGGTGCCTGAAAAACACACAGATTTTTATTCCAATAAGAAATGCAATAAAAATAATTTTGTGATGGTGTGAGTCTATTCTCCTAAAACAGGGAAGGAAAAGTAATAGTGCATGGGTTAAAGTAGGCACCCAATTTTATTTGGCCTCTGGCCGCCATACAAAATGTTATCGAGTTGTTGTGTTGTTTTGTTTTTTAATATTGTCAGGTTGTGCTTACAGAAACGTCTGAAGTTTTGATCATAAGAGAAAGAAAAATGTATTCAAGTTGCAAGAAACAGAGATAATCTCCACACACTAATATCTTTCTCAAGTGGGTTATGATTGTAATGATGTCATGCCCTGGGCACGGCTGAATGTATACTGTATGCTCCATGACAGTAAAACCTTTGAGCAGTTCCACACTGACCAAGTTCCATACTGCTTGTGAGGGTATCAGATCGTGTGGCAAAATCCCCCTCTTGTCCCCCAGACCACTGGTTGGAAAAGCAGAGTGCCTTCCAAATATAGAATACTCCCAAAAATACTCCCTACCCTAAAGTGGTGAGTTAGGCTGTTTAAATTGGTTTGGTCTTACAGCAGTCTGTGGTGACCCTAATGTATGATTTCACTTTTTATAGGATGCAAAGATATCACCTATTGCAAGTAAAATCTAGGAAATATAAACACTAAATAATGCTAATACATACTTTTTTTTAAAAAAAGCAACAGTCCATTCATATAATCAGTGCTAGCACCAGTTAGATGGAGGTCCAGAGGCAAAGCTCTGCACTGGACCCCCACAGTGACCCATGATGATGCTCTGGGTGCTCCCACTGCACTAGAGGGTTCAGGGATGGTGTGGTCAAGTGGGTCCTCTCATGGGCTTTGGCCCTCAGCCAGTTCTTATCTGGATGCCCTGATGTCATCCCTGTGCAGACTACAGTATTTAGGTTTCACCAAACTTCTCTAGATGGCACCAAAGCCCTATGAACATTTTGCCAACAACAGCAGAGCTTTCCAATGTGCAGCCCAGTCCTATGCCTGTTTATGCCAGAAGAAATTCCACTGACATTCAATGAGTTTCTGCATCCTGGCCCTTTTGGTTGCCATTGGTCTTCACATGGCTGTAGAAGAAACAGACTTGCACCTCCTGACCAGGTGCTGCCACAACTGCCCCAACCAATTGCAACTGCCTTAGTAGATGTTGCAGGTTATTCTGTACATTCTTAGAGTGATCAGAGTAGGCTATGTGCTGTGTCAACACTCAGCATTATGCTTGCAACCTCTGGCATGAGGGGTATTGCATGACTTCTGAGTATGTTGCTGGTGCGATGGGAGAGTGAAGTTTGTGCCAGCTCAGCAGTGCATCTGAATCACATCCAGAATTTGAAGCCACGGTTTTTGGGACAAAAAGTGTTTAGATTACATTGGAAAGTGTTCAGAAAAACCAACACCAAAACAGGTATTTTCCATTTCAAAACAAGACAATCTAGGATTGGCCACTTGGAAAAATTATGGTGACAAAAAAATTCAGCAGAAGAAGGAATTCCAAAGGGGTTCTTGCAATTTGGATTTATAATTCTAAACTCTACAATAAAATAATATTTTTCCAGTACAATACACTAATTACATATATGAATATGTGCTTGCAACATAAAACAATTCCATCTCAGTTTATTAAATTCCACTTACTTGCTGGTAGGGTACATGGCACAGTTCAGATAAATATATTCAAGATCTAAATGAATCCGCTTCAAGGACTTCTGACAAAACAGTTTATTATACACTTTACAGCTATAAAATTGTTCCGGAAGATGACATCCTTCTTAACAGAATCCTAAAACAAAACAACAAGAAGAAGATAAAATTTCTAAGTCAGCATCACAAAACAGAGGTAACCTAGCAGTAAGGGTAATTTGGTACTAGAAGCTTGCAGTCAAAGCACTGACTGGATTTGACTCATTCAAATCCATATGTAAAATGCAACCTACTACCATTGTTTCTTAGCAAGAAGCGGTAGTGAAGCGGTCTCACTGATGGAGTTCGCTGCCCCCACCAGAGCTGATAAGCCAGCCGCGGGGGACGGGGCAAGTGGAAAGGAGTGGGAGAAGTGGAGCAGAGAACGAGGCGGGGAAGAGGTGGGTTGAGGTCGGGAAGGGGTGGAATTGGCAGCAGCAGCGCCACCAATATATATGTGTTATGTGCTATCATATGGACTATATCAGATGCAAGGGAGGGCACCAGGATGCAGGTCTCTTGTTATCTGGTGTGCTCCCTGGGGCATTTGGTGGGCCGCTGTGAGATGCAGGAAGCTGGACTACATGGGCCTATGGCCTGATCCAGCGAGGCTGTTCTTATGTTCTTATGTAATACCCTGCCTCCCTTCTAGAGCTTGATCTGCCTTTAATGTTCACTCAGACTTGCACCAGCAAAATCACAGGCTCAGGTCTGTTGAATAAGCCCATTGCAGTAGCGGAGGCTTTCCTCTAGGCAAGGGAACAAATGTTCTCTTACCCAGAAGATACCTCTGTGATCCCCCCCTGCAGGATGCAGTGCATGCTCCTGTGGTGCAGCTGCATTGGTGGGGGGGTTATTTAGAATTGGGCTGCCCATCTGTGATTATCACAGGGCATGCTACTTGGGATGTGTGACAGGGCCTTCTCCGTAGAGCACTGCCCAGATTCCGGAATTCTGTCTCCAGGGCTATCCACTTGAACCCCACCTACAGGCCTTATAGCAGTCATTGAAAATGGCTATTGCAACAGACATTTGATTTGGATTTATTTGCCCCTGAACTGTATTGATTGAAAAAACCAAAAAGATGACAGGTTTTAAGTGCTGTCTTAGCATAAGAGTTGCCTGCTGTTCCTTTTCAACCTACTTCAAAGAACGGGCAACCCCCCCCCCCGCCCTACTTCTATAAAACAGTGGTTCTCACACATTTAGCACCGGGACCCAGGGGAATCTGCCAGGGCCCACCGGAAGTGATGTCATGACCAGAAATGACATCATCAAGCAGGAAAATTTTTAATAATCCTAGGCTGCAATCCTACCCACACTTACCCAGGAGTAAGTCCCATTTACTATCATTATTGAAAGAATATACATAGTAGCTTGTTAAAAGTACAGGTCTGTAACATTTCCCCAAATGCAGTCGCAGACCATGCAGTCATATCAAATCTGATATATTAAAAATAAAAGATTGAAATGAACGGGGACCCACCTGTCCAGACCCACAGTATGAGAAACACTGTTCTATAAAATTCTAGTAAAACATTCCTTACCATTCTGAGCAATAAGTCTGTATTGTCTTTCTAAGCAGAGCTCCGTTTGCTTTTGCCTGATAATTCTCTGTACTTCAGGAGAGAATCCATAAGGGGTCCGAGAGAATACAAAGGAATAACTATCAGCACAAGTGCCATCCTCATTGAGCAGACGGCAGCTGTAGTGCAGAGCGTAGTTGTCATAATCAGTGAGCATCACCCAGTGATCATCATCTGTAGGGAACCATAAAATAATTCAGGAACTCAGTATCATCGAGCCACCATTGCTGATGTCTGCAGACAGGTTCACACATTAATCTCCATATCAGAAAAAAGCAATCTGTATGTGTATCAGTGTATGATAGAAAATATACTGCAGACCATACTGTCATTCAGACATTGAGTCCATATTTTGTCAGAGAAATAAAATTCATTGTATCTGAATGTTTATTTTCATTCATTCTGACACTGTCTTGTGTTAGAGTAGATCCAATCATTACAATATGTAACACAACAATTGTTCTTGTTAAATTGTTAATGTTTTATAATGTTTAATGTTTAATATAATACAGAGGTGCTGATTTCAATGGTAATCTTAGTTTTTTTTCATCAACAAAACTTCTCTTAATTTTTTATGATGGTATCTGAATATCATCAAAAATTATCTTAAATTTTGTTTGTGTCTATCCTATTACCTAATGCAACTGTTACTCTGCTTGTGCCTGATCTCGTCTGATCTCGGAAGCTAAGCAGGGTCAGGCCCGGTTAGTACTTGGATGGGAGACCGCTTGGGAATACCGGGTGCTGTAGGCTTATACCATAGTCTTTCGAGACTGAAGGTTGCCAACCATTGTCATGCACCTCATCTAATACAACTGCATACTATAAATTGTGGCTAAACTATTGATGCTGTGTCAAACATAGCAGCATTTTAAAAATCCTTGCACCAAAATTAATAACTCACCAAAAAATCAGATAAACACAATATTGTTCAAATTTTGTTCCACAGCGTTGTTTCTTTCAGTGCACACTTAAAATGTTTTAAGTGTACACTTGAAAATGCAATGTATAAAAAATGAGTGTGGGACAATCCTAAGTTTTGAACACTTCCTATACACTTCCTTCATTAGGGTCTTTGAGAAATATCATTTCAGCAGCCAGCCTGGGCTCACAATAACCTCATGTGTGAAATGGACCTGTAATTCAGAAAGATTCCCCAATTTGGCATTCAGCATGATGAACATAGATAAGGACAAAGACCTTTTGGACCCTGAGTCCTTGGGAAGCTGCATGGTTTGCTTTCGTGGCAGGGCAAAGGTAGACTTGGTTGAAAACAAACCAAGTTGGGAGCCCTCTATCTTCTGAGCCATCAAAAGCACCTAAGAGGAGCAAATCTTTACCCTTTCTTCTCTCATCCACTTATTCTACATAGCCAGTATTTCAAAAGGCATGCCCCAAATTTGGTATCAAACATGACCACATAGATAAGGACAAAGCCCTTTTGGACTTTGGAAGGAAGCTACATGCTTTGATTTCACAGCAGGGCAAAGGTGGGCTTCCTACTGAAGGTTGAAAACAAGAAGGGGGAAAGAAAAGATTTCCCTAAATATATGTGACAAATTCCATGGGGGTGGCTGTGTTGCAGCAAAGCAACAGTCTTGCGACTTCGCAGAGATGTATACATTTACAGTGCAATCCTAGCCAATGCTGGCACCCTCCTCCCCCAAATACACCTCCCCACCTCCAGAATGCCCTCCCCTGCCTCCCCACTGCAGGTCGCTGTCGGGCAAGATGCAGCACCCACAGGATGGTACAGGCCTTCCCACCAGCACAGCTTACTCTCTGGGTGTTAAAAAGTGCTTCATAGTGCTTTTACAACACCCAGTGCCAATGTGGCTGCAACAGCGCCAATGCTGATCTGCAATAGGGTTGGGCTCTTAGTGTGGCATAATCTTTCATAGACTGAAGCCCACAGTCTGATCAAACAAATACAACACTGGTTCACAAAAGGTTATACTGTATAATGCCCCTCCCGGACACAGTGCTGCATTCTATCTACTCTCTTGCCTTGGTATTCTGCCCACTCCATCTGCTACATGTGTTGACCAGGCCTGAGTTAGGCTGAGACAAACTTTCCCAATGAGCCAGGAAAAAGGTTCAAGCTGCCACTAAAGTAGGATTTGATGTCTAAAAAATAAAATAATTCAAGGAAATGGCAAAGCTGGATTTTAAGGGTGTTAAAAGAATTCCATTATTCTTCTACTCGTGAAGACGTTAGGGAGCATGGACCATTGTCAAATGGAACAGTGGGCCAATTCCAGGGGCAGCTCAAGAGGATCTGCTGGCCAAAGTGGGGCAGATTTGCCACCCTGGCCAGCACTGACTACACTTCCTGCCATTTCAGTGGCAACTGTGATGGTGCCCTAATTTTTGATTTCTTTTTCAAATTCTCACACATCAGTTGCATTGCCCCCACCAATGCTGCCATCACTGCTTCCTCCTTCTCTTTGCTTGCCCAGTTTGTGAAAGGAGTTGTTAGGCAGGCTATTCGAGATGCAACATTAAACATATGATAAGCAGCGGCTGCCTTCTAATGAGACAGTCCACAACCCAACCAGATCAGTGCTGCCTATATTAACTGCCAGTGGCTCTCTAAGGCTTCGGAGAGTGGTCTTTCTCACCCTGCCCTGCCTGGGGAAACCAGGGACAACTGATACCTTCTGAATGCTAGGCAGCTGCTCTGCCATTCAGCTATGACCTCATGATGTTGTCTAGGTCAGAGCGTGACTACACTTTAAAGTAGCAGCCATGCAGTGCCCATGTTTGGATTGAAACTGTGTCATGGAGAGAGGTGATGTATAGCCTTCTACTTTTACATCATTGTCCTGCTGAAAAATCCCCTCCAGCAGATATTTAACCCCAAATGCCATTGTAATAGTAAAATAGTCACTTTGGAGGATTGCTGGTAGGAAATAGTGTGGAACCAAATAGTTACACGAGCCCTACCTCCACACTGTGGTCCCAACGGGAATGAGAGCCAAGTGCAGCACCTCCTTTAGAATAAAACAGATTTCGATCCAGATGGCAATGTGCTTCATATCTAGTTTGGCCCATTGTCTATCTTCTTCAAATAAGCGTTCTCACAAATAGATACTCACCTCCCTGCTGGAGTTGGGCTACTATCCCCCAGTATTTCATCTTGAATTTGGCAGGATCCTCTGTCTCTGTGAAGTGGCCAACCATGTTAGCACAATAGTCCCAGTTACTGAAAAGGAGAGACGGATAGCGAGTCAGCCTTGTAAATCTGGGTGTAGGTGTGTGAGGCTTACTTACAACTGGGGCACAGAAAAGCTTTGTTTTTATTTCTTATCTTTTTGAGTAATGAATAGAAGCTGAAGTTCAGCACCAGGGGAGAGCGGCTGAATAGGAAGGGAACAGATGACTTACCCTAAGAATTCCACTCTACCTCGGGCAGTGGCTGTCATCACCCCATTTGGGTCAACAGAAAAGGTGGCCACCACATTGTCCCGAAGAAACAATCCTTCAGGGTCTTTCTTGGCAATGGCATACCAGGTTCCAGTGTACTGCAGGAAGATGAGAAAAGCATTGATCAGGCCTGCTGAGAGGAGTAGGATGGGGATATAACACAAGGAAACCTGCTTGTAACCTGCTTATAACACAAGGAACCTGCTTGTGCCATGGCTGGTGCTGTTACTGCTAGTCTGTCTCCAAGTTAAAGTGTTAGAAGTAGAGTTGCCTGTGAAATTTCACTAAACATGAAATTAAAAGGAAATGCATAATTTTCTCACTGAATGAAACACTTGAGTAATTTCAAGAGAGAAGCCACAATATTTTCAGTATCAGAGCTGGTCCGTTCTTGAGGATGACTGAAGTGGTTGGAGGTGGTGGATGGAGGGCACCTGTGCCCACCTGCCCACTCCTGCCTTGCCTTTTATAAGGAGAGAGTGAATGAATACAGTGCAAGCTTGTTGTGTTGGTGTTTTGCTGGCATCAGACCCAAATATGCATCTTGTCTTGTTCATGGTGCCAACCACCCTAGCAGAGGGACTGATAAGGTCAAATGTGAACTCCTACAACCCACAATAACAATAATAATAATAACAACAACAACAACAACTTTATTTTTACCCCACCTTTCTTCCCGAAGGGACTCAAGGCGGCTTACAACAGGTTAAAACAGATTAAAAACATAATTAAAAACAAATAAAAACATATTAACACATATCATAACAACAGCAGTCAGATAAAAAAATAGTCCGGTAAAAAGAGCATAGAGCAGCAGCAAATCATAAAAGAATCAGGTCTGTAAAAAATATAAAAGATGTTTAAAAAGGCCGAGAACTCAGAAGGCTTGTTTAAACAGAAGGGTTTTCAGGCCTCGCCGAAAAGTCTCAAGAGAGGGAGCCATTCTTAAGTCAAGGGGAAGGGAGTTCCATAGCGTTGGTGCCACTACTGAACCGTCTTCAAGGGCAGCCCCACATAGCACATGTTACAGTAATCTAACCTCGATGTCACCGAGGCATGGATCACAGTGGCCAGGTCTGCACGATCCAAGTACGGCCGCAGCTGGCACACCAGCCAAAGCTGAGCGAAGGCCCCCCTAGCCATAGCCACCACCTGGGAATCCAGGAGCAGCTGCGAGTCCAGGTGGACCCCCAAGCTGCGGACCTGCTCCTTCAGGGGGAGTGCAACCCCATTCAGCGCAAGCCGATAGTCCAGCACCTGCATCGAGGATTTCCGAACCAGGAGAGCCTCTGTCTTATCTGGATTTAATTTCAGCTTGTTAGCCCCCATCCAGATCCTCACTGCCTCCAGACAGCACTCCAGGCCCTCAACCGCCACCCTGGAGTCTGGAGGAAAGGAGAGATAGAGCTGGGTGTCATCGGCATATTGATGGCACCCCACTCCAAACCCCTGGATGACCTGTCCCTTCATGTAGATGTTAAAAAGAGCTTTCAGTGTAAAAATTGTTTTCAAAAAGGTTTAAACCAGCAACCTCTAGTTATATTGTCTGTTACAAGAGCACAAATGACATTCATAGGCAGCTTGGTGCTACGTCAGGCAGAGAGAAAAGTAGGGCTCAAAATGATATTTCTGTATCCAGCAGTCACATAATACATGTGATACATACATACAGCTGCATGACCTAATGCAGCCATTTTCAACCACTGTGCCATGGCACACTGGCGTGCCACGAATGGTCTACAGGTGTGCTGCAGGAGTTTGAGGGACGGTCATTTATTAGTAGGGTCACTGGGGGATGTGAGCCCCCCAACCATCAACAGCATGGTGTGCCTTGTCAATTGTCAAAAGACTGATGGAGTGCCTTGACAATTTTAGTACCTTGTCAGTATGCAGTGAGACGAAAAAGGTTGAAAATCACTGGCCTAATGGAATGCCCTCCAGTGATCTTAAACAATTCACTGTGCTGATCTGTGGGGAGGGGGGGGAATCAATACTCAATAATCAAAGCATAACGTCAAGTCTTTCCTTCAATAAGAAATCCACTCAGATGAGTGTTCTCCTTCCCTCTGTTCCAGTTCAGTGGTTGACCCCAAACTCCTTTTCTCTGTCTAGTTAACATTCAAGCTGAGTACCACATTTAGATGGTGGCACACTTGGGGTTTCCATTGTTCATCAATGCTGGCATGGGTTGATTAGAGCTTGGGGGTTTTGGAAAAAGCTAGATGCTGGATGCCAGAGGATTGGGAGTCAAAAGGAGAACCCCACAAACAGATTACAACACCTCCATGCAGGGAGTAGGAGAGAACAAAAGAGAAGCTGAAACACCTACTCGGTTCTTGTCGAAGTTCTCCTGGACTTTAAAACTGCTCACTCGGCAGTCACGCTGCGCTAGGCATCTGCCATTAAACACCATCGTGGCCACCAGCACCAGCCAGAGAAGGACTCCCTTCATGTGAACCATTTTATTCCTGGGTTCCTGCAACAAACAAAACATGTCAATAACCTAGGGGGGAAAAAGAAGGTATTTTCCAAGACACCCTAAAGAAAGGAAGGGAGGGAAATGGCAAGTCAGACAGCTCACAGCTCTGACCCCCCACATCTTTAAGAAAGGGACCCCCCTGTGCAGGGTGTGATTAGGTCTCCCAGGCTTCTACCTTCTTTCACAATAAGTATCAATATCACCAGAGAAGACCCCAGCAACTGTAGAGGACAACTGTTCGTTGAGAAGCAATGCAGATCCAAACAAGGCAAGCTCTACTGAAAATGGGAGGAGACTGTGTTTTATACCTCTGGGTGGGAGAGGGGGAAAGCAATTCTTTGAAAACCCAGCAGGCAAAAGATCAATAGCTAGGGGGAGGTGGTGAGAGACAGGAGTCTAGTCCATTCCAGCTCCTTCTCAAGTTCTTCTCACAACAAATAGCTTGCATAACGCTGCAGCAGGAGGCAGTGGTCTTTGACCCCAGCCTCTGGTTATGCAGGCAGTGTTGCAATGCAAACACAGAATCCTGCCTGGGTTTGAGCTCAAAGATGCCTCTCTAGTTTGTAGAACACAGCCTGAAGCACCAGGCCCAGGAGACACAGCGAGCTCACTTTGAAGCAGGAAGAGTGAGAGACGTCACATCACAAGCAGTCCTTTCCAAGAGCACGTCTCTGTGTATGTCTGTGCTTTCTTTTGACCAAGCATTAAAATATGTAGCACTTTATAGAACTATTGCAGGACATTTGATTTTTTTGTAATGAATTTTTAATTTTCTTTTTAATTTGTTTTTTGATTATTCCATCTTTCTCCCATTACGCTCAAGGTGGCTAACAGCCCAACCCTTAGTAGCCCAGAGCGCAGGGCTGCCGTGGCACCAAAAATGGCTGCTGCAGCCGCCAACAGCTCCTCCTTGTTCCCTTCCCTCGGGTTAGGAAAGTAGCTCTGCAACGGGGCTACTTGATTCTGCAGCAGCCCTGGAGCCGCTGCAGAACCAAAGAGTTCCATGTCAGAATCAAAGAGCCACCTGGTCCAACATGGAGCTTAGGATCCAGTACAGCTGAGCTCCACCAGTCCTGCCCTCCTCCCACCCCACTCCCTTCCCTCAGCCCTTTTCCTCCTCGCCCTCTCCTCACCCTCCCTTGCCCCTGAATGCATCCTCTCTGCCCCCCCATGCCCCCACCTACCTTTCAGCTGCCCAGCAGTTTGGGCGACCACCAAGCGGCAGAGTACCAGCATTCCACCGGCACTAGCCCAGCGCAAGCTCATGGTACTGGTACTGGGCTGGCGCTAAGCCCCGCAAACGTGCCTTACAGCACGCTTGCAACATTGCGCACTGGTGGTAAGCCAGTGCGCAGAGCTCAGGATTGCCCTCTATGACACTTTCCTATGCACACTTACCTAGGGGTAAGCTCAACTCAGTGGGATTTACTTCTGAGTAGACATGCCTAAGATTGTGCTGTGACAATGTGATAAAAACAAGCAAATACAAATCAATGTAATAAACAACAGCAGCAATTAAAACAAGGGCAAAAGGAACAAAACATGAAGTGCATAACAGACTATGAAAACTCAGGAAATGCCTGTGAGAAGAGCCAGGTCTTCAGCTTCTGATGGACTGGCAAGAAGTGAGACAGGTGCACACTTGAATTGCAGCTGGAACAGAGAGGGAATAGCTTGCCTGAGGTCACTTAGGATACAGTCCTATACACACTTACCTGAGAAGAAGTCCCACTGAACTCAGTAGAACTTACTTCTGAGTAATGTCCATACAAACATGTATAGCAGTGGTTCCCAAAGTCATGGGTCGCAACCCACTATTGGGACCCATTCCTTGGCCATTCCTCCATAAGGCCAGCAGCCCAGGAATGGGTTCCTGAGAGCGCTGCAGCGATCGCAGCACTGTGGGGACCCAGTGACATTCCCACTTACCTGGGGGTGTCCTGCAGCCTCCTGGGGTGGGGGGTCCTGGACACTTGCAGCCACCTCCATGACCCTCTGTGTGACTGCAATGAGCTCTGATCAGCTATCAGAACTCACTTTGTGCAAACTGCAGCCACATGAAGGTGACTGCAAGCCTCCAGGACCCCCCAGAAGACTGTAGGAAGCCCCCAGGTATGCGGGGATGTCCCTGGGTGCTCACAGCACCATGGGGCAACCCTCTCTGCTCCTGCTCCTGCAACAATTTAGAGTGGTCCCAATGTCCGAGTAGGACTTTGGAAACCACTGATGTATAGGGTTACACTGTTAGTGAGTTCATGGCAGAGATGAGATTCAAACTGGGGCAATCCTGATTCACAGCTCAGTACTGTATCTCTGCTACGTTGTCATATCAAGATTTAAAGGCACTTTGTCATATCAAGGTTTAAAGGCTATCACTTGAATCATGACTGCAAACACACTGGTAGCCAATGTAGATAAAACAACAAAGGAGATACATGATTGCATTGTCAAGACACAGACAACTGTGTTTTCTACCAATTGAAATTTCCAAAGGATTTTCAAAGGCAGCCCCATGTAAAGTGCATTACAGTAATCCAATCGTGTGGTGACTAAGGCATGAATCACCAGATCCATTGATTAAGACAGGAATGGGTTCAGTGGACTTAGGCTGCAATCCTATCCACACTTACCTGGGAGTAAGCCCCATTGACTATAATGGGACTGACTTCTGAGTAGACATGCAGAGGATTAGGCTCTCAGGCCCCAATCCTATCAAGGTATTATTGCACTGCTGGAACTAGCATTCTGGCAGCACAAGGCTTATTACGGCAATGCAAAAGTCAGGCATTGTTGCATGCTGCTGGGCCACTGCTGTAGAGGCAGAGGTGCAATGTGTGCAGCTGCAGCTCTAAGAGGCTCCACAGGTGCCAGTAAGTTGGTAGTGGGGGCAAGCCATGGGAAGGGAGGGAGAGTAACAGGGAGCATGTTGGGGGAGGAACAGGGAGCATGTTGGGGGAAGATGGGGGATCCAGAGTCAGCAACTTGCACCCAGATCCTATCTCTGAAACACCTCCCTGGAATGTCCCTGGATCTCCTTGGACTGGAGACAAAATGGCTCTCTAGCACTAGCAAAATGGCTGGCATGGGCCTGAGGAGATCCATAGATGATTGGCCAGCCTACCAGGGGCTAAGTTAAATGTTTTTACTTACCAGCTGCAGACTGTCCAATCACCTCCCCCCCCCCCTCAAAAGCATGCAGTGCAGCCTCCATTGGCACAGCTGCATGCTAGAATGTGACAGGGGAGAGGGTTTGGGCAGTAAGAGGGACAAAAGTATTCTGGATCACAGTTGCCACCTAGATGTTGAGGAGTGTGGTCAGATCCAGAAGTATTCCCAAATGGCAGCTATGGTTCTCTTATAAATGTTATTAGCAGGGCTGGCCCAAAACCTCCTGGGGCAGCATGGCAAATGCTACCCACCTTAGGAAAGAGGGGCAGGGGGAAATTTCCAAGGCCAGTCCATACAGAACAAACTATACAGTACAAAACAATTGATTACCAAAAATTGGGGGTACCTCAATCTCAGCCTATCCAAGGCTGCATTTCCATTTACAGCTTTAATCCACTTTCAATGCTCTTCTATTTCCCCAAATGCATTCTGGAGACTGTAGTTGGGTTGCATTAGGGTTGCTCTAAAAGCTCCCAGATTCCTTAACAATCTACAGTCCTCCAGGATGCATTGGGGGAATAGAAGTGCACTGAAAGTGGATTAAAGCTGTTGTGGAAATGCAGCTGAGGTCTTCTCCGTGAGCACAAACATGTGTTAGTACAATTCAAACTTACACCTTCAGATCGGAGTTACAAGGCCCCAGTTGTAAGTCACCCAGATCAGTTCACAGAACCCAATAGTAAGCTCCACCGCTTCTTCTAAGTTTAGCATGCGTCTAGAACACATGGCATTGAGTCAAGCATGCATGTGTTTTGGCGTTGTTTGAAGGTGCAATTAATAGTATGGAGTGCAAATACAACTCTGGAGCACAGAAAAGAAAAAAAAAAAGGAATTTTTATTTTTTTTAAGAAGGCCTGGCAAATTTGTTTCACTTAAGCTTTATTTCAAAATCATCACATAGTAATGATGGCAATAGTGAAGGTGGATGCCCATGCATTATTAGAAAGTGTAAAAGCAAATGAGGAGGACCTTGCTGAAGTAGCACTACTCAAGGTAAGGAAATTATCCCATTCTGACACATGTTTTCATTTCGTTTCAGGCTTGTTCATGCTAAGGTAAAAATGTCAATTAAAAACTTGTTTTAAAATGTAGTAACATCTGCTTTGTAAGAAAATTTAGGAAGGGGGGGGGGCAATCAGGAATCTTGTGCCAGGTATAGTACCAGCTGTCAGCAGCCCTGCCTCCCATTCTCCAATGTTCTAGCTCAGCAATCTCCTTCACATTTTCTCCTCCTCTCTAGTCCCCCTTCCAATCCAGGAAGTTGAAAGAGGAAGAGCAGTAGAGGTAACCTGGCAGAGAGAGATGCACCAATCTGCTACCTGAGGCAATCGCTTCAGGTGGCCTCATGGCAGGGCCAGCCCTGGTTATGAGGGTATTACCCTGACCCCTTTCTGATATTTCCGTGGCTTGATGCAGACATAATGCTCTGTTCACATTTTCAATACACATGCAATCTGTGTACTGTTGTATAGTCTTTACATAATTGTTGATCTGTTAACGTGTACAGTTCTTTGTACATTGTGTTCACTCCATGCACAGAGCAACTGTTAATTTGTACTCTACATTTTGAAGGGATCCAGTCCCTGTGATGAATCTTAAAATGAATGCATGTACAGTTATTCACATGAAATTAGGTGATTCCAAGTAAACATGTTTATTTGAACGCATGTTCCGCTGTGTTTTACTGGGCTAACTCTCAGGTAAGTGTACAGGTACAGACACCTACCTGCACAGCATAATATACAAATAGCCCCAATTACCATTTATTGCTGAAAAAGGGATAATTGAATGTAATGCCTAAAAACAGAAAAGCTTTTTTAAAATGTCTTTGTTGTACATCTGACGACAGTAATGTTAGTCAGGCCTCTTGTACTTCTTTCAGGTTCCTTCCTACTCCCAGCATTCAAATCAGCTGAGAACCATTGTTGTACAGAGATTAACAAGTGCAGCCAAGGTTTTATTTTAGGCTCTTGTTTCCACATGCAGAAAGTATATAAAAATGTATGTTCCAAACATACATAAAAGCGATTGACACAGAATACAGAATTGTGGTAATGCAGAATCGTAAGCCACAAATTTAGAATTCTTTTTCTTTGTTCCAACTTTGTCACCAGTTATTTTAATTTTACATAAAACACTAGTTTTTTCCCCTCCGGTTCAGACAAGTTGCCTTGCCTGTGAGTCAATATTTGTTCTGAAGTTTCAACATCTCTAGGACCATTTGAGAAATCCTGTTAAATATTCACTAGATATGAAATCTAGACCAGAACAGGATGAGACATCAGCCAGGCCCAAATTAAATGGGTAGCTGTATATCCTCCCCCTGCTACACATTGGAAAAGCAGCTGGGGAGTGACATGGAGACGAAAACTGCCCATAGGAGAAAAAGTTAAGTAGTTCCTCCCCCATTCCCCCATGTCAACTTTTGGTTCAAAGAAGGAAAGATAAGAGGAAAAAATACACATGATTGATGTCACACCTAGCTTGAACCTTACCTTTTACTTAACTCTGTGGCTATGCTGAATCAAGCTTCAGATATTGTGACAGTTTCCAAATAAAAATATGTAAGAGTAAGTACAGCCAATGTCCTATCAGTCACTCAGTCAGATGAAGGAGACCAACTCTAGGGCCAGCCCATCCATGAGACCAAAACAACAACAACAACAACAACAACCAGTATTTATATACCGCTTTTCAACAAAAAGTTCACAAAGCGGTTTACAGAGAAAATCAAATATCTAATGGCTCCCTGTCCCAAAAGGACTCACAATCTAAAAGAAAGTGTTACTTCAGGCAGCAAATTAGCAGGGGGCGCCCACCTCTGCCCCCCCCCCGCTCTTGCCTCCACTGGGAGTAGCAAATCCTGGCACATCACCTGATAAGAGCAGGGGCAGCGTGTAGCACACTGTCTCAGGTGCCAGAAGGCCTTGGGCCATCCCTGCCAAGGTCAAACTCCATTCTCTGCCAAACCTTCACTGTGTGCCAGATGACTGTGGTCCAGGAACTATTCAGTTTAAGCTACACAACAGCATGTTGTGAGACTGAAATAAAGGGTGAAAAAGACTACTTTTGCTATCCTCAGTTCTTTGAAGGAGGGTCAAAATAAAATACATTCTCTAATTAGATTCTAAGGGTTTTCTAGCTGTAATCGCTCCTCATTAAGAAGATCGAAGAGCAGTAATGGTAGGCAAGCTTCTCTAAAATATAGCTTTTCTACTACTTTTGACTATTCCTTGCAATGTTCAGGCACAAATGAATAATTTGTGCACCCTAGAACACTTCTCAGAACCCTTAGCAACACACAGAGGTCCTTCACTGATAGATAGCCCAACCTATCCAGGGTTTAAATGGATGGATCTTGTGATCCATTATCGGAGGATCTGAAAAAATGGTGCTAAAGTTTCCATTGTTCTGTGGTCCTCCGCTGTCATGGCAAACAGCTGGAGGCCACAAGCAGGAAACAGTGGACCGTTGCATCTCCTCTATCCTGTGCTGCCACTAAGTCAGCCGGAGTGGAATGGGGAGGACCGTGGGCAGAGTGAGGCATGGAGAGGACCAAGCTGGAGGTGGGAGGTGGCAGGAGAGGTTGGACAGAGGAGGATCTTGATGGCAGAGGTGAATGTCAAGATCCTAGCCCCATTTTACTGGTCCAACAAGTCCCCTAAGTTTCTTTGGATTTACACCAGCTGGTGTAGGTCCAAGAAGATCCACTGGAGGTCAGGAGGCCTATGGGGAAGTAAGTAAAAAGATTTTTAGTTAACTCTCCAGGCCATCTGGTCTCCCCACCATAAAATGCAGCTCATGGTCCATCAGTGGTGCTGTGTGCTATGGGCTGGTGGGGGATAGTATAAGGCAGAGATTTATTTAGCTTTTCATTGTATGAAAGCAAAGGTATACACAGTGAGCTAGTCAGATGCAAAGCAATGAGCTACTGTGGTGTACAAAGTTCAAAATTGTGATTTTCTTCAAGGAAATATATGCATTCCTGAAATGGCTGCCAGCCGTTCAATTCTGTCTGTTCTTTCAACCTCAGGTAACTGGATTTGCAGCAGCCACTTGAAAGGAGGGCTCATTCATGTATGACTGAGTTGTCTGCCTTGTTAAAAATGCGCATTCTGTTTTCTGTTCTCCCAGTTCAGCTGGTTCACATTTTTCTGTCTTGTCCTGATGACAACTGCTTACATTAATTCAAAGTTGCCTTTAACGAAAATGCTTTTCATTCCTGAGGAAAAGGCTCATATGATTAAAAAACACAAAGGAAGTGACAAGATCCTCCATATTAATGACCTTACCCCCTGGCTCTAGAGTACGGTTTCCCTTTTTTCCTTTTCTGTTTTTCACCAAACCCTGCTCTTTTAATTGCAGCTTGGTGTGCAGATATTAGTAGGTGCAGATATTCTTATTGTTGCAATGTAAGACTCTTCAGTCCCAATACTACCCTTCTTCCCTCTGCCCTGCTAGTGCAGCCACACCAGAAAGAAGCAAGCTGTATCCAGCAGGGGAGGGGGGTCATGAGGCTTCAGAGGGGAAAGGGGAATTATTTCCCCTCACCCCTCTGTAAGCTTCCCACACCACAGTAGGTCTGCTTGGACCTGCGCCAGCTCTGTAGCTGCTGCAAGTCCAAGAAGAAAAGGGTAGGGGGCTTGTGAAAATAAGGGATAGGATCTGGTGTATACCATTGCTGCAGGATAACCCTCTCTTGCAGCCTCCCCTCCCCTGTTCCTACCCGCCCAGTTTTGCCCCCTCTCTACCCACCCATGTTCCCACTACTGCCTTACCTTCTCCAGTGCGTGCAGTGAGGTTCGCCGTTGCGTGCACAGTGCTGCCGCCTCTTGCGGCATGCTCCCAAAACGGCCACTGCTGGAGCACTGCCTTCACCATCAGCGGCTATTTTACAACAACAAAACGCTCTTCTGCTGATATAAAACTCTGCTCCGAACATCCCAATCTGAAATAGGCTTGGGCTGTTCATCTAATATTTGGTGCATATCAAACAGACCATGCCAAGACTCTCCTGGTCAGTTGTCAACCTAGGTCTAGGGTCAATAGACTCTTGCTTCTTCGTAACTTCACAATGAGCATTGGCTATCCACATGTGCTCCAGGCAACAAATCTTTAGCAGCAAATAAATAATATTTAGCATTTATACAGTATATTCTGAGTGTGCAACTGCTTCACATGTTTGTTTTGATATCGTTCTTACAACAACCCTGTAAGGTAAGTAGTATTATCTCCATACAGCAACTGCCCTTAGGCCACTTAATGAGATCATGGCAACGGCAAGATTTGATGTGGAGAGTTCAGTCTCTTACATGGTACCAGCTCTCAATTCCATAATTTGTCAGCAATAAAGATATGAGATTTCAGGAAAACTTTTCCTTCCAAGGCAGTTTGTTAGCCAGATGGTCAATGTCTTGATATGTAACAGTTCTCAGATATGACAGGTAACAGAAAGGGAAGATACAACTGTTTAGATTAATAAATTAATTCCTAGGAGGGATGTAGCCAGCAAGTTAACCGGGGCCTGGGATCTGGATTTCTACAAGTCTTGCAGTGTTGCTTGCAGAAAAATCAGCTTAAGCAGGCAGAAAAGGTCATTTTGTGATGGTGACTGTCTAACTAACAGAAACCAATACAGTACTTCTTTTCACAAACAGTCTTTCTGTAAAAATGGGATTGAAATAGCTATCCAACATAAAGAAGGAAAAATAATCATGGAGGTCCACATGACTTTGAATTGTGTCACGTTCACCCCCTGAAGCAACTGTGCTCCTACCCTCTGATCTTAGAGCTAGGGCTGCTATGTTGTTAAAGCAAATATGTTCATTCAGTGCCTGGATAAAATAAAGCTATATAAACAGCTCTGATCTTCTCCAGATTGGTGGCACAGCATCATAATTAGTGATATATCTACCCCTTCCTTCCTCCCAGGAGCTTGGGACAGTGTAAAAGGTTCTCTACCCCCCCCCCCACTCCCTACTTTTATCCTCACCATAATCCTATGAGGTAGGTGAGTTTGAGGGATGATGACTGACCCAGGATCACCCAGGGAATTTCATGGCTGAGGGAGGATTTGACTGGGTCTCCCCAGACTTAATCCAACACTCTCGCCACAATACCACTGTGGTTTAATTGTTATATGTAATAGGTGAATCAGATAATCTCTTCAAATGTCATGTCAGTAAATCCTGAAGCGTGGGTATTTCCATTTTGGGAAGCTTGCAAAAGCTTGAAAGCCTGTTTGAAATCTGAGTAGCATTTCATTCAAGGAAATTTTCTTCAGGAGAATAGGATGGTAAGATTATGACTAGTCAGAATGAAGAGGTTCTAACATGAAAATGATTTTTGTCTCAACGGATCTGTAAAAGAAATGAAAGTTGAAAGAAACATGAGAAAGAACATTGTTGTTATTCAGACTTCTTTAGCATATGTATGACTTTCTTTGTGCTCACAGGCAGTGCCAAACATTTAAAAGAAACAAGGATGACATTCAAATTGTTTCTATCATAGGTCGGGAGGGAAGAGGGGGGTTGTGTGATGGGGGAGAGGGAGGGATAGCAATGGGTTTAAGGCAGGCTGCTACAGGGGAAAGAAGGATGAGACAGTTGTGTACTTTCCCCCTCTTCCTGCTTTTCTTCCTGTTTCAGTTATGGCAATAACCTTGGGTTTCAGTAGATCACCTGGTTTGGAACTATTGCTGCTGCTTAATGCCAGATTGGTTAACATGAAAGCAAACATGAAAAAGTGGAGGCTGTTGAAAATCACTGCAGCTACTGCTGTGAGTGCGCATGTGCTGCATTCACTCCCTGAGCATGTGAACTCTCACTTCTCAGCACCACTTTCCAGCCTGGCACCCATGGTGAACTGTCCCCTGCCGCCTGCTTGCTACACCATTGATCAGAACTATGCCATCCAGGATGAGGAAGACAACCTTATGGAGACCTGGCAATGTGAAAAGCAGGAAGTTAATCTACCCCAGCTCTATCTGCCAGGTTTTCAGGAGCGCTGCCAGGAGAATAGATGATTGATGTGATTCTGTCTCCATTGTCATGGTCTTCGGTCTGCCAATCACCTCATTTTGAGCGGGTATATCTGGAGGTGGGTGACCAAGATAGAATATGAATTCCATTGCTCTACAGCCCGCCTGCTGTCTGAAGATCCCCCTTCTTGAATTGTATGGGTGGTCTTGGAGGTGATATTGGCACACACACCCCCAGACAAAACATTTAGAGGAATGTCAACATCCAGGTTGAGGTTCCCCCTGTGTGGAGCATTTCAGGAATTCCTGGCCATTATTTCCACTGTAGGTTTGTCTCATATAATAACTGGCCCCACCACCTTGCAAGGCGCATAAACACAATTCAATGTTTGTGCTTACAGAGGCTGATGGTGATTTTAATGTGAGGGATTTCACTCTGATTTCTTCGTCATGGTCAGATGTAGGTCTTCTGGAGCTCCTACCTCTTCAGGAATGGGGTATCAGATTGAATAGTGTGCACAGAGACTGATGAATTTAAATGAAATTCTGACTGCTCCAGGGGAATTTCCTGTTGCTATGGCTGACGGTCCTTTTAAAAACCCTCTAGGTTGGAGAAATGGCCTAAGCAGTTGACATGATCACTCCTCAGCACCCTCTCTTTACAGAGTCTGTGGTGCAAGGATGGGAACTCGAGTCAGGTGACTCAAGTCTGAGTCATGAAAATCAGCAACTTAGAAAAACACTCAGTAGCTCAGTAGACTAAAAAAACACTCGAGTCAAGGGCCGCTGACTCAGCACTCAGTCCCCACACATGCAGACTCGAGTCTGTCTGTGTCTGGGTGTGCTTGTTTAGTGTTTTCACAGTGTTGAAAACATAGTGGGGCCATCATTCGGACCAGGCAAGCAGCAGGGTGGCTCCAACTAGGAAGCACAGAAGGTTAAAGTTTGTTTTTGTATCCAAGCAGGAGGGGGAGGAGGCGGGAGTGGGCTCTCTTGCCTATCTCTAAAGGAACTGATGATCATTGGACAAAAGATGGGTGGTTTGGTTTTTTTCTTTGGATGAGGGAGGGCAGGAGGAAGAGCCCAAGGGGGTTCTTGCCTTAGGCTTGGCTGGAGAAGCCCAGAAAAAAGGAGACAGGGAAGTGGGCGGGGGAGGTTCATAGAGATCATGGTTTCCAATTGCATGGCTGCTGTGAACTCCATTGTTACTTGGAAGGAGGAAGCCCTATTGAATGACTGGCTTCAATGGGACTACTTCTGAGTAGAGCCGCAAAGGTTTGGGTTGTACTGGTAAGCCTCACAGCTGCTGTGTGTGACCCTCCTTCCTCTTGCTGCTTCTGTCCCTGCTCCCACACAGTCAGTTCCACCCCCTCCCACCATGTTTACAGATAGGGATGGGGACAGCAGGGGAGTGTTTAAAGAGAACTCCGACACACACAGACACACCCCCTGGCAACAACACCATTTTCTTCCAAGTCTGGGATTTTTAAAGGGAATGACTCAAGATTCTTGAGGCTTCATGGGGGCTCATGACTCAACTCAAGGCTCAAGCCTAACCATACTTTCTTGAGAGTAAGCCCCATTGAACAAAATAGGACTTACTTCTGAGTAGACCTGGTTAGGATTGTGCCCCAAGTCAAGCCACGTTGGATTTGCCCATCCCTGCTGTGCTGCTTGGTTTTCTGAGGAATTTAAGGTAATGAAACAGTTGAGATGATGGCTGGAGAGAACTCTTCACAAATATAATGAACATGAATGATAACTTCTTCACCTTTTTAAACTGTGAGCCCTTTTGGGACAGGGAACTACCTATTTATTTGATTTGTTCTCCAAACCACTTTATGAACTGTTTAAAAAGTGGTATTAAAAATTAATAATAATAATAGTAATAATAATACCTGTCAAATACATTTTGTTTTGTTCCACAAAGCATTTCAGTTATATTGATTATCCCTTGCTGAGTTCATTTGTTTTTACCCTACTTGATCTATGTTTTTTAATATGCAGTCACCGGTTATTTTAAATTATTTTAATTGTTATATTGCTGTATTTTATTTATTTTTTTCTGTGACTCACTTTGGGGCTCCTTTTATTTCTAAATAAAACTAAAGAGAACGACTATTTAACTGTTTATGAAGCAAAAACGTACATATGACTGTGAACAAAATATCTATTATTAAGGTGGAAGAAAATTGGCAAAACTGGTAAGAAGATGTATCATTGGGTGCTCTTCAGGGAGAAAAGCAGGATACACATTGAGTAAATAAGTAAATAAAATACAATACATGATTTTATATTTAATACTGTTGAGAAGAGAAGGGCCACAATCTGTACATGGTTTGTCTGAACCAAATTCATTGACTTGTTTGGAATTTAAGCAACATAACTATGGGCAGAAGTACATGCTACACAAGAAGAATTTCAGAATTTTTAGGCATCCAATCCCTAATATTGGCCCTGCAGAACAAGAAATACGGAGAGCAAGGGAGTCGTACCCACTCACTCTCTCATAGATCCAACCATGGCCAGCCCACTCATGAGACCAACTGAGGCTCTTGCCTCAGGCAGAGATTGGCATAGGGCACTCACTTTTGTCAGCCTACTTGCCTCCACTGCTCCTCTTCCTTTCTACTCCCTGGATTGCAAAAGGAAGAGGAGGATGGAATGGAAGTGTGGAGGAGGAAGGTGAGCACTGGTGAAAAAGGCTTGGGTCTAGCCCTTCATTTTCTCCACATTTACTCTTTCATTTGCCTTTCCTTCCTTTTCCAGAGAGTGGGCCAAACACAGGCTGGCACCTCAGGTGGGAGGAGCAGCATTTAGCCTGTGTCCTCAGGTCAGGAGGTCTTAGGCTAAATAAAAAAGGGTTCAACAAACTTTCAAAAGAGGATATGCAACCTAGTACAGGTCACAAACGCACATCCTGCATTTTGAATATCAGTTGCTTTGTTCACCTGTTCTGCACTTCTTGATTAATCATAGCAAGCTTGACAATGGCTGCACCAAGGCCTTTTGCCAAAGGCCACTCGTTCTTGCTGTGTTTCTTTTGAAAATCTGGGTGAATGAGCCATGTGTGCTACTGTCTCTATGGTAATGCTCAGATGTAAACAACAGATTGAAGATGCGGAACCTTATAAATACCTTTGGCATTTACATGCTACTTCAAGCTATTTAAATGACCACATGTCTGTTGGTTATCCAGCTTAGGAGTTTCCACGTACTGTAGAAGCTCAAGGCTGGCGTATTACTAAGAACCATTCCATAAATAGTTGTATTTGCTCTAGTAACTGCAAGCGTCAAAGGAAAACAGCATCATACAAGTTAAAAATAATCCATGCATATGTCATAATTCCTTGCAAATAGCAATGCAATCAAGAAACCTCTGTAATATCCAGTGGTGCCTACATGGAAGAAAATCAGGATATGGTTTCGCTTCTTCATTAGTTGGTTCTGATCTGAAAACAAAAAAATTGGTTCCTTCAAAGTGAATTTATAGTGTACATTCAAAAATGTGTGTATTAATTTTAAACATTGTGCCCCACTGTTTATTTAAATAAAACTTTTCTTGAAGTTTAAAATGTAATGCTAAATTAAAACATTTCTGTATAAGGTGGGTGCAATCTTATATATACTTATGGAGCTGTAATGGCCCAATCCTATCAAGGACTTATGGCAGTAGATCTCAGGATCCACTGATGTGGGCTCCATTGTGAAAGCTGCACCACTATCACTCACAAAGGAGCTGCTGGCTGAACTCATCAGCAGTGCCACCCATGTGCCAGACTCACCCAGACACTCTGCCAGCCCAGGTAAGGCAGTGGTAGGGGCAGATTCCAGATAGACCATGGGCAGTTTGAGGGAAGTTTGGGGTTGGGAGGGGAGGGCAGGGGTGTGGAGCAGGCTGGAGGGGGTGGATCTTGGTGGCAAAAAGCACATGCCAGATCCTAGTCCTCATTTTGCAGTCCAGCGCACCCCCTTCCTCTCCTCAGACTTCTTTCAGCTACATGGCACGGAAATGAAGAGACCCACTGGTGGTCAGAAGGCCTACCAAGGGATAAGTTCACAAAGTTTTCTATGTATCTCCCATTCTGGTCACACAACCTGGTCTATGGATCTGGTCACCCAACATCACAGCATGCTCACTCCATTAGGGTGGCTGTATGCTACAGCATGGCAGGGGATAGAATTGGGCTGTTAGTCTGACACTAAAGCAGCAGTCTCCAAACCACGGGACTGCTGTGTTACAAAAACAGCTTCTCCGCATGGTGAGGTGCTTACCATTCTGTCGCACCAGCTTATCTTTCCTGCTCATCACTCCAGGAACACATGCTGGGCAGCCACATCAACTGCCAGCAGATAGCAGATTTCAGATTTCCATGCAGAAGCAGCTGCTCAGTGCGTGTTTCTGGGTTGATTGGCAGGAAAGATAAGCTCTTGCAGCTGTGAGGGGTGCCCCATGAAGGTGGTCTCCTGGCAGGGTGCCGAGGGTCAGCTGGTTGGTCTCTTGGGATCCCCTGGGTAGATGTGTCCACCTCCCTGGGGTTCCCTGCAGGGGAAGCCTCAGACCGAGCCAGGGGGAGAGGGGTCACAACACCCTTCTCCTCCTCCCTGGCGACAGAACCTGAGGCCCATGGTCTTCAGGCAGAGGTTCCAGCACCAGCCTCCTGTCTTCCCTCTCCAGAACTGCCTGTCATCACAGGCTTCCCTGCTTTTATCCTCCCCAACCTCAGCTCCTCCTCTTCCTCCCTCTCTAGGCTTAAAGGGGCCCCGACCCTAGCCTGCTTCCCTCCTCTCTGATGGTTACTGGTGATCCTGCCCTGCTCACTGCTCCAGTCAGGTGAGCTCTGGGGGGACCGTCTCTCCCACCCAGCTGCCCTGCATCTCACCTGGTCAGCTGTCAAGGTGGCGGTGGCTCTGTGGCCAGGTGGTTCTGTCCCTGGCCCGCAGCCAGGTAAGGTGGGGTCGGACAAGGGCTTGACCCCTGACAGCAGTGCTGAACAGTAATCATTGCACCACACAAGAAAGATGTTTTTCGGTACTATGGAAGTGCAGCACTTACTCCTCAGAAAACCTCCTCACAACTCCCATAAATGAATTATGGGAACTGCTGTGACTTGAATTGCATACTCCCAGTTATGTGTTATAAGTTGTACGTTACATGTTGCGCCTCTGGTTTAGCACACCAGGCACCTTAAAGAAGGATTTGATTAATGGTTCTACTGGTATGTTGTTCACAGGCACTTACTCTGATAGTGTTTACAAAAGGTTGTGAAGACAAGAATTTAAAAAGTTAATGAATAAAAATGTATCTTATGATCTTTTACTATATTTTTATTAAACTAGAGACTGTACAGTTCTTAGGTAACAATTTGGTAGGTTATTTTTCAGGATCTGGCTTTGGGTAAAATCAGATAAAACTATAGTCAGACATCCCCCCCCCCCCCCAAAGGTTTACTCAGAGGTTCATAGAAAATTCCATAATTTTTGGCTTAAAACTTGCCCTCGATTTATCTTGTGAGACTTATAGGTGAGTATCTATGGCAGTGGTTCTCACCCATTTAGCATCAGGACCCGCTTTTTAGAATGTCAGGACCCACTGGAAGTGACCATGACTGGAAGTGACATCATCAAGCAAGAAAATTTTTAACACTCCTAGGCTGCAGTCCTACCCACACTTATCCAGGAGTCAGTCCCATTTACTATTATTGTTAAAATAGTATACATAGTAGCTTGTTAAAAGTACAGGTCTGTAACATTTCCCCAAATGCAGTCATACACCATGGTAGCATCAAGTCTAATATATTTAAAATAAAATATTGAAATGAATGGCGACCCACCCGAAATTGACTTGCGACCTACCTAGTGGGTTTCATCCCACAATTTGAAAAACACTGATCTATGGTATTTGCTGGTAGGGGCTGCATTCATTTTTCAACTTGCAGTACTAGAAGCACTAGGGAGCTTTTTAAAATCTCCTTCTAGCATACTCAGGGCACATTTGTTTTTCAGATTTTAGTATGCTTGCCACAGTAGCAATCTTTTCCTTGAGGTTGATGCTAGAAATCATGACCGGCTGCATTGTAATGATTCTTTACGGATTGTGCTGCTCTAACTATTGCACCTCTATAGTACAAATTCCATATAGTTTTGAATTTGGCGCCATTTTCTGTCTCATTTGTTGTTTGTTTTTGAATCAAGCTTTGTTTTCATGTTGTTTTAATTTGAAAAGAGTTAACTACCTAAGGATTAATGACAGCCTCTCTAATGCCCCTAAGAAACGAATTGGTACCACCAGTAATGCTATAACCCAGAAGAGAGCAAAAAGGCTTGGTAACAGGAAGGAATAAACGAACTGTTTTTCTTTCAGTTCAGCTGAGGTTGTCTGCAAGTTGAAGTCTCATTGCTGGAATTAAATCTCAACTCTATGAATGAAATCGGACACACCAAGGCGCAGGCTTCTGTCTCTATTGTTCAGTGGGTTGTGAGCTCCGATTAGGGCAGGCAGCTACCTACTACTTCATGAGCCTTAAAGCTGCCTCTGACACAGCTTGCCTGCCAATAACAGTTGTGCCAGGACCAATGTGCCTGTGCCAAGCCTGCCTGGGGAGTGTGTGTGTGTGTGCATAGAGAATTGGGACCTGTGGTAATAGGAAGCCATTCACATGGTCAAATTCCTTCAAATAAATGTTGAGTCTGAGTGTGTTTGCTTCAAACTGGTTGTATCACTGGGAGATGCTGCCCGTGCCTTTCAAAGTCTGCTGATGGGGCTGTATAGGATTACTGAAAAAGTGGGGGTCTGTTCAGCTTTGTCGCTTCCCACACCATTAGTTCTGGAGCTCTTTGTCCATATTGCTCCTCTCTCTGCTGTATCATGCCAGAATACAGTTTTGTTCAGGACAAAGTCTGGATGAGAAGGATACAGGAAGAGATTGTGTAAACTGGCCCTCCATTACTAAGATGATCCATTTCCTGAGGGTTGTTGTTGTTGTTGTTGTGTGTGTGTGTGTGTGTGTGTGTGTATGTACATGGACAGAGATATTGTGCCTTTCACAGCTCTAAGAACAGGCAGAAATCAATAGGTGCTGCTTTTTCTAATATGAATATGCAGTGATAGGAAAGAAAAAAACTATCTGAAGAGTTCATTTTGGTCAGATAAGCATATTATATTAACAAAGCAAAAGAAGAGGACACTGTTAGATTTGCTCAAAAATTGTATTGGAATAATATTTATAATGTTTATCTGCACGGATCAGTTTTTTACTTTAAAAAGAAAGAATGAGCTGAGGATGATAAATGACATTTTAAAGATACTAAAACAAGTACAGGAGTGTTATTAGGCAAAGACTGAGGACAAAAAATTGTCATAATTTATAAGAGTATTTTTTTAACCACAAGGAATAATATCAATGAAAGTATTTTTTTTTAACCTGTAGGAGTTTATGCCTTAAAAATGGGACGTTTGTGGTTTCTTTTTAAAAAAAATTAAAAATGTTTATTATTTAAGAAACCACAAGTTTTAGGCTGCAATCCTAACTGCACTTTCCTGGAAGTAAGTCCCACTGAACTCAATAGGACTTACTTCTTAGTAGACCTGCATAGGATTGTGCCCTTATTTGTTCACTTATTTTACATTTATTGAAAGAAATCTACAGTATTTTATTGAGTTTTACCAGATATTAAAAGTCACTGATTGTACCAATCAGTGATTGTAACAATCTGAGCAGAAATTTTTCTGTTTAGTCCATTTAATATATTGGTACTGCTGCAGCTATGGGCTATTAATGGTTTCCATCAGAGCCAGTGAGCTTAGAGGAGAAAGGATTCCCAAAAACTGAGTGGCTTCCCCATGTATCCAGGATATAAGCATTGTTTAGAGTGATGAGTGTCTGGACATGTGCATGGGAGTGCACATGCAGTCATGCAAAGCACTTATCTTCACATATGAGGGGAAGAAGAAAGACTTAAGTTCCCCACATTGCAGATCATTGAAAATCTTTTGAATCATAAAGAGCAAATGATAGCAAGTATAAATATATGTAGGCGCGCTTGCTTGTGCAGTGGTAAACTATTGTACAGTCTAGGAATGGTTAGTTTAGTTTATCATGCTGAAATGACTCCTTTTGGATTTATGAGCTAAGCGTACTCAAGGGTTTAGTGTCCTGACATCTCTTTAATTAGCAGTCTCCTGGATCTTTCACTAAGAAGACACTAAGCCAGTGGACTGCTGTCATACCTCGAGAGGTTTAGAAGATTGGAAAGCCACAGAGCAAGCCTACTGGACTATGCCGATGGGAGATACAGAATGTGCCACATACCATATTCCCCTTAGAAGCAAAGAAAGACTTTTGGCTGTGACTGCTGGTGCTTCAACAGTGATGCAGGTCTAAACAAAAAAAGCTATCAAGGAAGAGCAAGCAAAATGGGTGGGATAAATAAGGACGATGTTGAGAAATATCTGGAAAACAACCCTCAATTTGCCAAGGAGTTCTACGACCGAAAGCTGCGACTGGAAGCAGTGGGGAGTGTCTTCAGTGTCAGTCCTGGAGATGTGAAGGATGGAATCTCCTTCAAGGAGATGACAAAGTTGGAGGAATGTCATCTGCTTTTTGAGTTGATGACAGAAATCCAGGAAGAAGCAAGCTCTATGGAAAAAATAGTACATAAAGTGTTGCAAAGGTTGGCACAGTTGCTGGAAGCGGACCGGTGTAGCATGTTTATCTGCCGATCGCGCAATGGTATTCCGGAGATGGCTAGCAGGCTCTTAGATGTCACCCCTAAATCCACGTTTGAGGACAATCTTGTGCCTCCTGAGAGAGAAGTTGTTTTTCCCCTGGACATTGGGATAGTGGGGTGGGTTGCTCATACCAAGAAGCTATTTAACATCCCAGACGTTAGAAAGGTAAGTGAGAAAACTTTTCTGGATTTGTGGGATGGGTAAAGGCCCTTCTTCAAAGTCATACAGCATACAGGACTGAATGGAGAGACAGCAGAATCATCCCTTCCAGAGACAATCCCATATAGATGGAAATGAGGAGGGAGGGAGGGAGGGAGGGTTGTAGGAGCCAGTAAATCTGGAAGCCATAAATCAAGTGCAGGAAATTAGCACATTCCCAGATTCTGTCTTTATCATGTAAAGAAGTCAATATAAGCCTGGGAGGATGGCAACTTTTATAAAGCTCATTAGGAGTGCTAGCAATGCGTAAATTTCTAATCCCATCTTCTCAGAGCCATAGTCAAGCTATAGGGTTGGCAAGGTGCAGTTGAATACATTTTTCATTAATTTCAACAGAGCAGGAACATTTCTGGACAGACTCTCTTTTTGATAATTTGCTATCTTGGTTCAGGGAGCCATCCATTTACAAGGAAGGAAATGAGCAGAGATGGAATTAGGCCCTAATAAATCAGATCCAACTTTGGATTCAAAGCATTCTCAAGTTCAGGGCTTCAGTTCATGGAGTGAACACAATGTACAAAGAACTGTACATGTTAACAGATCAACAATTAAGTAAAGACTATACCGTATACAGATTATATGTGTATTGAAAATGTGAACAGAGTGTTATGTCTGCATCAAACCAAGGAAATATCAAAAAAGGGTCAGGGTAATACCCTAATAACTAGGTCTGGCCCTTCCATGAGGCCAACTGAAGCATTTGCCTCAGGTAGCCAATTGGTGCATGTATGCACTGCTGAAACAGAGACGTCTGCGTTGGCTCGGTCATGTCGTGAGAATGGATGATGGCCGGATCCCAAAGGATCTCCTCTATGGAGAACTCGTGCAGGTCTACCTAGAGGTAGACCACAGCTGCATTACAAGGATATGTGTAAGAGGGATCTGAAGGCCTTAGGAGTGGACCGCAACAAGTGGGAAACCCTGGCCACTGAGCGGCCCGCTTGGAGGCAGGCTGTGCAGCATGGCCTTTCCCAGTTTGAAGAGACACTTGGCCAACAGTCTGAGGCAAAGAGGCAAAGAAGGAAGGCCCATAGCCAGGGAGACAGACCAGGGACAGACTGCACATGCTCCCGGTGTGGAAGGGATTGTCACTCCCGAATTGGCCTTTTCAGCCACACTAGATGCTGTTCCAGAACCACCATTCAGAGCACGAAACCATAGTCTCTCGAGACTGAAGGTTGCCAAAAAAAAAAAAATGTCTGTCAGCTTGCCTCCACTGCTGCTGCACCTCCCCCCACTCCCTGAATAGGAAAGGATGAGGGGGACAGAAAGGAAGAGGAAATGTGGAGGACAGGAGAGTGCTGAGCTAGAATGTTGGAGCATGGAAGGAGGAGAGGCTGATACATCATTTGGCAAGGAGGGGGGTAGCATTTGGCATGCTGCCTCTGGTGTCAGGAGGTCTTAGATAATTTCTGCACATAGTACAGAGAGTTCTCTGAAATGTACACAGAAAATATCTAGAATCAAATATTTATTGAATATATTGAATCATATTTATGATTTCGACACAGTGCAAACTTCTCTAAAAGGAATACCAAGAAAACACTTGTTAAAACTGTTACAAAATATACACATTCCAAATGAACATCTTATAAAAGCATATACACATTCTATGTTTTCACATATATACACTATATAATATACTGTTGAGAGTTGTCAACCCCTCAGAAATAACCACATGAAAATCCTTTTAAAGTGTGATAATTAGAAGTGTTTGAAAATAGTGTTATTCACTTTACTCAGAAGTAAGCCCATTGTGTTCCGTAAGACTTAGGCTATAATCCTATCTTACTCACAGGAAGCAAACACCTCTCGTGATAATACATGGCTTCAGAGCTGCATTATTTTTAAATTCCAATGTAACTCCTGCACTGAGATATTTCTGAACCCAGTGAGCTTAGGTGCAACTACTCTGTTTTAGGTCAGGCTGTTAATGGGTCACAAGGTATGCAGGCCTGTTGCAGCCCCACTTACAACCACTTTAATTTTGAGCAGTCCTATAGATTTTAATTAATTACTCTAAAAAATGAGTCAGAGTTTGCAACAGATCAGAGATGATCTTTGAGGGAGGCAAGTCGGGCAACTACATCAGGTTACAGGTTTCAGATGCCATTCAGGGTGGCGGAATGGGACACAGACAGAGATGATTCATGGGATCCAATCCACTGCTGTGTTCTTGAATAGCTCTCATTCATTTCAGCAAGGCTGGCACAGGGAAACTTTTCCAGTGGAATGTGCCCTGTATCGAATAAGAGTTGGAAGAGGGAATACCAAACTGACCTGTTTCCACCCCAAACGCAGGCTGCTTAGTAACAGGCTTATGTTGGCTTCATTTTGGGCTATCCTCCCAATGACAAATGTAGAATACGGAAAAATATTTGATCATGACATCCGAAATCAGGCAACAGAACCCACCAGGCGCAATATTTTGTGATTGCTTATTTTGTATCCGTGTTATGTGACAAGCAATCGTTGACTTTCTGCCTAGTCGCCACCAACAAGAGCACTTGGTGAATAATCCTTTTAAATTCACAAGGCAGATTACAGGAGAAAAGATCAAGAGGATCAAGAAAGATGTGCATCTCATCAGTCCCTGTTCCACTGCAATATGTTTGAGTCCTCAAATTTAAAAAAGCTACTATATACTTGGCTCCAACCATATTTGCATACTTTAAAGTGTAAAAAACACCAGAGGCACACTCCAGTTTAATTATCTCGTTTTTAATATTTTAAAAACGTTTTTAACTTTGATTGGTAGTTCTTTATACCCTAATTCATTATACATCAAGAGGGGTACTAGTTCAGGTATACTCTGTGTATTGTAGCACAGCCCCCATTTCTGTTGAGAGTCATCCTTCAGTTGCTCTGACGAATTGTTTTCTGTCAGTAAGTGCGCTATTCAAAGACAAAAAGATTTTGCTGGTCTCCACTGTTGTAAAAAATTATAAATTTGGTTTTAAAAATAAGATGATAGCTTTAATGCAGTGTTTATATTGAATTTTACATCATTCACAACAACTTTGGGAGTCAAATGCGGATCATACTGTTTTTGTTGAAGACTTCTCATTGACTGTCATATGGGGGATCAGTATTTGGCCCTATAACTGTACTCTGGCATTCCTCATTACCATAATTGTAAAAGGTAAAAACATCCCATCTCAGACACAGTCAAGTCCACAGAATTTGTCTCTGTCAAGCAAAACTCTTATTGATGTCACTGGGAAGTTGACCCAAGGGAGGGCTGCAAATCTGGGCCTTTACTCAATAACACATCCACTTCTATGAGTTAATTATATTAGGAGTCATTAGGGTCACTTCTTAAAAGGTCCATGCAAGTCATATAGAATGTGAGAGTATGTGTGGAGTGTTTTCATATATTTCTGTGCTGGAATATCATAAAAATGTTCATTCACAAGGTAATCCTAGGATTGTGTTTTGAAGTGTCTGTGGACAAAGGGGATAATGCAATGGGTGAATATTTATTCCTGGAGTATTCTATCATTTTAAGAACAGTCGTTTTCAAATTTTTCACTTTATCCATTTGAAATTGGCAGCCACTGATAAACCCCTGTTTTAACAAAGATTCCTGTGGTACTTTTATTAGACTAACAGTTATTGTGGCAAAGCATTCATAGACTAGGGTCCTCTTCCATCAGTTGTGTTCTGTAGCTGTTTGTACCCAGATACCCATCTTTGGGTAAATGACTATTGCTGGGTTCATTTTTATAAATCAACAATCCATGTACACTGCACACAAATTGCCCCTGCCATGAATGAATTGTGTGAATTATTGGCCAAAAGTACACACTAATAATGAATGTACCCAGGTACTATAAGATATGACCTGATACAGTTTAATATTGGTTATTATTATCTTTAGTAATTGACAGCCCAATCCTATGCCTATCTACTCAGAAGTAAGTCCCACTGAAGTCAATGGGGCTTACTCCCAGGAAAGTGTGCATAGGATTGCAGCCTGAATCACTAGCAATGAGTGAGGCAATGTCCTTTTTCCTTGCTACCTTGTGAACTTAAAAGCAAACAATAGCACGGCCATACCCCTACATCAATATTGTTCTGATTGCTGTGAAGTATTTAATATAAAGCAGCCAGGGTGCAGTCTTGTGGTGATCTAAGCTGATCTTGTGGTGGCAGGATTTTAAATACAAGCATTCATTACTTCAAGCTAGACATAGTATTAGGCCTTGTTCGGAATGTGGAAAGCAGAAATCAAATATCAACTCCCAATATGATGTATATTTTTAGAGCAGGGGTCTCCAAACCCCGGCCAAGGGGCCAGATGCGGCCCCCAGCGAGCCTCTATCTGGCCTGCGGCCAGCCTCTTGTCCCCTGAAAGCCTCTGGCCCACTTGACTGAACATGACAGAGCTGTGCTCTGATTGCATCTGGAGGGTGTTCTGAGGGCAGGAGAGGCTGAGTGAATGAGCCCACTCATTCATTTATTCATTCAACTAAGTTCCATCTCTAATTTATTTATTCAAATTTTATATTTAAATTTTTTTCCTGCCCTCAACACTGCATCAGATATTTCATGCGGCCCTCTGGCCAAAAAGTTTGGAGACCCCTGTTCTAGAGTATTATAATTACATATTAAAATAGTAATTAAAATGATATTCCACACCGTTTACAAGTGATTTACAATATTAAAGTCTAATAAAATCAGCAATAAATACTATAAATGTAATATTAATTTAATATAAAACATTAATATGAGCTGCAAATCATTCTGACTTTGATTAAATTTGTCAGGCTTGTTGAAAGAGAGTATGCTTTCCAGTTTGTTTTTTTGCCTTTAACGGATGCCTCGCAGGGAGAGATGCAGTGTGTTCAGGTTTCTTCCTGGCACTGAAGATGCAGGAATGAATGGAAAGTTGCCCCTGGTGAATTTCTGCCAGCCATGCAGCTTTCAAGATGCATAGCTTCAGCACCTCTAAGCAACAAAAGAGTGGTGGGGTTGAATATCACTTAAAAATGGAGACATTCCCCTCTGGAGCTGGTCATTCCAGGATTATCTTCTTAAGATCTGGAAAAGTGCCAATAAACGTGAGGAAGCAACTCACCCTGACTAATGGTTCAGAAGATTAAAGCAAAGGGGAAGATCCAGACCTTCATTAATTAGCTTAGAAGTAGCATCTGTCCCCTTCCCCCAACAGGGGGGATTAGCAGGAAAACAGACCTGTTGATCACAGGAGCTAAGAGTGTTTAATCCAGGATTTAATAGTGGCAAGAAACAAAAATGCAACAAGTATTCCCACTGACCCAACGAGAGGGTTGATCAAATGGGTCAAATTAGCTTTTGAATTAGTTGTAATTCATTTTTACAAAGTAAGTAAATGAACCCAATATGCTTGTATTGTACTTCTCTGGATTATTTTATACAAGAACCTTCAGATTAGTGCCACATAATAGCACAGCTTTATTGCTAGTGAAATGATTTCCCCTTTATCATTTTCCTTTGTATACCATTTTCTGAGTGTGCAGGTAAATACAGTACACTCGGTCCCCAAGATACTTACTGGTTCAATTCCAGAGGTCTATTTGAAACTTGGAACATATATTGGTCTCAACAGGCAGTTCTTTTCAGTCTATTCTATTGCACTTTCGCAAAAGCACCACAACAGACTGATTGTCCCTGTGTGAAAAATGCTGTTGTGGCCATTCATTACTCAGGAGTCAGCTGAAATTGGGGAGGAGTGACATGCCTAGAGCCACCAAGTGAGTTTGTGACTGAGGCAAGATTTAAACCAGGAAGTCCTGATTTGCAGCTCATTCTCTGAGCCACTATCTTGCAAGCAGCTGTTCAGGTGTAAATATTTCATCAGAACAGGCCTTTATGGTATGACATGTTTTGTGGTATAAAACAGGCATTCATTCATTTAATGAATTTTTATCCTGCCTTTCTTCCAATGACACTCAAGGTACCTTACAATTTAAAAATATATATAAAAACAGTAAAACATTAAAAACAATAAAACACAGTGGATCACAATAACAATTTAAAAGTTTAATTAAAACAGTAGTCAGTCAGTGAAAGCTATCCTAAACAAAAATGTCTTAAGCACCCACTGATAGGTCTCCAAAGAGGTACCAGATCTTAGTTCCAAAGGGAGAAAGTTTCACAAACAAGGTTCCACCACCAAGAAGGCCCTATTCCTCAGTGCCATTCCACTCACCTCCAAAATGGCAGAATAGTTAAAAGGCCCCCTTCCAGTGACCTCAAAGCATGTGTCAGATTATATGGAAGGAGGCAGTTTAAAGACCTTCTTGGTCTTTAATTAGAAGTCTTTAATCTAGGTCTTTAAATTAGGAAAAGAAAAAAAAGAGATATGATATTTGCATATTAAATATATATATCTTCAGTGCCAACTTTACTATAGAGCTTCTACTTGGCTAGTATTAAATCTGCCCAACATATTGTCCTCCCATTTCACCTTCCTGCCTCAGCACTAAATAATAAGCAATTTTTAGATGTGAACTAGTCTAGTTAATCTGTTATAGCCTGGGTGCTGTTTTAGCTTTTTAGAATTTCTGAGTGCTCTAGTTAGCACTCTATTTGGATGTTTGGAAGCTGAAAATCCTGGAAAGCTGGAAAGATTTTAAATACATATTTAAATATGACACTAATATGATATGGAAGTGCTGCATATTTTTCAGTCTGTGATCTCTTTTAATTGCTGCAAGCTACCACCACCTCCATTTCCTTGCCTATCTGGTTGCTTAGAAAAGCAGCCAGGTGAGCAAGGAGAGAAAAGGGGGTGAAGTGCAGCAATCCAAAGACTGCCCCCTTCCCTTGAGCTCTGACACCACCTCCTTTCTCCATAGCATCCTGACTGAAATAAAAAGAATGACTGGAGCACACTGGGATTTCCCAATAATGCTCTGCTTATCCTATTCATTTCAAACTGGATGGTGTAGAGAAAGGAGCTGGTGCCAGACTTCAAGAGAAGGAAGTGGAGAGGTTCTGGATTGCCATGCTCCACTTTAGCAGCTGGGTGTGCCAGAGTGAGGACAATGAAGAGGCAATGGTGGCAGTAGCTTTCTTCCTTTCTCTAACAGTGCTAGAAGACAAGGTGGACTGCCACTGCCCCATCCTCTTCCTGCTCACTCTCAGAGAGCAAGGAGCTGATTGGAGAGCTCTCTGAAGCTGTTCAATAGACTGCAGGCCAGAAGCATCAGTGGGCAGACAGTGGGGGGGGGGGGGTTCAGAGTAACACCCCCACTCTCTGCTCAAAATACTGCTTCAGTTGGCCTCATTGCTAGGCTGCCCCTGGCTTAGAGGTTGGCTTTTCCAACAGATGTTGGCTGTTCAAAAGAGAGAGGGTTGTCACTTCCCTAAGTGGCACAGTATTATAATGAGGTCTATCTGCCGAAGGGCAAATCTTCAACAGATCTTTGGAGGCTTGAAGGGGATTATGAGAGCAGTGATGGGAAGGGAGATTCCAAGGAACAAGGTCAGAGTTGTTAAGATAAGTAACAGAGGAGGGATTTGTGCCTGCTCCTATATTAGAACTGCATCTTCTTGACCATCACAAAGAATGTGATGGTCACAAAACTTGTGAACAGAAAGCAAGGCCAGGGAGAGAGTTTAACTGTGAAATGGGGCTAATGATAATACTTGCCATCTATATCAATGTGCAAAGTACTTCACATATACAGTATTACTATCATCTGCCATATTGCAGTTGGGGAGCAGAGGCTGTGTTTATGTGGCATGCCTAAGAGTACTGAATGAGTTGCAAAGGCAAGATCCATAACAGGGAAGCCCAGATTTGCAGCTCAGTCACTTAGGGGCAGTACTACACCAGCTCCAAAAATAATTATTAGTACAGTGCTCGTGATAGCTGAAGGAAATTTTCTTCCCCAAGAGTTAAAGTCGGGGTACAATCCCTTTTATAGCCAAGAGGTGCTTGTTACTCTGAGAGTATGTAAGAATTAGCCGTTCTCAGGTTAATCCAGCCCCCGGGTTTTTTGTACATGAGGTACTGATTTGGGTGTGTGCCTTCTGATGGAAAAACCTCCTATGTGAATGGGTGATTCTGTTGTGTCTCTGTTTTGGAATGCATTGCGTGGTGTTGTCCCAGCAGATGCAGAGGCAAATTACCCGCCTGTCAATGGAGACTAGGGTGGCTAGTCCTTAGGGATTGACTGGAGTTCTTCAAGAATCAGCATCTATCTCCCAGTGGCTACTGAAGCAATTCTGGAGTCTTTCTTGGGGCCCAGTCCTATTGAGGGCCTGTGCTGGTGGAATGCATGTTCCTCCAGAGCGGGTTGTTACAAAAGCACTGTAAAGCGCTTTGTGACAGTGCAAGGCCCAGGTGCACCCATGGGAAAACTAGAGCCTTACTATTGGCACTGGGGGTTATTGAGAGGTCTGCCAGAGCATGTATGTACAGTGCAGGTACATGGGAGGGGGGAGGATGGAGTTCATCAGGGTGGTGAGAGGGCAGAACAGGGCAGTTATGGGAGCAGGGTGGAAGGATTCGGCGTGGGAGAAGGCAAGATCGGTTATACCAGCACACATCCTATCCAAACCCCCTTCCTGGGCCTGATCCACCTGCACAGATCAACGTGGACTTGCACTAGCAATATTGCTGGCACAAGTCTGAGTTAACCCATTGCCTGGGGCAAGGAGACAAATGTCCCTTTACTTCAAGGAGACCTCCAACAGTCAAAAATCCCCTGTGGGATACAGCAGAAACCACCCCAGTGCCACTGCATCACCCCACGGGGATTTAAATAGGATTGGGATGTTAATCGGGGCTTCCTTAATGATGCACCATCATGCTGGGAGGTGGGGCTGGGAGATCTCCACAGTTTCATTCAGAGGTGGCAACCCAGAGGATTGGATGGAGGCAAGATCAGAGCAGTAGATCCTTTAGAGACACAGAGAAGTTCTCGGAGTCACAGAATTATCTATGAGTATATGGCAGGGGTGCCCAAACCCCGGCCCTGGGGCCACTTGCGGCCCTTGAGGACTCCCAATGCGGCCCTCAGGGAGCCGCCGGTCTCCAATGAGCCTCTGGCCCTCCAGAGATGTGTTGGAGTCTGCACTGGCCCGATACAATTGCTCTCAGCATGAGGGCGACTGTTTGACCTCTTGCGTGAGCTGTGGGATGAGGGCTCCCTCCACTGCTTGCTGTTTCATGTCTGTGATGCAACAGTGGCAGTGAAGGAAAGAGTGGCCTTGCTTTGTGCCAGGACTTTTAAAGGCCTGGAGCTATTGCAAGACCTTCATTCATTCATATAAGTCCATCTTTAATATATTCATTTATGTACATTTATGTAAATTTTATTCAAATTTTAAATGTAAATTAATTCTTTTTTTCTCTGGCCCCCAACACAGTGTCAGAGAGATGATGTGGCCCTCCTGCCAAAAACTTTGGACACCCCTGGTATATGGGATACTTTGGACTCTCCAAACCCTTTAATTATTTCTTTATTTCTCAAGGGGCACTACCAGTTCTCTCAGAGCACACTAGTGTACCCTAGCACAACATTTGGAAATTCATCGTTTAGTATTTATTTACACGATGCATAGTATTCAAATCACTTCACACAACTTGCTTCAGTAATCCTTCCAGCAGCCCCATAGTGCTAGACCATAATTATTATCCCCGCTATTGCAAATGGAAGGGCTGAAGCTGACAGAATTACAATTCGCCTAAAGTCACCTGAGGTAATACTTGAACTGGACATTTCTCAGCTCAGAGAAAATGTGCCACATTTCCCCCCCATTGTGCCACACAATCTGTACATTCATGTTATGCTAACATCACCTGGGATGCTCAAAGCTTTGCCGGGGTTCATTGTCCCAGGTTGTCCAGGGACATTGAAAGGCAGGTGAGATAGTCAGCAGAGCAGCTGGTGGGTGTGGGACACTGTTCTGCATCTATCCTCAACTTCAAGCAGCCACTACATTAGCAGGTTGCAGCTTCATGTTAGATGGCCATCCCACATAAAGGTATCATAATGTAGACATGTCTCCTGGCAGCTACCACATGTCTAGTGTAAAGGGATGTCTTTTGGGATGGTGAGATTGTGGGTTGACCACATCTGGGCTAAACTGTGTTTAGGGTCAAGTGGTTATAATTATCATTTTTTTAAAAATCATTTATATTTCAGTAATAAAAATAATCAGTAATCAGTAAAAAATCATATATATGTGCCTTCTGTGAGCTTCTCTCTCTGCTTACCACCTGCTGAACCTAAATAAACAGATACAGTACTCCAGAATAATGTATCTCCTATACTCTCTTCTCACCCTGTAAGAAGAGCAAAGAGCAAGATGAAGTGGAGAGCATGAAATAATATATTTAATGACCAACTGAACGGAGAGCAAGATGAAGTGGAGAGCATGAAATAATATATTTAATGACCAACTGAACGGAGAGAATGAGCAACTGTTGTGAGCAATTTTGTTGGTGCCAAGAATGCCTCTTCCAACCATTTTAATAAGGATAGCTGTAAAGGGGGATAAAAGTATTCATCTTTTCAAAAAAATATTGCCATGACTTTGAATAGGTTTTATTTGAGCTTTTACATTACAGTAGCTTTGCAGCAATACAGCTTCACTGTTTGTGTGAACTTCACACAAACACTTAAAAGCCTGAAAGGTGTTTCGATTACTGTTCTTCTGGGATATGCTTAAAATGTGAACAAAAATAATAATAATCTGTTCCTTCCAGCAGAATGAGAATTATTTGTATTTCGGGAGGTCTATAGTGGGTAGAATGGGAATCCAAACTACTATCTTTTGTTTTCCTGGGCAAAACAGCATGCATTCTGTTGACTGTTTTTATTTACACTTATGTTGCCCAACTCAGAAGTAAAAAGAAATAGAAACAGGCTAAGCTTTTCAACTGCAGTTCATAAGAGGGCTTAACATCTTGATGCTAGGAGCAGCTGGTACCCTGCTCTCCACTTCAGTCTCTTTTGCTGGGGAATTAGGAGGAGTTAGTTCACAGCCATCACCCAAAGCTAGAAAGTCAGACAAAAGCAAGCTACCTTTGGAAGACCTCGCTCCCAGGATAACAGAAAGCATCAAATTCATGGAGATTTTCCTTAAAAACAACCAATAGCAGAATGCAGGCAGCCTGATAGATGTGGCAACCTGCTCCCTCGCAAGTGAACTGAGACCAGGCAGATGAACAATAAAGTTTATTAAATGACTGAAAAAATCAAAACAATGGAGGGGAAATAATAATAATAATTATTGTTGTTGTTGTTGTTGTTGTTGTTGTTGTTGTTGTTGTTGTTGTTATTAACAACAACAACAACAACAACAGTCTGTGTTAATACAAAGTGGTTTACAGAGAAAAATACAAATATACAATACACAAAGCGATTTACAGAGAAAAAAACAACAACTAATGGCTCCCTGTCCCAAAAGGGCTCACAATCTAAAAGGATGCAAAAGAACACCAGCAGACAGCCACTAGAAAAGACAGTGCTGGGGTGAGGAGGGCCAGTTACTCTTGCCCCTCTAAATAAAAGAAGAGCACCCACTTAAAAAGTGCCTCTTACCCAGTTAGCAGAGGTTAGCAGATGTGGTCAAAATACAAGGATTCAACCAATATACAAAAGGGGAAAAAAAGCAGAAGGAAGAGGCAGCAAGTACTGGCAATGTTAAAATGACCTACTTAGTTAAATAACTTCTTAATTCAGACAGTAGTGGTCTGTGAATTCAAACAGGACTGGTGCATGGTTAATGTCAGGGTCATCTTATACGTCACATCACAAAATTAATGTTTAACTCCCTTTGTTTGTAAATGAAGCCAGTTAGTATACAAGTGAAAGCAGAATCTAAGCAGGATACTCATAAATTCTTACACATTTAAGAATGTATCATTTATCACTTCTGTAGCAAGGGACAAAATACCTTTACAGTTCTGAAATAATTTGTCCTTTTCATGCATAGTAACAGCCAACACACATCACTGTAAGAGAAGGGGCAACAACTGCTGTACTTAAAAGGCCTAGAAGCAATGAGTCAAGAAGTGGACATGGGCATAAAATGGTGAGCAATACCAACTGTCCATATGCAGTTATGGCAGGTGTGACTCCTTTTCCAATTGTGGTGAGTGTTGGTTGCTAAGCGTGGGAAAAGGACAAGATAAAGATAGGAATTGATGCTATGTCTGTTGAAGGATCCAAAATGCAAGGAAGAACCGTGCTATTGCTCAAATGCCCTTTCAAGGGTGTTTGGAATGCTCTTTCTTGAGTGACAGCTTGCAGGTTCCCCCCAAACAGCCCATAATCATCTCCAGCCTTTAAACAACTCCACAGTACCTGTCCCACAGCCCAATCCTATCCTTCCCTCCCCACCCACTGGTGCACCAGGACCAAAAAGGCACGTGTTGTATCCAGCACGGTGAGGAGGGGGCGGAGCAGAAGGGAAAGGGAATTTAAATTCCCCCTCCACAATGGGTCTACTCAGACCTGTGCCAGTGATTCTGCTGGTGCAAGTCCAAGGAGAAATACGGGAGGGGGAGGCCGCTGCTGGACAGGATAGGAACCAGCATGTGCAATTGCTACCAGATCCACCCCCTTAGATGCCTCCCCATCCCCTGTTCATTCCCATCCCACCCTCCCCCCACCCCTCTTGCTTCTCTCACTGGCTTATCTGCTCTGGCGGGTGCCCAGTGATGTGGCGACATACTATGTAGCACCTGCCAGAGTGCACTTTATGGCTGCTTTGCAGCAGCCAGCACTAGCAGAACACATGTTCCACTATCGGGGCAGCCCCATAGGATTGGGCTGCCAGACCGCCACCTAAAGCCTGCAAAGTGGTTCAGAAGAAGATGGATAGGCAGATGACTCACATTATTGTATTGGCAACCTTCAGTCTCGAAAGACTATGGTATCGCGCTCTGAAAGGTGGTTCTGGCACAGCGTCTAGTGTGGCTGAAAAGGCCAATCCGGGAGTGACAATCCCTTCCACACCGGGAGCAAGTGCAGTCTGTCCCTGGTCTGTCTCCCTGGCTATGGGCCTTCCTTCTTTGCCTCTTAGCCTCAGACTGTTGGCAAAGTGTCTCTTCAAACTGGGAAAGGCCATGCTGCACAGCCTGCCTCCAAGCGGGCCGCTCAGAGGCCAGGGTTTCCCACTTGTTGAGGTCCATCCCTAAGGCCTTCAGATCCCTCTTGCAGATGTCCTTGTATCGCAGCTGTGGTCTACCTGTAGGGCGCTTTCCTTGCACGAGTTCTCCATAGAGGAGATCCTTTGGGATCCGGCCATCATCCATTCTCACGACATGACCAAGCCAACGCAGGCGTCTCTGTTTCAGCAGTGAATACATGCTAGGGATTCCAGCACGTTCCAGGACTCACATTATTATATTCATTATATTGCACTATGTGGTGATATAGCTGCTCCAGGTTGAGCATTGTGGAATAGAAATGTAAACTCAGAATGAAATCTAAGTTTCTCAGACACCTTGTTAAAAGACAAATCATAGCTTTTCATTTTGATTGTAAGATTTTCAGGCGCATCATAACAAGGCCTTTGCAATAATTAAAAAATAATCTAATTGCCTACTGTTTTAGAAACTAGATTCCATTAAGAGCAATCAAAGTTTTGTCCAAAAAGTTGTTGGCAACTAATAAAAGACTTTCACGCAGACATTTGTGCACAGACTATTAGTACAGTATTAGCATGCTTTTCTGACATGTCCAGAGGACAAAATTCAAAACTCCGTGCACATCATTCATCTCCCATGGGGAGAGAAATGTACACGCAGTTCCCATTGGGCCAGGCTTCAAAGAGTGTCAGGAAGGAAAATTTATGTCCATCTTTTGGTTCATGTGACTGCCTCTTCCCCTCCTCATATGACCGTCCTTCTAATACTGTTCATAAGCTGAGTGTATGTTCGTTTGCACAAGTACAAAAATTTTGTTTTGACAGTAAATAGTAGCTGAATTGTGCATGCGCATCCACAGATGTGTGCAAACACTTTATTATTTATTTACAGTATTTTTAAACATATATACACAACTTTTCTCCCTCTAGGGCCACATGCGGCCCTCGAGGTCTCTCAATGTGGCCCTCAGGGAGCCCCCCAGTCTCCAATGAGCCTCTGGCCCTCCGGAAATTTGTTGGAGCCTGCACTGGCCCGTTATAACTGCTCTCTGCGTGAGGGCAACTGTTTGACCTGTCATGTGAGCTGTGGGATGAGGGCTCCCTCCACTGCTTGCTGTTTCACACCCGTGATGCAGTAGCGGCAGCAAAGGAAAGGCCAGCCTTGAGCTATTGCCCTCAGGAGCCTCCAGGGAGTCTCTGTTAAGAGTAAGATATCCTTGGTCTAATCCAAAAGGGTTTTTCTTATATTCTTATGAATCACTAGATACTTGCATTTATATAAAGGACTTTTATCTGTTCAGACTATTACCTGTTTTTGGAATGCATATGTTGGTGATGTTTTAAGTAACCTGTGCAAGATCTCTGTGGCTTGTGAAGAGAATATTGGCAGCTAACAGATAATGTGACTTAAAAAGCAAAAATACATCACAGTAACATAAGCCTGTGTGCCAATTGTATTCACTTGAAAAAGAGTCTTAGCAAAAGAGTCAGGAAGGCTAACTCTGTGCTTTATATATGCTGTATAATAAGGATAGGATTAATGTCATTCCTGCGACAGCGATGAAGCTAACTCATCTGTCTGCAACAAGATCATAACACTTCTGCAAGTCCAGTATTACATCGCTGGACTTAGCAGTTGCTGGACCTTTTAGCCTTCTTGAATGAGGAAAGTCCATATATGTGTCTGGCTTACTAAAATTAATTCTATCCACGAGAGATTTATTTCTGGGCTTGTGTCTGAGCCCTGAATTCAATGAGTTATGAGTTTAGTCAATGCCTAAACTCAATGCCTAAACTCAAAGGAATGTTGCCTTTCCTATTATGTTTGGGAGTTATTTCTGCCACATTCATTATTCCAGGTGAATTTACAATGTTCATGCTAATAGCGTATTGCCAATATGACTCAGATTGTATAACCCTTTGTCAATATGGGGATGTCTCACTGCGTTGTGCTTGAAGATAAAGAGAGAGTCACATGTTGGGCCTGTTATTTTGTACTGACTGGGTACAGGATGCTGTCATCTTGTGCTTTGGAATTTGCGCCTTGGAATGTTAAGTAATCTGAAATTTGATAATTTTATTTATAATTTGATATTTTAATATTGGTTCTGGTAGTTACACTGGTGAGCCTCTTCTTTCCCCCTGGAGCTGAGTAGACATGCATAGGACTGCACTATAAATCAGTGTTGGATTTGTGAGTACAGGTCCAACATTTATAGACACTGATTTTTTATCTGTGGGGTAGACTCAACACTGATGGCCACAGCAGATAAGAAGGACCCTGCCAATCCCTGGAGAAGGGGCGAAAATGTTTCTTTACAATCTCCATTCTAAAAAACCACTTTCTCAGCCAGTCAGACTATTAGAACTGCTATTTTGCAGCTTGCTCTGAGAAGAGTGACCCTCCCTCCCTTTGCCCTGGCTCATTGAACAATAGAGTGCAGAAGTGTCCAGCCATGAGCCAAGGTGAAGGGAGGGGATCACTTTCCTTAGAGTGAGCAGTTCTAATTGACTGCCTGACTGACTCTTGTTTTGGTTTTAACTCTTATTTAACATGGGTTTTGGTATCTGCGGGGAGTTCCAGAACCAAATCCTAGTGGATACCAAGTTCCCACCTGTATACATTCCTGTCATTTCAGTTTAGAAGCTGGGTTCAGTCCATGGCTAGGAACTACACTGGGAGCTTTTTTTTCTGTTCTGTCTGTTTTCACCCTAAGGGAGGGAGCATTCACATTCATCATGGCAAGTACCATCAGATTGCAGCAGTGGAAGAGGAAGTGGACCAGGAAATACAGATGCCACTGTGTGGTGTTTCTGTGCAAGAGTCTTTAGAGATCAGTACAAGTGCACACAGATGATATTGTCCATTTGTGCTGGTTATCTATTCCAAGGGGTTTCCTGTGTTGGCACACCACCTAGCATCGGTTGTTTCCACAATAGCCCTTCTCTCTGGAATTGTCTCCTTTGTTCACTCACTTTTTATACAGAATCTAGACAAAGTTTTGGCCAAATTTTCAGGCCAGTGCAAGTTCTCAAACCAGTGAAAAAGTTCTCAGTGGCAATTCTTAAAATAAAACACTGCCTCTCCAGTCTGAACAGACAAAGCACTACTGAGATTTTGCGATACTCTTATGCCTATAATTAAAAGTTTCCTTTTTATAAGTTCTGCCTTTTTTGCTTCACATTGATTGTAGCTGGGATTTGTGATGAATAACCTTTTAATTGCTCCTTGAGTCGCTGTTTTAAATTCCCTAATCTGAGTTTATGTTCCCAGAGGCCTTTAACAGGTTTGGGCTATGTCAGAATGCCAGATGCAAGGGAGGGCACCAGGATGCAGGTCACTTGTTATCTGGTGTGCTCCTTGGGGCATTTGGTGGGCCGCTGTGAGATACAGGAAGCTGGACTAGATGGGCCTATGGCCTGGTCCAGTGGGGCTGTTCTTATGTTCTTATGTTATGTTAGTTTTTTCCCTTTTATTGTTATAGCATAATAGCACTATTTTGCTATATCAAATGAAAAGATTAAAAAATAATGCAAGAACTTTTAATTAACAGTGGAAGGCACTTTTACTGAACAAGACCGAAATGGGAATAAATATTATAGAAAAATCTTGACTATGGAGAATATAGTGCTCTATAAAGTGTTGTGTAATTTAATTTTACTTCAAGCTAATTACGGAAAAGCAATGCCTCATCAGCACTAAAATGCTCATGTCTGAAGCACTAAAATGTCTGAAGCACTAAAATGTCTGAAGTTTATGCTTCCCAACTGGACCCATTTCACCTCAGCTACTGCTGGCATAAACACTCTTGTGCACTATCTGCAGCCTGAGGCTTGTATGAATTGCTGCAGATGTTCATACATCCCTTAGAATCTTCTACACCGAATATATGATTTGTCCAGAGAGTAACTTCCTTCATGGCAGATTTTGTGCCTTAGCAAAGATACTGAAAAAAGATACAGCAATTAGGATTAGTGTCAGAGGTTAAGCAGAAAAGTAGTCTTTTACACTGTGCCACCATTATGGACTTGACATTTTCCTTCTATTGTTTGGACTAGCAGGGATTATCCAGAGGCTGGCATAGGACGAAAGGGACATATCTTGGGCAAAAACAAAACTCAATGAGTTTGGCAGTAGAAGGCATACTGATTTAGCTTACCTTACTTGACGTAGGAAAAGTCAGCCATCAGGTAGTATCCTCTTGAGGTCACTGTGACTTAAACCTGATTCACCAACCATTGTTTTAACCTGATTTTACCCCACTGAAGTGAGTGTGCTTTTCAACTACCACAGTTCTAAGCCTAGTCAATAGAAGCAAACGAAAGCACAGTCAACTGCAGTGAGAGTAGGAGGGTCCTACTCCTGAGAGTCAGGGAAAATGGTGTGAGCTACCAGACAAGGGGCTGCTGTGAAAAATCCCAGAAAACTGCATGGAGCCAATTTATGTGAGTGTGGTTTTGGGGCATTTTCACCTCCCATAACAGCCCCCCCATCCTGCACCCCACACCATTTCTGAGGATCCCCTAACCCTCCAAAGTAAATGGGGGCAGAGGGATTGGGGAATTACTCTCAGGGAAGGGGAAGATAGTTTGCATCAGTACTATGGCATGGTTGCTACCTAAGAAACGACAGTGAGATTTACAGATTCACAACCTGCTTTGACTGCCAGAAGACTTCAGAGAACATCTACTCCTCTCCAGATATATACTATTTTTATAACAGTTTAATTATCCTAGCTTCTCTAAGGATCCTGGAAATTGTAATTTAGTAAGGTGGTTTACAGCCCTATCCTAACTAACTTTCCAGTGCCAATGCAGCCATGGCAATTGGGCACACACTGCATCCTGTGGTGGGGAGGTAGCCCACAAAGCACTCCTCAAGGTAAGGGAACGTTTGTTATCTCAGGGCTGCATTGTGGTTGCATCAGCACTAAAAAGTTGGTTAGGATTGGGCTGTTAGTTAATTTTGAAAGACATAATTCCAAAGTCCTTCTGAATTCATGGAACTATTTTTTTTCTTGGTTCTTTAGATCCTGGACTATATTTCCTTGGGTGAGGAAGGGTCTCTGTACTTTTGGGACTGTCGGCAACCCTCACCAAAGGCAATTAAACAATCACATTTGAATGAAAGGGTTCATCACTTTTGAACCTCTTTGGAACAGCTGTGCAAATTGGACATTTCTGAAACTAAGACTGCAATCCTATACATCCTTTCCTGGGAGTAAACCCCATTGAACTCAATGGGATTTACTTCTGAGTAGACATGCATAGGATTGTGCCCTAAGTTCCCTTTGTTATCATGATGATTTCTTAATAGTGAACTGAGGCCAGTCTGCTATAATTTACTGTCCTTACATTGCATCTCATTATTTCAGGCCATTAGTTGCAACCCCTGGCAAAAGCTATCCCATCATGAGAAAAGTGGATTTCTTTCATGAAATTGCCTTTTTTCATAACATGACTGCCTGGCTGAAACTTCCCAACATGTTATTGATAGATCAATATCCATCAAGCCATACACAGTGGTAACTCTAACAGATATCAAACTGTCTTCTTTATTCTGCTTAGTTTGTCATTTGAACATTAGCCCACACACAGAAGTTTGTGCACACTTTAGCATATAGAAAAAGACCAAGAATCTGCAAGTTAACATACACATGTTCAATTTGCCAAAGTTCAATTTTCCCTCCACTCCATCTGGAATGGTATGAAGTCCTATGCTGATGTGCATTTTCTTTATACATGACTATGTTGGGTGGGCCAATCAGAATCATGCCCAATGGGCCAAGGCCCCAATCTTCTCGTGTTGAAAGAGCCATTGGCACAGAAGTCTAGTGTGATCCATACTTTCCATTTTTTTTCAGGGTATGATTGTACAAAGGGAGCCTGTGTTTGGCTGTACGTATACAGATTTCTGTACAAATAGTGTATAGAGAGCTGGGGCAAGGCCAAAACAGTAATGGCTTGATCCCTCTCCTTTATTACTACACAAAATGAATGTATTGCAAAGGGCATTCACAGTAATTGGATGGTCTTATATGAACCTATATCTGCATAGGAAAGGTTTTCATATAATTTGCTGCATGTGGTGGAGAACCTGTACATCATAACATGTAGGAGACCAAGGCTGCAATCCTGTACACAGTTACCTGGCAGTAAATCCCATTAAGCTCAATGGAGCTTCCTTCTGAGCAGACATGCTTCCGTTTGCACTGTACATTAACTAATAACTGAACTGCCTCTCAGTGTGTTCACCTTGAGGCACAACCGTTTCACTGACTCAGTTGTCCATTCTGAGGGCATAATCACAATCCCTGCCTCTCAAGACAGTTGTGAGTCCAGACACAACAAAGACTGTACAGCACTTTGCAGATTATGAGTGCCCAGTAAGTTATCAGTATATATCCCAAAAGCCAATGAACTTTTCCCATTTGTTTCAGAACAATCATTTTTCTGACTTTGTGGATAAACAAACTGGCTATACAACCAACAACATGCTGGCAACTCCAGTTTTACAAGGCAAGGAAGTTCTTGCTGTGCTCATGGCACTTAACAAACAAAATGCTCCCGAATTCTCTAAAGAGGATGAAGATGTAAGTACTGAGGTTTTGTTTTTGTTGTTGTTTGTTTTTTAAGTTGTGCAGTGGTTCTCTTAACAAGAAGATGTAACTAATATTTAAATGAATAACCTGGGAGTACCTGATATAGTAACATTTTTGAAGCTGTATGGGTCTGGGTCTGGATAGAAGATTATTGGAAGGCACATGTAAACTGGTCTGACCTCTCCAAGGATGAGCATGATGTCAGTGTCACTAAGGTACAGGTCACAAGAGAAGTTAGGATCTCTTGAGGTTGATTGATAAAAGAGGACCATGGACTTAACTATCTCATTGACATAAATGGGAGTGGGACTCACTTTAAGTGCATTACTTTGGCCCCAACTATAACTAAGAGGTGCGCCAGTAGAAGGCGTATACCACTGACATACCAGGCCTTTGTACTATTGCAATAGTACCATAAAGGGCTTTGTGATGGTGCAAAGGCTGTGCACACTAACAGGAAAACCAAAGCCTTCCTGCTGGTGCCAGTGGCCACACAGATGCCTGCTGGAGCAGGTAAGTCAGGTGCAGGGAAGAGGGAGGGTGGAACAAGCCCAGGAGGGCTCAGAAGGGGAAAGAAGTTCTTGGGCAGGTTCATATCGGAAGAGTTGAGTTTCAGAGTTTCAGAGTTCTGATTCATAGATATATACAGGAAGGAATGAACAGCATATGAGCATCTTTCCCCTTACTTTGACAAATTTACAATAGGTGCCTTCCTCCAGCAGTGGAGGCACAGAATTTGGAGTGGATATTGTGGGATAGCCCTAACGATCTGCTCTCATTGTTCTCACATTGTTTCACTGTCCACCAGTCCTATGTCCATTTCTGGATTGGGCCCTAAGTCCCACTGATTGTACTCTATCCCCCTTCCAGAACCTGATCCACCTGCATGGATCAACTTGGTTGGCAACCTTCAGTCTCGAAAGACTATGGTATAAGCCTACAGCACCCGGTATTTCTAGGTGGTCTTCCATCCAAGTACTAACCAGGCCTGACCCTGCTTAGCTTCCAAGATCAGACAAGATCATGTGCAGGGTAACAGTTGCTGACAACTTGGACTTGTGCCAGCGATATCAGTGGCTCAGTCCTAATTGACCAACTGCAGCAGCTGGGACTTACCCTGGGGCAAGGGAACAAATGTCCCCTTATCCTGAGGAAACCAGTAGCCCAAAATTCAATGAAATGTAGTCGGCGCCAGTGCCACTGCATTGGTTTGGTGGAATTTAGTCAGGATAGAATTAGACTGCCTGTCTGGGTTATGTCCATGATAATTTCTCTCACATTTGCATTTTTTTTTTCATTGCAGGTCTTTAAGAAATACATTAATTTTGTTTCACTTGCTGTGAAACAATATCACACCTCATACTTGTTCAATATTGAATCCAGAAAAAGCCAGGTAAAGGATTGTCTATTAACTTCCCTAAATGCAAAGTCAGTGAAACGATTACTGCTACTTATAATTAATTGCTTTGTAGTTAGTATTACTTGTGTAGTGTCCCCAGAAAAGTGTAGTAGAACATAGTTGCGGATAACTTTGTTTGTTATTTTCATGTTGTGCCTATAACCAGTGGTCTACCGTGTTTCCCCGAAAATAAGACACTTATAATTTTCCTGGCTCAAAAAACACACTAGGTCTTGTTTTCGGGGTAGGTCTTATTTTTTTTTTAATGTACAACAATGTACTGCCTGCCAGTCTACTCAGAAGTCAGTCCCTTTATAGTTAGTGGGACTTACCCCCTGGAAGGTGTGGAGAGGGTGTCCCCTCAGTACCCAGGAGGATGCCTGCCTGCCTGTCTAGTCAGAAGTCAGTTCCTTTATAGTTAATGGAACTTACTCCCTGGAAAGTGTGGAGAACCTCAGAGCCAGGTAGACAGGGTTGCTTCGCTTGCTGCTTCCCGCCTCAGCTCCTCCTCAGTGTCTTCTGCCCAAGGCAGCACAGCAGGCGCTTTCTAGGTGGCGCGCACAGGAGTGCAGTGTTCCCGGTCACATTGTCCACCCGCCCCCGCCCGAGGACCCCTTCAGACTCCCCCCCCCCCAGCCCTGATCACAAGTAGGTCTTATTTTCAGGGTAGGTCTTATTTTCAGGGAAACAGGGTAGCTAATGATTGTGTAGCCCGGTGGCAAGTTCAAAATGTTGCCCCGGAAATGATGTCACAACCGGAAGTGACATCTCGCCCGGGCTTTTTAAAAAGTAAAAATTGGGAGGAACCCACCTGTTCCCCTTCAGCAGCTCACCACCCACTTGCTCTGCTGCCTCCCCCCCCCCCCAGTCAGTGGCATAACTAAGGCATATAATCTGCTATCTGCGGTCAAAGAAGATTTTGTAGCCCCACCCCCCACATGACAAAATCAATTTTAGTTAAGTAAATAAACAAAAAGTTATTTGTTCCATGTTGTATCATAATAGCATCTCATTGGCACTCAGAACAATCAGGGCACAATCCTAACCCCTTATGTCAGTGCTTTCCAGCACTGGCATAGCGGTGCCAATGGAACATGTGCTGCATCCTGCAGTTGGGGATCACTCACAGAGGCCTCCTCAAAGTAAGGGGATGTTTGTTCCCTTACCTCAGAGTTGCATTGCCCATATGTCAGTGCTGGAAAACGCTGACATAAGGGTTTAGGATTGTGCCCTCAGTCTCATAGGTCAGTTTGGAGTTAAGCAAATCCACTTTTTGTTCCACAAGGCAGTTGTGTTTTCATTTTCTGGTTAATTGGCCATAACTTTTGATAGAATACAGATATTCCAGTGCAGTTTGTTGCATTGCATTCTGCATTAAATTACTTTTCCAATGATATATAACATGATGGTATTATTCATATATAACAAGATTTTCACAATTTTGGTCACTAGTGTCAAGCTCAGCTTGTTGCCCCCCTAAAGCTTGATGCCTGGTGGAATTGCTACACCCTGCACCCCCTTAGTTACGCAACTGCCTATAACTTCAATTATGCTCCTTCTACTTACTAGATTTCCTCTTTACTCTTCTTGGTTTTACTCATCTTTCCTTTTCTCTCTCTCTTAAATAGATGCTTTTGTGGTCTGCCAACAAAGTATTTGAAGAACTTACTGATATTGAGAGGCAGTTTCACAAAGCACTGTATACTATTCGAATATACTTGAACTGTGAAAGATACTCGGTTGGTCTGCTGGACATGACCAAAGAAAAGGTGACCATCAGTTAGATTTACCATTAGAAATACTGTAATTCAAAACTATTACCCAAGGCTATAAATTCTGTGAAATTGAGCTATTTCAATCCAACTGCCATCAGTGGGCTAGAGCAGCATAATTGTGCATAGATCAGAATTCAAACATCTATTTTCTACCATCTTAGCTCATGTAAAAAAAAAACAGAGCTATTTATGTGCCTTAGCTGACTTTTAAAGCCAACCTCAGGATCTGCTCTCTGCTAATTCATGTACAATTGTTTCCAGGAATTCTATGATGAATGGCCAATTAAGCTGGGAGAAGCTGAGCCTTATAAAGGACCCAAAACACCTGATGGTCGAGTGAGTAACATTGTCTGCCCAAACACAATTTGGCAGTGCTGTTTAGTTACAGTTTATTATGTTGCTTTCTCCCCTTGCATTTAGGAAGTCAACTTTTATAAAATAATTGATTACATTTTACATGGAAAAGAAGAAATCAAAGTCATTCCGTAAGTTTTTATTGTCAGCTTATTAAGTTGTAGTTAGTTGTGCTTGTTTATGTTGAAGATGCTCACTTCATCTCATTGCCTTTCTCAAGGACCCCTCCTGCAGACCACTGGTGTCTTGCTAGTGGGTTGCCAACTTATGTTGCTGAAAATGGATTTGTAAGTATCACTTTCTCTCAAGATCTGTCTGTATCTGAGTTCATAGCCTTTTTTGTGTCAGACTCTTTTTTACTAAAAGGATTGTTACCCTATACAATCACAATACTCAAAATGATCAAAATATATGTATTAGTACATGTGCTGCCTAATCCTGTTGTGTACTTGTAGTGGTGGATCTCATGATCCACCACGGTAAGTCCCCATTCAGCATTGCAGAAGGCATGCCACTTATGCACTGTAAGTCTGTTGGTGCAAATGACTGGAGGCTCTACATGTGCAAACAGTGACATGCAAAAGACTTGCCAGAGCAGGTAGGGTAGCAGAAAAACAAGATTTTACTTCACGTAAACTGTTGGGGGAAGTGACTGGGGCACAAATCTAATTGTTGTATTATCTAATAAATGGAAGTCAGTGACTCTCAAATAGGTTTACTGTCTGTTTCTCTCTTTCAGCCATATAAAATAAGGTAATTTGGACACAATGGTGTAAATCAAACATAGGTTGAGCCTCATTATTCATGTGGGTTCCGTTCCAAGCACTCGCGTGGATGGCAAAAAATCCACTATAGCAAATCAATTTTAAAAAACAAACTTTCTTTGCTCCAGTGATTTAAAAACAGCCTTGCTGATCTTTGTGATGTAAGATAAGAGTCATTAAGAAGACAATCCATCAATCAGTTGTCCTCCAAGAGCTTACAAAGGCGTTTCACTCAGCCCCTCCCTTCGCCAATGCAAATTGATCACCTTTCTTTCATATGCTCAGGGGGAAGGGAGAAGTCTGCTGGAGAGAGAAGGATTGATGGATTGTCAGCCAGCTCCCCCCCCCCCCTCATTAAGGAGTCTATTGTTAACGGACTGTTCAGTTTTTTAAACTGATTTTAAAGGGATGCATTTTCTCCTTCTCCAGGGATCAGCACATTCCTTCCTGTTTGCAGGGACCATTCGTGTTGAATCAAATCTGTGTATAAATAGGCTGAACCTTTAATCCCACTTCTTAATAAAATGCTCATATTCTTTTGAAAGATTAAGGGCGCAATCCTAACCCCTTATGTCAGTGCTTTCCAGTGCTTTCCAGCACTGACATAAGGGCAACGCAGCTTTGAGGTAAGGGAACAAATATTCCCTTACTCTGAGGAGGCCTCTGTGAGTGACACCCAACTGCAGGATGCAGCATATTTCCCATTGGCACCGCTATGCCAGTGCTGGAAAGCACCGACGTGAGGGGTTAGGATTGCACCCTCAAACAGTTAAAACATAGACATCAATTAATTAAAATGTTAGTGTTAAGTACACTTGATACATTACATTATGGGTGAGGGAGTCTATGTTACTCTTCCAACAAGGCGCTCAGATTGTTGAGCTGGCTTAAAGATATGTCTTACAATGCCCAGAGCATTCACCTCAGCATTGCATCCTAGAGACCACCCTTTCTCTGTGGAATTGCACTTGGCCTGGCTTGCTGAAGATATGTACAGTTAAAAAAAAAAAAACCTATTAATTTTCAATAGAAGCTTTTAAAAAAGATACATAGTGTGGGGATGCACAACTGGGCTAGGAATTGCAGTGGGCTAAAAAAAACATTTATTTCCCCCCCCTCCCCATGATTTCAGGCTATTTTGTATGCACACATCCCTGCTATTTGTTACAAAAGAAAACAAAGGGACAAAAGTGCACACGTTCCTATCTGTACAAATTCAATGCTGCATTTTAGAATTTAAAAATAAACAAATAATGACGGTCCAGCAGAAGTGTTGCAGGGCAATGCTAATTTCCTTTTGTCAGTCATAGCAAAGTATGGTAAGAGATTAGTGTATTGTTTGTTTGTATGGTTTGTTTGCATTTTAACCTTAAAATTTGTGTGACGTTTATTTTATTTTATTTTATTTTTATTTTTATTATTTTTCTTTACATCTTATTTTACTTTAATGGCTTATTTGTTGGAACATGAGTTAACGCCAATAAAATTCTCTAAATCTAACAAATAAACAGCATATGTTTGCACGCATGTCTAGTTTGACTGTTATAGTCAGAGTCACTATATACAGTACTGCTTTACAATTTAAGAAGTTAACATGGCAAAATAAATGAAAAATGGTTCCCTGTCCCAAGGAGGATCACATAAGAGAAACCAGCAAACAGCAGGTGAAATAGACTAGGATGAAGAGTTCTGTTCTAGCTGTTCTCTTCCTGATACTGCTAATCTCACACAGGGTGACCAGATACAATGAAGGACAAAGTGCCTATACCTTTAACCAGTGCATAGAATTGGAGATTTTGGCAGGTGTAGCTTTTTAAAACCTTCCATGTTGAGCTGCACCTACTAAAATGCCCTCTTCTAAACAGTGGTTAAAGGTAGGCACTCTGTCCTCCACTGATTCTGATCACCCTGGTCTCACAATGATACTGAGTAGCAGGATTGGGAAGGTAGGATTGGATTGGATAGCAACAATGTAACAGTTGCCATAACATCAGACACACATCCCAGTGAAATTGTGTTTCCTTTCTGGTTTGGTGTTCCAATGGTCTGATGTTGGGAGAACATCATGTGGACATGATCCAGTAGGATAAAGCAGGGGTCTCCAAACCCTGGCCCGGGGGCCAGATGCGGCCCGCAGCGAACTAGTATTCGGCCTGCAGCCAGCCTCTTGTCCCCTGAAAGCCTCTGGTCCACTTGACTGAATATAACCAGAGCTGTGCTCTGATTGCTTCTGGAGGGTGTTCTGAGGGCAGGAGAGGCTGAGTGAATGAGCCCACTCATTCATTTATTCATTCAACTAAGTTCCATCTCTAATTTATTTATTTAAATTTTATATTTAAATTTTTTTCCGGCCCACAGCACTGCGCCAGATATTTCATGCGACCCTCATGTCAAAAAGTTTGGAGACCCCTGGGACAGAGGAACAAGTAATCTGTTTAGGTCAACGACTGTAAAGGATGGTGTTAAAATATATGGGCTTCTATTCATTGCATTTCCTCTTCTTTTCAGATTTGTAATATGATGAATGCACCAGCAGATGAATACTTTAATTTTCAGGTAACACTTTTCTTTATGTAAACAAACAAATAAACAATACAAACTTTCTAGTTTTCAGCACTGAAATATGTGTTGTAAGTTAATACAATATTCTCTGTTGGACTTTGTTGATATGAAAGCTGTATGCACAGGGCCAAAATGTTCTATGAAGCTTCCCTTGCTCAGTAGGTTTCCACTTGATTGCAGCTATGATTACCTGCAGTTTCAGTGCCAGAGTCCAATCCTATGCGTGTCTACTTAGAAATGCCCCATTATAGTCAGTGGGGCTTGCTCCCAGGAAAGTGTGGATAGGATTGTAGCCTTAAATCATCATCCTGCAAGCAACAGTGCTATCATCCCATAGATTTGGCTATGTGACAATGTCATTAAGGATCATAAAGCTACTTTAGAATGAAGTCAGTTGGCCTTACTCTGAATTGTATTGTTTGCTTTCAGTGACATCATTACAAAGCCAAAATTTTGTGTACAGATGATAATTCTTTTCTTAAGAAGAGCTCTGATTTGAACAATGAAATGGCACCCAAGCAGCAAATGATCAAGGTTGTAAGCCGACTCCCTCTGGAGTGCTACTACTGCCACTAGAACACCAGAGCAAAGCCAGCAGAGTGCACATGTGCTGGGGGATAGGCACAAGAAACTTTTTGCCTCCAAATCCTTAAGGATCAAAAACAGGGGTGTGGGTGCCTTTAAATGGGAAAAGATATTTGCAAACCACCAACAACCTTGGCTCAGTCTTAGCTGCAAACATTCATATAACACAATTCTGAATGCTGCTTTGCTACAACATCATAAGCCATAATTCATCCCAATAGAATAACTAAGCTTATTCTCCTATTGAAATAAAAGGAAAAATATTGAAATATTGAAAAATATTGAAACTCTCTCCTATTGAAATAAAAGGAAAAAAGTGCCTAACTTTAATTGGATTGTTATTGTTTTTCATAGTTTTGGTACTATGTTGACCAAAACCATGCACCCACATGCGCGCACACTCACACCACTGTATTATTTCATAATAATATGAAACGTTGGGAGAAAACAGTGATAACGGAAAAACAAAACACAACACTGCTTTGTGCACTTCTGACTTTGGAAAACACTGAAATCTGTGAAAAAAAACACTGTTTTCTCTCACCGCTAGAAATAAGTAATCAGCTTTGTTTACATTTTTATTTTGCTTTTTGCAGAAAGAAGCTTTCGATGAGACGGGCTGGGTTATTAAAAATGTCTTGTCCTTACCTATTGTCAACAAAAAGGAAGAAATTGTTGGTGTAGCTACATTTTACAACAGGAAAGACGGCAGGCCCTTTGATGAACATGATGAACAGATTACTGAAGTAAGCTGAACGTTGATTGACATTGTCAAGTTGTGGTGAGGCAAGGGCGGAAGATGACTTTTATATTCTGAATAGCCATGCAAGCCTTAGACCACAATCCTATTGGCACCTTTTGCTGCTGGAACTAGTGTTCCAGCAGTGCAAGGTCCTTTATGACAGCACAAAAGTTGGGTCGCTGTTACATACTGCCGGGCCACTGCCACAAACAGTGAGAGGTGTGGTGCACACAACAGCAGCTCCCAAGAGCTCTGCAGGCACCAGTGAGGTGGCAGTGGGGGTGGGCTGTGAGCAGGAAAGTAACAGGGCATGTTGATGGAGGAAATGGAGGGTATGTCAGGGAAGGGAGGGGGTGGATTCAGTGGCAGTTATGCATGCTGGATCTTATACCCCATTTTTCTGCCTGCCCTGCTCTCTGGCTCTCCTTGGACTTGCACCAGCAGAAAAGCCAACTTAGGCCCAAGAACAACCATAGGTGATGGGGCAGCCTACCAGGGGGATAAAATATTTTTACTTACCTCCTGCAGGCTGTTCAGTTGCTGTCGCCCCCCCTTGCACCATAGCATGCAGCACACACTTTGTTGGCACAGCTGCATGTAATAGTGTGGTAGGGAATAGGATTCGGCAGCTTATCGTTTTAATCAGTAAATTAATCAAATATAATCAGAATTAAATAGTGGGTCTGAGTTAAGGCAGAACTTGTATATTTGTATAAGGCACGTTTGCAAGCCCTTAACGCCAGTCCAGCACTGGAGCTAGCCCAGAGCCAGTCAGCGCTGGGCTAGCATTGGTGGGAAGCCAGTGTTCTGTTGCTCAGCGGTTGTCTGGTCTGCCGCGAGGCAGGGAGGTGAGTGGGGGCATGGGGAAGGCAGTGTTCCAGGGCAGGGGAAGTGGGGGGAGGGCGTGGAGGAGGCATGGCGGGAGCACTGGGTGGGAGGGGGGTGGGACTGGCAGCGCTCAGCTCTGCCGGATCCAGAGCCCAGAATTGGGCCTTGTGACCGGACATAGAGGCTCTTGATTCTGCACCAGCTCAAGGGCTGCTGCAGAATCAGGTAGCTCCATTACAGGGCTAATTTTCTTACCTGATTTTCTCCCAAGGAGCCGACGGTGGCTGCCTGGTGCACTTAGGATACTGCTGCAGCCATTTTGGCACCACAGCAGTGCTGGCACCCCAGGCAGCTTAGGATTGGGCTGTCCATTAGGTTTGGGCTGCAAGAGGTCTTCCTGATACACAAAGAGTGGAATGCAGTCTACCTTTGCTATATGCTGTCTAAATGGAACTGTGGAATGGAATAGGCTCTGTTCCCAGAAAAATTTTGTCACCAGTCAATGCACCTTTTGTAATATAACTGGGAACTTGTATTGTATTGTTCTATACTCTTCATACGAGAATAAAAGACCTATGTAATATTACTACCACTGTGTATTTCTTTTCAATACGGTACGTATAAAATATACATTAAACACATTGAAGAACTTTGTGATGTTCTTTGTGATGTATTTTTGTGATATATCTTTGTGATGTTTAGATGCTCACACAGTTCCTTGGATGGTCTGTTTTAAATACTGACACCTATGACAAAATGAATAAACTTGAAAACAGGAAGGACATTGCGCAGGAAATGCTGATGTACCAGACCAAGGCCACACCTGAAGAAATTCAGACTATATTGGTGAGTGTCAGTAGAATTCCACAGAATTGAAGTGTGAACATTCCTGCAGGATCAGTTCATTATGTCACTTATCTTTTGTTAGAAATACAAAGAGAAATTGAAGGTAGACAGTATTGAAGATTGTGATGAGAAAGATCTTATCAAAATTTTGGTAAGTCGCTAAAAGCAAATTTCATGTGTGTGATTTATAGCAGCATATCCGATTGTTTGTGTCCAAAAATCTAGCTCTTCACTAGTGTTAGATATGTACTTTTGGAATATTTCTAACATGTTGTAAGTTTGCTTCCTTGTCTTTTATGGTTACTGTTCCATTTACTAGTGTTGCTATGTAGCCCCCATTTTTAGTTGTTCAATGAAAAACAGTAGAAATGGTTCAACCTATGTCTTTGTTGCAATGACACTTAGGTACAACATTACAATTTTTAAAGATATTTCTATACTGCCTTTCCTCAATGTTGTGAGGCACTCAGGGTGATTAAGAACATCTTATCAAACCCAAAAATATGACAAAAACTCAAAAAACAGAGGACCCAATCCTATTCAACTTTCCAACACTGATAGAGCCACAATACAGCTCTGAAATAAGGGAACAAATGTTCCCTTATCATGAGGAGAATTCTGTGCCTGTCCCCCCACCGCAGGATATAGCACACATTCCATTGGCATGGCTGCATTTAGCACTGGAAAGTTGGATAAGATTGAGCCCCTGATAATCAATAATATAATAAACAGCTAAACTATACAGCAGAGACAAAAACAACAATGCAGGATAATAAGCATACAAGGAGAGTACTAAAACAAGAAGGTAAAACAAAACAACAAATCTTCTTGTGAGTTTTGCTGCTGAGCGAGGAAAGTACACATTAGAAACTTTTGTAGGTGAGCATAAAGACTTCTTGTGAGGAGCTTCTGCATTTGCTGCTCAGGGCATAGGGTCTTAATGCAGTAATCCCCAGAACAACCTATTAATAAAAGGACAGTTCCATTTCATAAATCCGCATTGGGAAGTGTTTTCATTTGTTTTTTGGCATGTGCATGGCAATTTTTCAGTGAAATTACTATAGACCAGAGGTGCCCAAACCCCGGCCCTCGGGCCACTTGTGGCCCTCGAGGACTCCCAATGCGGCCCTCAGGGTGCCCCCAATCTCCAGTGAGCCTTTGGCCCTCCGGAGATTTGTTAGAGCCCGTGCTGGCCCGACACAACTGCTCTCAGCATGTTTGACCTCTCGTGTTTGACCTCTCACGTGAGCTGTGGGATGAGGGCTCTCTCCACTGCTTGCTGTTTCACGTCTGTTTTGCAGCAGTGACAGTGAAAGAAAGGCAGGCCTTGCTTTGTGCAAGGTCTTTGATAGGCCTTGAGCTATTGCAAGACCTTCATTCATTCATATAAGTTCATCTTTAATATACTCATTTATGTAAACTTATTCAAATTTTAAATGTAAATTAATTCTCCCCCCCCCAGCCCCTGACACAGTGTCAGAGAGATAATGTGGCCCTCCTGCCAAAAACTTTGGGCACCCCTGCTATAGACTCTTGATTGAGCCATCTGGATTACTTCCTCTGCAGGAACCTTTCTGTGCCCTCTGGATAGCATACTATAGTCTGGATTATATAGTCTGGTATTAGGGAGGAACTGGGAAAGTGTGACTGATCCTGTCATTGGGCAAGTAATTAGAATGGATCTGTTTGGTTTTCTCCACCTCTAGTTCTGTGATATTAGTGACTCAGGAGCCAGATATCACTATGTAACTTCACATCTAATATTCGGCTGCTGATATTTTTTGACACAGATATGCAGGATAGCATAGTAGAATTAACTCTTGCTTATTCTGGTCAGGATGGCGTTCTAACTATGACTGCATAGAACTGTGTGCTTTCAATGACTTCACATATCTATAAGAAGTGTTTGGAATTGCCTACCTTACAATAATACTTTGGGAGGAACTGCATGTGACCGGGAGACATAGAGAATGTCATGTTGACCTCTCCTCTTCAGTGACATGAACATGTAACATCATAGAAAAGGAATTTTTTACATCACAGAAAAGGAATTTTATGAGACAGAGTGAACTTGGCAGAGGAATACCTTTCTTTTTATCAACAAAGAAAGTTCATAAAAGTTCAGTTTGCAGAGAAAATCAAATTTGAGAAAATCAAATGCATAATGTAGGTGATTTAGGAGTGTTTAACTAGGAGTGAGAACTCCTGTATTCAAACCCATGTAGCCATGAAGCTCATTGAGTGGATAGTTGGACCAATCAGTTTCCCTCAGTCTACCCTACCTCAGAGGATTGTTGCAAGGATCAAGGATGGAAAGAGCCACCCTGACCTCTTTGGAAGAAGGGCAGGATAAAATAGAAATCATCATTATTATCCTTCCATCCTCAGATACATCAAAGATGCAATTACATTAGTATCACTGGTTTACTGTAACTGCTCTTTGGGTCACCCAACCTTTCTCATGAACTTCCATGAGAAACACAGGACTGAAACCTTCTAGAAATGCATGCAGACAACCTCCTGAAACAGGAAGGTACCTGAATTTAAGGTCTGATCTTGTACTGCCATTTGCAACAACTTTATCCTATTAAAAAGCTTGGAATCCCAGCTCACTAATGGGATAAAGCAGGTGCTGCATCTTAAAACTGCTGTTGTTCCAGGAGTGCCCTTGACCTGGGACAAGAATGAATGTGCAAGAAACCTACTTCTCTGCAAAGAAGGCCTTTTGTCATTTTGGAAAAAAAACACAAAAACTTTTATTTATGGAAGAAATTGGAATCGGTTATTCTATAACTTGCTAACAGAAAAAGAATTGCTGAAACTACATATGTTTGAACAAATTAGAACAATGCATTGATATCTTATAAATGCAATCTTATAAAAACCTAAAACTTATAAAATCTTATAAAAACTTTACTGTCTTAAAAAGTATTTCCAGTGGAATATTCTGATGATGCTGATTATTCCAATATGTCACAAAGTAATTATAATGTTTCATATAATTCCTGATTCTTGTGAGGCCTTCCCTGTTTTCCAAGAATGACAGAAAATGTGTAAATTTTATCCAGTGGTGGCCCAAGACCTCTAGCACCTTTGGACACTCTTCCTGTCTCTTACCTGCAAACCTGTCCCCATCACAACGAATGTATATCTCCTTCCCTCTCTTCCTCTAGCATCTGATGCAATGCTAAATTCTTCTACCCATCTTTTTCTCTTAAGAAAAGTTGCCTTAAGAGAACACTTACTAGCAATACCCGGAATATACAGTCATAATGGCGGAATCCTATCCATTCCCTCTGTCCTGCCGATGCACTGGTGTCAAAATGGGGATCATTGCATCCTATGGTGGGAGCCTGTTGTGGAGCTCTCCTTTGGATAAGAGAACATTTGTTCCTTCACCGAGGGCAAACCTCTGCAGCATGGAGGGGTCTACACAGACTTATGCTAGTTAAATAGCTGGTTCAGATCCACATGGACCAGGATTGGGTCCGCGAAAGGGGACAAGATTTGGTGCATGCTGGTGCAGCTGATCCCACCTCCCTCCAGGGCCTGATTGGCCAGTGGGCCTGGAAACTGTGCTGTCCCAAATGCTTTATGGTGCATTGGGTCCATGAGGAGGGACAAGATTTGGTGCATGCTGGTGCCACTGATCCCACCTTCTTCTTGGGCCTGATACACCAGTGGGCCTGGAAACTGCACTATCACAACATGCTTTATGGCACATTTGCCACAGTATGAACCAGCGGGGGGAGCGCTGCACCAGCACAGAAGGGGAAAGAGATTGCGCCAACAGTTCCTCTCAGGTTTCTTGCCAATCTTTTCACCACACTTTGGGCTGTTTGTTTGGAAAGTTGGTTTTTCTACACAGGATTCCTACTTCTGCTGCTATATTATGTTCTTATGTTCTTATGTTTTTATCTGGCTTTATCCTTGTGTTTATGTACAGGAGCTTCCCAATAGCCTCACTTTACTACTTGTTGTCTTGTAGAAGCTCACTGTCTTCATCTTGTTTTACAGTAGATAGTTCATCTCCATGGTAGTTGCCATCTCTTTAGCTTCTTTTAGGCTACTTCTATGAATTTCAGAGTCTTTCATTTTTTCTTACTGAGGTAGCTTCCATCTTTCTCCCTTTCTATTTGGATTCTGAGATAAAAGGTATGCCACCCAGTTGCTTCATTTCCATTTCTGTGTTTCGGTGACTTAGAAATTAGATACGCAATTTCTTCCCTGTCACCCTTCTCATAACTCGGCATGAGATCATCAACATAGATCAAAATGAGGGTCCATCTGTTGTCTTTGTAGTTGTGTAAAGACAGAGATCAGCTCACCTCAAGTGAAGCCTTCTCTGATGAGCATCTGATTTGGTTTTTTGTTCCATACTTTTGGAACAAAAGACCAGGGGTCTCCAAAGTTTTTGGCCAGAGGGCTGCATCAAATATCTGGCATGGTGTTGAGGGCCGGAAAAAAAATTTATATATAAAATTATTTAAATAAATTAGAGATGGAAATTAGATGAGTGAATAAATGAATGAACGGGCTCATTCATTCAACCTTTCTGGCCCTTGAACACCCTCCAGACGCAACCAGAATATAGTTCCAGTCATGTTTGGCCAAGTGGACCAGAGGCTTTCAGGGGACAAGAGGCTGGCCGTGGGCCGGATAGAGGCTTGTTGCGGACTACATCTGGCCCCCAGGCCAGGGTTTGGAGACCCTTGCTTCAGACCATAGGTGCTCTTTTGACGTTTGCACACAAATAACTTGTCCAGGGGGGTGTTCCATATTGGTATCTTCCTTGATGTCACAATGTAGAAAAGCATTTTTGACACTTATGTGCTCAACATACATTTCCTTTGCCTCTGCAAATACGTTTATTGTGGGTTTTATTGTGATGTGCTTCACTATGGGGATAAAGGTTTCATCATAACCTTCACCATATTTCTGGAAGCGTCCCTTAGCAACCAGCCTGGCTTTGTATGACTGGATCTCCCCTTCTGCATTGTGCTTGAACTTGATGACCCACTTGTATCCCACAACCCTCTTCTGGATGGTAGCTCTGTGAGCATCCAGGTCTTGTTTCTGCCACAGCCATTCTTTTCCATTTCCTCATTTCTTCCCATGTTGAGGTTTCTGTCATTCTTGTGAAGGAGAACAATCATCAATTCTCTTAGTAGATCAGGTTCAGCACCTGGCCGGCATCTCTTCAGCCCCTTCATGTATAGGTGTGTCTGCCATGACCCTACTCACAGTGAGTTCCGTTTTGGACTCTTCCTGGTCTTGGCCTTCTTTATTGAACTCCTCAGTGTCTCCCATTTCCTCTACGTGTGGGGTTTCCCCTTCATCAAAGTAAACTGCTCTGCTTACGGTTAATTTGTTTGTACCTGGGTTGATTTTTCTGCAGTGCATCCCAGTGCATAACTAACCATTATTCCTTTTTCAGCCCTGTTGTCCAGCTTATCTCTTCTGCTTTGGGATGTAGGCATAGGCATTGGATATAAATATTCTGAAGTGTTGCATCCTCGGCTTTTGCCCGTGCCGTAATTCATATAGTGCTTGTTTGTTGACTTTGGTGGATAACCTATTCTGTAGATAGATGGTTGTCATGACTGTTTCTCTCCAGTGTTTATCAGGTAGCTTTGTATTTAGCAGCTTGCTTGCATTAAGGACAGCTTCCTCCTCTCTGCAACTCCATTCTTCTTGGGAGTATAAGGCATAGTAATCTAGTGCTCTATAACAGCACTCTCCAAACTGGTATCCCTCCCCGTTCCAAGCAACACTTACTGTTCTGCTGCTGTGCTGTTTCTTTCTTCACCCATGTGGGTATAGGGATGCTCTGGGCAGTCACGCCTATGGCCTAGACATCCTGGTGCAAGGCCTGCTGGGACGTGGGCCATAGACGTGACTCCCCAGAGCATCCCTATAAAGCAGCAGAGCAGTGCTGCTCACAGAGAAGAGGGTTGTTGGTGAATGCTGGATCTGGCCTGTGGGCCAGGGTCTGGCAAGCCCTGCTCTATACCTTGCTGTCTCAGACTACAATCCTATCCACACTTACCTGGGAGTAAGCCCCAATGACTATAATAGGACTTAGAGTAGACATGCATTGAATTGGGCTCTCTTTGGTTGGCTTGAGATGTGTACTTTCCACCACTGACTGTGAGAAGTACCTTTTGGTTTTCTTTCATATGTATTGCGAACAGCTGCAACATATTCCTGCAGTTTCTCCAGCAACTCACTTTTCTCTTTTAGCAGATAGATAAGGTATATCTGGAAAAATCATCAGTGAATAACAAAATTTAGCTATTTCCACGTGTAGACTGTATTTGCATTGGTCCACAAATATAGCTTTGAATAAGATCTAGGACATGTTTTGTCCTCCACTCACTCTGGTTTGGGAGAGTAGGTCTGGTTGCCTTTGCTTTGATGCAGCACACACATCTGCCTTTGCTATAGTAAGGTACACTACATCTTTTTTTGTACAATATATAAATCTAGTGATTTAGGGCCCGATCCTATCCAATTTTCCAGCATTGATGCAGCCGTGCCAGTGGGGTGTGCACTGCATCCTGTAGTGGGAAGGTAGTCACAGAGGCCTCCTCAAGATAAGTGAACATTTGTTCCCTTACTTTGGGGCTGCACTGCAGCTGCACCAGAACTGGAAAGTTGGATAGGATTGGGCCCTTAATTAAGGGATTTTTAGAGTAATTTTAACTGTACATTATTTTTGCCTTACACACTGACATTAGAACCTAACCCCTGTGTCAAATGCAACTCCGCTGTAATGGTGATTTGACTCAAAACGTGAGAGCTGCATGTAACATAATGGTGTTACTTCTCTATGGTTGGCAAGACAATACTCCCACTCAAGCTAAAAGCACAAAAATGATATTTGCTTCATCTCTGTCACATCTCAAACTGAGCAGATTTTGTTTTGTTCCTGAACAGAGAGAGGAGTTGCCTGAGCCAAAGAATGTAGAACTTTATGAATTCCGCTTCAGTGACTTTCCTGTTACAGAACATGAATTGATTAAGTGTGGGATTCGACTGTTCTTTGAGATAAATGTGGTGGAAAAGTTCAAAGTCCCAGCAGAGGTCAGATTTATTTTGTTTGAAATAAGTTCCACAGGCACAACAGCACCTTTGCATATCTACATGCTACAGCAACAGTGGTCAATCTTTCTGACAAATGTCCCACAACTCAAGTCCTAATTATGAGGTAGTGCTGATCCTGTGTGCAGTGCAGCCCATATAAAGCTGTGGCTTTGCCTCTACCCATAGTCTATTAAGCAAGCAGGAGAGGCAACTGAAGTCTAGACCTGTCTCTAACCCTTGGACAGGCCTATGGGCCCTCCTACTCTTGTATATCTGTCCCTCATACCCATGCATTGATTGGGCATCTTTTGTTCAACAGTTTTCTGTGGTTTTATTTCAGTAAACCATACACATCATAAGTAGATTTTTTTAAATTGGGTACATTAAAACTCAATATTGGTGAGAAACATCCATATACAGTCATGCTTCGGCCTCCACAGGGATTCAGTTCCCATAAGCCCACAGATGCTGAAACCCATGGATAATAAAATCCATGGGTCAGGCACCCTGTAATCCTCTGAATGTGACCAAAGCATGTCCAGAGGGCCTTCTGAGAGCTAGAGAAGCCTCCCCAACCCTCAGAAGGTCTTCTAAGGAATTCGGAAGGCTGAAAATTGCAGCTTCTGAATTTTCGGACTAAAACAAGAAGTTGCAATAGTCAGCCTTCCATAGGCCGTAGAAGGTCTTCTGAGAGTCAGGGATGCTTCCTTGGTTCTCAGAAGGCCCTCTGGATGTGACTAGAGCACAGCTCCAGTCACGTCAGAGGACCAGGTCAAGCTGAACCAATACGTTTGGAACCTGTGGTTAGATAAAACTGCGTGTTCCAAATTGTGGATAACCAGTCTGGATCTGTATAGCAAAACGTAGCTAGTGCTGCGTGGCAAATGGTGGAGGTGGCTGTGAGCTGGAGCAACTAGGAGTTTGCACAATTCAAAATATGACATTAGGAAAAAATGTAAATATGAAAGAAAAAGCTAGGTCAGACTATGTCTTTGCTTGCTCAGCTTTCTTAACCTTCAGCTTTATTAAAACAGCCAATTTTCATAAGGTTATAGCAACAAATTCTTATATGCCATTTATAGGACTGAAGAATACAGAGAATTCAATGCTTCTTATCTGTCACAGGTGCTTACAAGATGGATGTATACAGTCAGAAAGGGATATCGCAATATCACTTACCACAACTGGCGACATGGATTCAATGTTGGACAGACCATGTTTACCTTGTTGATGGTATATTTTGTTACTCTGATCTATGCCAAAATTTGCTTTTCATTGTAAGATATAAAATGCACACAGATGTACACATTTTTTAAAAACACTTCTCTCTTTATAGACAGGTAGAATAAAGAAGTATTATACTGACCTAGAAGCCTTTGCTATGGTAGCTGCAGCTTTTTGCCATGACATTGATCACAGGGGAACCAACAACTTGTATCAGATGAAGTAAGTGGCATTTTTCTGTCAAACCTTTAACATTGCCACCTAGTCCCAATAACTAACTGTAACCAGTGGTGGGATTCAAATAAATTAACAACAGGTTCTATGTCCTAATGACAATGTCCAGTCCCCCCAGTATCCCCCATCAGGTGTCCAGTAGCCCCCCCCCAGTATTCTCATCAATTATCCAGACCCCCATTGGTGCACATGGGACGGGGTCAGGCCTGCTTGGGTCAGGGCTGTTTAGGGGAGGGGGGGTCAGGGTTGCATGGCAGAGGGGGTCAAGGCTGCTTGTGGGAAGGAGGGTCAGGGCTGCATGGGGGTCAGGGCTGCTTGTGGGAAGGGGGGTCAGGGTTGCATGAGAGAAGGGGTCAGGGCTGCTTGGGGGTCAGGGCTTCACGGGGTCAGGGTTGCATGGGAGAGAGGGTCAGGGCTTCATGGGGTCAGGGCTGCTTGTGGGAAGGGGAGTCACAAATACCACCAGAAAGTACCACTCCAGGTACCTGTACAATTGGTTGAGAAACAGTGTCCTAGTCACTGGTCTCGCTGCCAGGCAGTCGATATCAGGAGGACCCACAAGTACCACCAGAAAGTACCACTCAAATACCACTGGTGGTATCCGTACCACTGGTTGACAAACAATGTACGAGTGTAAATATGATAGTTTCACCCTCATACATTTCACTGCAGATACAATATTAATTAACTCATTTTTGCCCAGCCTACAGGTGTACACATTTGTTCCCTGCTGCAAATATGCAACATTGGGCAGAAATGGTGTAACTACTCAAAACATTCTCCTCCAATTAGCATGAACCGAACTCCTGAGGACTCCGTGAGATGAAACCAACTTCATCTGTATAAGTTATTATGCTATAAAGAGGCATGACGCTACTCACATGGTTAATCTGAGTTTGCTTCACATGTTGTCTATATAGTTAAAATCAGAATACAAATGCCCCTTTAACCATAGATTAAGGGACACCCCAGATTTTAAAAAATGAGGAAAAATACTGTGCCTACCACCAGATGCATAAAAATATAATTAACACCCTGAGGCAACTCTGAGTATAATTCAAGGATGCTCAAAGGAGCCAATCCCCTTCTGCATTTCATTAACAAAACTCTCCCCCACAGCTATTGCTGGAGAAGGAAGATGCCTGCAATAGTAACAGGACTGGGTGGTGTGTGTGTGGGTGGGTCAGTCACCTAGAGTGAGGCACAAGAAGCAGTCTCCCTCCCACTGCTCAGCCCTTCTGCAAATCAATGGGGGGGGGCTTAAATGGGGCTAATGGAGCCCACCCCAAGAGCTGACAGGAGCAGGGGTGGGGGAGGAAGCCCAAGAGGAGCCTGCGGGGTGCTGCTACCTGCCTACTGCAGAAGAAGTAGCAACAAGTAGGGACTCTGCTCCTCTCCTCAGTGTTGCCCTAGTGAGGAGGAGGAAGGCAGCTGCCCCTGTGAGGCGCCCGCCCTTCCCAACTGCCGTGGCTTCCCCTCCTCCTTCTCCTAGGAGAGGAGCCGGCCAGGCGGGCAATGCAAAGTAGAGCAGAGTGGGGGAAGCCGCAGTCCCCTGAGGAAGCAGGCAGGGCTCCCCTTCGCCAGAGGGTTTCAGAAGTCAGTCCCATTCTACTCAATGGGGCTTACTCCCAGGGAAGTGTGGACAGGATTGGTAGCCTCACAGCCCCAGCCTATGCGAGTCTTCTCAGAAGTCAGTCCCATTCTACTCAATGGGGCTTACTCCCAGGGAAGTGTGGACAGGATTGGTAGCCTCACAGCCCCAGCCTATGCGAGTCTCCTCAGAAGTCAGTCCCATTCTACTCAATGGGGCTTACTCCCAGGGAAGTGTGGACAGGATTGGTAGCCTCACAGCCCCAGCCTATGCCAGTCTCCTCAGAAGTCAGTCCCATTCTACTCAATGGGGCTTACTCCCAGGGAAGTGTGGACAGGATTGGTAGCCTCACAGCCCCAGCCTATGCCAGTCTCCTCAGAAGTCAGTCCCATTCTAGCCAATGGGGCTTTCCACCCCATAGCATCCTCCCCTGGGCAGCTGTGTGCGTGCTGACCCCAATGGTGTGCATCTCAGGCTGCAATCCTGTCTACACTTACCTGGGAGTAAGCCCCACTGACTATAAGGGGGCTTACTTCTGAGTAGGTATGCCTAAGCTGGGGCTCTCACTTCTCCCTGGGAAGAAGCCTGAGAAGATGCACTGGTGGGAAGTTTGCCTCTCCCGCTCCCAGCCCTCCCCTTCCCCACTCAGCAGTCCCCCCAGGCGCCCCCAGTCCCCAGAGCCACTTCCTTTGCCCACCTCCGCTGGCCGGCCAGCCAGCCAGCACGCTCTGCCTGCCTGCCTCCCTCCCAGCACTGGGACCCCCCAGTGGGTCCCAGCGCTGCTCGCGGGGGTCCCTCTGGGGTGGGGGGGAGCCATGGCTGCCTCCAGCTGGACCCCATGCAGGCTGCAGGTGCCTCTGCGAGGAGTGCAGCGTGGGAGGCGCAGCAGCCTTGGGTGGCGCGGCATCCCGCGGGGCTGCCCCAGCCCAGGGGGAGCCGAGAGACCCACCTCTGCCCAGGGTGAGCGGCTGCCAGAGCAGCAGGCTGGAGAGCGAATGGAGAGGGTGGCGCTTCGGAGGGGGCGCAGGAGCAGCCACGCTGTATGTTGTGTGTGTGTGTGTGTCCCGTCCAGCTCAAGCCAGGGGCAACCCCACGTAGCAACAGCTCGCGCACGCTGCAGAGCTGGCGCCCGCCCACCAACAGCCCTACAGGCTGGCAGGCGGGGCGGGGCTTGAGAGGTGCTCCGGAGCCTGCGCTGTGGGCAGGTGCAGCGAGGCTCTCACAGGGACCTGTCAAGGCGCGCGGGGCTCAGCTGCCGGCAATCGGGTGCCTGCAAGAGGCCACATGGTGCGCAGCTGCCGCTGGCCGCTCCAGCCCCTGTGAGCAGCGCAGCCGGCGCTCTTTAACAAACGGTTCACAGAACCAAGACGTACAATAAGAAACGGTTCTACAGAATAGGCGCGAACCGGCTGAATTCCACTACTGACTGCAACTAAGCACAAGTATGCATATTGGAAATCATCACATACAACACCGGTCACCTCTGCTTCTCTGTCCTTTAAGAACACAAGAACAGTCCCACTGGATCAGGCCATAGGCCCATCTAGTCCAGCTTCCTGTATCTCACAGCGGCCCACCAAATGCCCCAGGGAACACACCAGATAACAAGAGACCTCATTCTGGTGCCCTCCCTTGCATCTGGCATTCTGACATAGCCCATTTCTAAAATCAGGAGGTTGGACATACACATCATGGCTTGTAAACCATAAAGGATTTTCCCTCCAGAAACTTGTCCTATCCCCTTTTAAAGGCATCCAGGCCAGACACCATCACCACATCCTGTGGCAAGGAGTTCCACAGATCAACCACACGCTGAGTAAAGAAATATTTTCTTTTGTGTGTTCTAACTCTCCCAACACTCAATTTGAGTGGATGTCTTCTGGTGTTATGTGAGAGTGTAAAGAGAATCTCTCTATCCACTTTATCCTTCCCTTGCATAATTTTGTATGTCTCAATCATGTCCCCCCTCAGGCGTCTCTTTTCTAGGCTGTAGAGGCCTAAACGCCATAGCCTTTCCTCATAAGGAAGGTGTCCCAGCCCAGTAATCATCTTAGTCGCTCTCTTTTGCACCTTTCCATTTCTATTATGTCTTTTTTGAGATGCGGCGACCAGAACTGGACACAATACTTTGTTGTCTCCCTTACGTGCACAAGGTAGCTGCAGCTTCCCCACTGGCACTCTGGCAGCATGCAGCTTCACACACTTTTGGAGGCCCTTTTGTGACTGCCACTGCCATACAATGGTCATTGGCAGAACATTCTGCCAGCATTAATGCTCAATAGGGTTGGGCTATGTAACTGGTAGTGGACCATGTGTAACAGGTTCGGGAGTTAGAGATGGGTCAGCAAATTCAATTGAAAGCAAATTAGTACGATAAGCACTTCAGTGTTGCAGTCTGCTTGACTGACCAGCAGTCAGCCATTTATGGGTGTTCTTGGATCCAGTTTTGCTCCTGGACGTGCAGATAATGACCATGTTCTGGGAGCAATCCTATCTTGCGCTGGAACAGGCAAGCTAGGAGGTTTGCACTATATCCAGCTCGAGATAGGGCTGCAAAGTAGCTCAGCCGAAGGTAAGGGGAAACTCTTTCCCATACCCCAGGTAAACCACTGCAGCCCTTATGGGTCTCCTCAGACTTGTGCCACTTTCTGAGGTGTGTCTGAGGTGGCACAAATCTGAGGAGAGCGGAGCAGCTTGAAGCCGCTACATGCTGCTCAGGAATGGGGTTTGGGATCCAGTATAACAGCCGGATCCCAGCCCCATCTCCTGCTCCCCGCCTGCACCCACCAGGACCACCCTCCGCCCACCTTGCGCCAGCCTAAGTCATTCTTTGGATTGCACTGCTAGGCTGATGTTCTTTTGTGGATCAGTCAGACCTGGCTATGGTTACCCATACTCTGATTATATATAGACTGGATTACTGTAATGTGGTTCGTCTTGGGTTGCCCTTGAAGACCTGGGAATCTTCAGCTAAAGCAAAATGCAACTGCACAAGTTCTCAGTTGCATCAGGAGGTTTGTTTGTGGCACACCATTTTTACATCAGTTTCTTTGGTGATGGTTATTACCTTTAAAGCTCTAAAATGCTTAGGACCAAGATCCCTGAAGGACCACCTCCCCGTTACAAAATGGCCCACAATCTGAGGTCATCTGAAGGGTCATCCTGCAGATTCAGCCACCAGTGGAAGCTTGGATGGCAGAGACTTGGGAGAGGGCCTTTTTAGTGATAGTCTCCTATATGTAGAACTCCTTTGCATGGAATACCAGATTGGCTCTTATCTCTCACTTGACAGCGCTTGAAAAATCATTATTTTCTTTAGTTTGGGGGGGGGGGTCATTAGTTTTAGTTTGTTTGGGTTCTTCATTGTCTTGTTGATTGCTATTAATTGTTTTTCATCATTTGTGGCAAGTCATCTTCGTGCTTCCCACTAAAGAGCAGAAGGTTGGAATTAGATATTTGTAAATAAATAAAATAAATCCTACCATAATTACAAATTATGCACTACAAAATATTTCATATGTTTTATATGTTTCAACAGGTCAGCAGCCCCTCTGGCAAGACTTCATGGCTCTTCCATTTTAGAAAGGCACCATCTAGAGTACAGTAAAACCTTGCTGCAGGATGAGGTCTGCTTCCTAAATACTTCTGGCTTTGAGCAGAAAGTACTTTTATTACCTGCTGCTAATAATATAATCCAGTGGTTCTCAACTGCAGGATCGCAAGCTGATTTTTTAGGGGTCACGGAGACTCCATTTACCAGCATAGATGCATTTAAAACATTTGTGCAACATTGTGCAATGCATTGTGCAACATTTTAAAAGTTGCATTTTGGCAACCTTTTCAGGGAAAAGGTTTTCAAAGGTTTTCAGGGAAAAGCTTTTCAACCTTTTCTCTTCAAACAGAGAAATATGTTTTTGAAAAAAAAATTAAAGGTGTTTCCACATACCTGAAAACTGTTTTCAGTTGTTTCCATTCAATAACCTATGGTAGTCTATATACATGTTTTTTACAGGCGCTGTCCTGGGTGCCAAATATTAATTCCTATGGAAATAATGCAAAAAAGCTGAACTCAGCCCAGAAAGCCCCCCCACCCAAAAAAACAGTGGTTTTGCTGATCACACAGCTGTTATTGAAAAAACTTCAGTGTTTTCACACACTGATACATCCATAAATAAATACATGTGATTTAGTTAGAAAGTTTGATTTATTAAAACAATGACATCACTTCCTGCTTAATTACATCACTTTCTAGCCCTGCTGGCACTTCCTGCTTAATGACATCATTGTTGTACCTAAAAAGTGGGTCCTGGTGCTAAAAAGGTTGGGAACCACTGATATAATTAGTTGATTTCTGTACAGCTCCCCCGTACATTTTATTTTGGCTTTGGATTACTTTAAGAAATGTCTAATGTGGATAAGAGTAGATAATTAATAATGCAATATGTTATGCAGATAACTTAGTTTTGTATGCAATACTGATTTGTAAAATTCTCCATCTTGCAGAGTTTAAACATCTTCCAGAACTTAAATAAGCGTCAGTTTGAAACCGTTATACATTTATTTGAAGTTGCAATCATAGCAACTGACTTGGCTTTATATTTCAAGTAAGTGCTAAGTTCTTTCCTTCCTGTCATAAAATTTAAAATGTAGTTGATATGATCACTGGCAGAATTATAATTTTAAAGTATTTTGCTATATACAGTTTCCCATTCTTTGAACTCACTGCATTTAAAAAAAAATCTTCAAAAGTTCATTAGAATTAAAGCAAAAACTTAAAACATGGACCATTGTAATAATTTTTCCATCTTTATCTTATATTAGTATTTTGTGTTTTCTATGTTCCATATGAAAAAGACCATTCAAATGCAGTGCACATGGTGAATATGCATTGGTGCATTTTTTAAAGATATTGGAAGACATCATGTGGTTCAATTTTAAATTTTAGCAAAGGTTTACTTTCACTATTTAAGGCAGGCAATCATGCCATTAGAGAAGTTAGAACCATCGGCCATTAGAGAAGCGGCCAGGAAGAGGGCCTTCTCGGTGGTGGCCCCCAAACTGTGGAATACCCTCCCCTTAGAACTGAGAACTGCTCCCTCGTTGCTAACATTTTGGCATGGACTGAAGACCTTTTTATTTCAAAAAGCTTTTAATTGTTGACAGGCTGGCTGGCGTTCTTGCTTCTTGCTTTTTATATGAAAATCCACGGGGTTTGTTTGTTTTTAGATTTTTTAATTATTGTAAATTGTTTTTAATTGTTTTTCATGTTACACTTTTAAATTGTAAGGCGCCTTGTGTGCCCGTTGGGCAAAAAGGCGGGGTATAAATTAATATAATAATAATAATAATAATTAATAGTAACCACAGCAACTTCAGTGCATAATTTCCATCAAGTCTTTTTGTTGGGCCCCAGAACCTAATTTCAAAGGCTTACACTGGGCCCCTGGGACCCAAGACAGACTTCAGAAGAGAGCCTGGTCAACTATGTCCATTATATACTAAAAGTAATACTATTTTTACAGGAAAAGAACAATGTTTCAAAAGATTGTGGATGCAATTGAAAAAATGGAAAAAGAAGAAGATGCTATTAAATACATATCTATGGACCCAACAAAAAAAGAAGTAATCATGTAGGCCAACTTTATTTTATTCTTCGTCCCACATGTCATTTTTGGTTTTCCTCTTTTTATAATCTATTATTTTTATTTAAAGGGCTATGATGATGACCGGCTGTGATTTGTCTGCTATCACTAAGCCTTGGGAGGTGCAAAGTAAGGTGGGTACTTTCAAAGTTACCTATGACTTGAATTTTATTCATGTAAAATCTTGGATGCCTTTCAGAATTCTTTTTTTACAGTGTTTTTTTTTAATGTTGCAATTTTTGTTGCAGTGAGTACATGACCAGCTGAGGATGTTTAATTCCAAGTGCATAGTCCACTTTTCAATGGACTATAAGTAGCTTACAAGGACAATAATAATATGAAGTCTCCTCGAGGGTGGGGGAGGTCCCCTTTCCCCAGGGAAAGCTCCAAGTCCCACAGTGGGGCTTCTCAAGTCTACAACAGCTATTTTACCGGCACAGACTTAAGAGTGTTGGGCCTTCCGGACACAGCTCTACTGGTCCTACTCCCCTCCCAACCCAGTTTCTCCCCCACCCCCTTTGCCCCATTCCACCCACTCCCTGCCTCCCCTGTCCCAATACTACTTACCACTGGCCGGCACTTCTGGAGTGCTAGCTAGCCTGCCGAGCAGCACTGAGACGGCTCCTCCTCTCTGGTTGCCGTAGATGTGCCTTACAGCATGTTTGCAACACCCAGTGCCAGCAGTATGCTTGTACCACTGGCACAAAGGAGCTCAGGAGTGGGCTCTAAGGCCCACTGAACTCAATGGAGCTTACTTCTGAATAGACATGCATAAGATTGCTATAAGTCAAGGACACCTTGTTAAAATCTCCAGAATCACTTTAGAGTGTCACCTCGAAGTTGGTGCCAATTCCTGCAGACTCCAGGCCAATCCTTGAGGGTTTGGCAATCCTACCAGCTGGATGACTTTGTAAAACTGAGAAGCAGGTTGTGAGCAGTGCTTCCTTGTTTTTTGCTGCCCCTGCAACTGAGGAGACATGTACATTCATGTTACAATATAAATAAAAAATATTATTTGGACATATACCTATCTAAAAGCAATTGATAAACCTAGCCTCTCTCTTATCTGTTCTAAGAGCCCTCTAAGCCAGTTGCCATAACCACATCTTGTACCAAATTTTCTTGTACCAAATGTATTGCTAATCATCAGTTGTTGTTCATTGGGTGATCCCCAGTTCTAGAGTTGTGAAAGAAGAAGAAAAGATTATGGCTAAAATCCTAACCCACTTTCCAGCACCGGCATAGCTGTGCCAATGGGACATGTACTGTATCCTGCAGTTGGGGGGCACTTATGGAGGCCTCATCAAAGTAAGGGAATGTTTGTTTCCTTACCCAGGAGCTGCACTGCCCTTATGTCGGTGCTGGAAAGTGGGTTAGGATTGCGCCCTAAATCTACTTTCTACAACCCATTTCAGAATAAAGTTCTATTATGTTTTCTTTTTTCTAACTTTAAAAGCCCAGAACAATTAAGCCTTTCCTCACTTCCAACCCAGTCACTTTCCTCACTTTCCAAGCCAGTCACTTAGCTTCACTCTCAGGCAAGCGACCCCTCCCTTCACCCTGAACACTTGAAAGAAAGATAATCACTTTGCTCTGGGTGAAGGGAGGAGTCACTGGCTTGGAATTAAGCCTTTCTAAGCGCCTGGAGAGAGACTGTTTGATGGATTGTCTTCTTAGTAACTGTTTTACATCTCAAATGTCAGCAAGGCTGTTTTTAAATTGCCTAGCAAAGGGACAATGTTTTTTAAATGGATTTGCTTTAATGCGATTTTTGCCATCCGCTCTGAGAATGGAACCCACGAAAATAATGAGACTCAACCTGTACTTTTAATATTTATGCCGACTCTATTGTTTTTCTGTCCTTCTGTTAAATAATACATGCAAGGGAACACAAATGTGATTGGAACCATAAAGCAGAGGAGCTTTAACACTTTGCCCCTACAAAGTGATTCCCATCTGGATTGCGCACTCGCTCTCACACACACTGTTTCCCTTAGGAAAAAAGCTTTCATTGTCACATGTTGTTTACAACACATTCATTAAAAGCAGTGTGTGTTTTGATCCCGGGACACCAGCTTTATTGAGCTATCCAACGTGACTTGACAATCTCTTTCCTAGTTAGACACAGTTTGAGGTGTTGCTAAAATTCTCTAGGCTTAGGTCTGAAAACAGATTATACATACATACATACAAACATACATACATACATACATACATACATAAAGGAGGGATGAACTTTGTTTCTGAGCCAGAATTAAAAATTATTCAGTCCTGCCTCATCAGCCTTCCCCAGCCCCCTGCCAAAGACACACTTATGCCAGTGGTGGCAAAGGGGTTCCTTTCCCTCCCCCTGTTGCTCAGCATGTAGCCTGCCAAGACTCAAGTGTCTTGCATGCACAACACATTTTTCTCCACTCCTCCACATGGCCCTTATCTCTGTTCAAGAAGATTAAGGGGCTGATGGGAGGTGTAGTCTGAGTGCCACTATCCACTAAACATTTTCACCTCATGAATACATGGCACATGTAGCAGGGCTTCATCTGCAATGTTAAGGCATGGGGAAGTACATATGGTTGAAGGTGTTTTCTAAGGTATGCTGGTCCCAGGGTACTTGTGTTCACACCATTCTTTTGGCTTTGGCTGTCTTCACAGTGGTCAGTAGAGGCAATTGTCCATTAAATATCTGCCATGTACCTCAGGCAACAGTCAGCGCATGATTGAGCTAGACAGTATTATCGAACATTGGAATTAATATTCACTTCCAGCAAAGCCTTAAATATTTTTAGAATAACACAGTGTATGTTTCTGGAATGTAGTCATACCACATGTCCTTTACCGTGATTCATTCAAATGCAGAGCTTTTGTTGAACAGGATATATTTGGATTCAGGACATGGCTGTGGTATCCCAACAGAGTCAGAACATGTCTCAATTCTAGCTGAGTTCTGTATCAGGTACACATCAATCACATTTAAATATTCACAGCTATGATGGCAAGAAACACATTCAGTGGTTTTGTGGAGCTCACAGAAAACTGAATTGCAATTTCTGAATCTTTAAATAATAGTTATTCATCATTCCCAGGTTGCAATCATGGTTGCTAATGAATTCTGGGAGCAAGGTGATCTTGAACGAAATGTCCTACAGCAACAGCCAATTGTAAGTATTATATTATGTATTAGAAGTATTTTATTTAATGCATTGCTTTTGGTATTAAAATGTCACTTCAACACACAGTATTCCCACTGAATAGTTGCTTCTCTCCTTTCTAGCCTATGATGGACAGGAACCAAAGTGAGCAACTGCCCAAGCTTCAAGTTGGTTTCATTGATTTTGTATGTACCTTTGTGTACAAGGTAAGATTATGCATTTCCATTCATATTGTTCAGTTTTTATAGCCTACAATGTTTAGAAGAAACCTTAAGAATAAGTAAGCACACTGAGTATGCAACTCTCAAAGGGTTGTGCATATCTGAAAAGGTTAAATTTTAAGCAGCTTCAAACCTCCTGGTAGTAGTACTTAATGCTGTTCATATCAAGTTACATTTGAAAAAAAATACTAGCTTACCTTACACTTATATACCAATTGTTTATTTACTTATTTCAATTAATTAAAATTGTTTTTGTTAAATATTGCTAGCTGCTTTACAGCCCAATCCTGAGCTGCCCTGTGCCCAGAGGAGCAGAGGTGCCAAAATGGCTGCCACTGCATCCAGTGCTTGCCGGGAGTCACCGGTGTCTCCTTGGGGGAAGGGGACATTCGTAAAGACTGGGTAAGAACTCAGGCCCCGCAATGGGACAACTCAAGTCTGCGCTGGCTATTTAGCTGGTACAGTTGAGAGACTCTGTGTCAGGCTGGGAGGTCTGACACGGGGTTCTGGATCCAGTGGAGCAGAGCTTTGGAGGGCCGGCAGAGTGGCAGGATGGCGCTGAGCATAGGATTGGGTCCTTAGGCCCCAATCCTTTCACTCACCAGTTAACACGATGGAGTGGGGCTAATGGAGCACGTGCTACATGCTATGGCGGGTGGGTGTGAAAAGATGGCCCATGAGATGAGTAAAAATATTTTTACTTACCTCTCAGTAGGCCACCTAATCACCTATGGGTCTCCTCAAACTGACACCAGAAATTTTGATCGTATAAGTCAGCTTGGTCGGGCCATTGGCATGCACACAGAGCCTCTAGTCTACCACTGTAAGTGCTCAATAAGATTGGGCAACCTATGGTTCCTTCATTAGGATAAAAAGATTGTCTAGACATATTCTGAAAGAACAAAATCACTGTTCTATATTCTTCAATTCCATTTTTGCCTCTCATATGCAACATAGGACCCGGGGCATTTGCAGAGGAGAAGTGGTGGGCAAGGGAATAGTGAACTATTCCCTCTCTTTTTCCACATTGGACTAGGCAATCTCTGGCCCCCAGAGCCAGGCTGGGGGCAAAGCAGCTGATGGAGGAAGGATTAAGTATCCCTCTTTCACTGACCACCTCTCCCATGCTACACTCCTTCAGGCTTGCATGTTAGAGGCAAACATGAAATTTGGAATCCTGCTTGGTATTTAGTTCTATCCTACGTGACTTAGATCATAAAGAAAAATAAATCTCATTTGATCACTACATCTACCATATATCACCTCTTGAGATTATCTGTACATATCAGAATTCTCTATACGTTAACATGAAAAATGCAGTTTTCACTGTGAGTGGGTAATAAATGACACTGATCTGCTTGCTTAGGAATTTGCAAGGTTTCATAAGGAAATTACACCTATGTTTGATGGTCTTCAAAACAACCGGGTAGAATGGAAGTCACGAGCTGACATTTATGAAGAAAAGATGAAAGCTCTTGAGGAAGAAAAGAAAAGACAGGAGGAAGAAGCTGCCAAAAAAGGTAAGGGGTGCTATACTTATTCTTATACCTGTTGGTACATACAGTAGCATACAGCGATATATAAAGCTCAGGGAGCTTTTGCCAAATTTATACTCTCCTGAACTGCACTTAATGGTGAGTGAAGGCAGAACAAAAAACATTTTATGAAATGAAAATTAAATTACTTTTTTAAAAAGTTAAAAATGTTGATCAAATGTAGCATATCATCAGGAAATGGGGCAGGTACAAATAGAGCAGGAAAAAGGGAGCTGAGGTTATGAAGAATCCCACTTTGAAATATTTCAGTGAAATATCTTCCTAGTAAGGAAATTCAGTAAGTAAGGAAATTCAGCAGCTGCCAACCCCAGAAGACTACAGAAATAGTCTTATCTGTGAAACCGGTTTCAGCTAGCCATTGCTTTCTGTGCTAAAAACTAAATTAAATCTCCTGGATGAGATTGGATTTGAGACCTATGTTAATCCAGGACAACAAAAGTCAATGGGAGATTTACCACTAGATTTCAATATGACTTGCATCCAGAACACTTAACATTACACTTAACACTTAACACTTCTGCATCCAGAACACTTAACAACACACTTAACACTTAACATCCAGTCACTTATGGTCCAATCCTTAACCAAATGGTGTGCTGGAGGAACATGCATTCCACCCGTGCACACTGTCATAAAAATGCAATTGATTTAGTTGATGCATGTCTGAGTTCACCCATTGCGGCTGCTGGGGCTTACCCCAAGGCAAGGGGAGAAATGTTCCCTTATACCAAGGAGACGTCTAGCAGCCAAAATTCCCCCATGGGATGCAACATAGCCCATGCTGGCACAGCTTTATCACCATGTGGGAATTTAGTTTGGATCAGGCTGCCCACTATAATACTGTGGGCGCAATCCAAAGGTGCCCTAAAGCACATTTGTACCTCCTCAGGAGAAAGCCAGGCTGGCATTCAAAGAAGTGCTGGCCTGTGCAGTCTGACGCAAGCCTCCACGCCGGCTTCCTCCTTGCGAGTTGCGTCGGCCCAAGCGGTGGGGGGGAGGTGTTCCTGGGCAAGGGGAAGGCAGGCGGTGGGCAGCCCTGGGGGTGGGTGGGCAGGGAGCGGGAGGCGGGTCTGGGATCCAGCAGTTATGCCAGATCCCAAGCCCCATTCCCAGGGAGAATGGAGCAGCTTCAAGCAGCTCCACTGTCCTCAGACTTGCGCCCCCTCAAGAGGGGGCGCAAGTCCAACAAGACCTATAGAGGCCAGCAGCCCTTACCCGGAGGTAAGGGGAAACATTTCTGGCTGAGCTGCTTATGGCCACAATCCTACACTGCATACAGCACAAGCCTCTTGGCTTGCCTGTTCCAGCGCAGGATAGGATTGCGCCCTGTGTTGCATACTATAACTGTTGTGTATACTGTGTAAGCTCTTGCCTTAATAATTTTTATTTTGCTTAACCACTACAGTGGAAACTTCAGTTCAGAAAACAGAATATGAGATAAAGTCATATTTTGAATATCATGCTGCTAACATTTCAGAGGGTAGGCCACTGATCATGAGACACATTTCAGTGCAGGTAGAAAGGGTAAATAATGTAGTCACATGGTAAGCCACAGCTTTCAAATGTAAGTTTTATTTCTTATGTTGGTCTCATAATTTAAAGGCACTGGAAAGCAATAATTACTTCAACTAGAACATAAGAACATAAGAACAGCCCCACTGGATCAGGCCATAGGCCCATCTAGTCCAGCTTCCTGTATCTCACAGCAGCCCACCAAATGCCCCAGGGAGCACACCAGATAACAAGAGACCTCATCCTGGTGCCCTCCCTTGCATCTAAGGTCCACAATAAACAAAAACCTGTGGCAACATTTGAAAGAAAAATTCCTGACTAGTTTGGGATTTGGCAATTAATTTTTAGTTCACTTAAAAGAAAATCTTTTAAATATCACACACGTTTAGGGAAAAAAAGTGTGCCTAATTTTCCTCAAAAACGGTCTGCAGGATAATACTGGTCCAATACTTGTTTTCATCATCCAGGACCATTCATCATCTACATTTGATGCATGAAGTTAAATATACTTACTGTAGGCATTCAAGGCCTACAGCAGCGAATCTTGTGATCTGCTGCCATAAACCCTGTTCTAGTGGTGTTAAAACCGCACTGTTTTTGTGTACTTTGGAGCCACCAGCGCAAATGGCTAGAGGTCCACATGTTCACAGGTGGGTCTCAGATACCCCGACAGAGCATGTAAAATGATGGCATGGGTGACTCTTCTCAGGGTGTATGCCAGTTACATATTTTTGCAAAAAAATATTTTTATTTCCCTCTCCCAGGCTGTCTGGTAGGCCCTACCACTCCTGCATGCAGTGCACGTTCTGTCGACACTACTACATTGCTCAGGCTGGTGAGGGACAGATTTGGGCGGAAACTTTCCAGTTAACAGCGGTTCAGTGTGTGTTTGTCCTTGAGAAGTTTTAGCATTAATTATCATAACATCTGGTGAAAATACTTGGGGTAGTATCCATAGCTTCTTGTCTCTGTAGGAAAAGTCCTTGCTCTTAAAGAAAGAAAACTGTGGTTGCTACCCATGTTATTTGTCAAAAGATGTACATATGCTGAAAACACATGGAGTTTTCAAACGGTCAAACACACATGGTTTGTCAGTTCAGTTCAGGTTTGTCATGCCATGAAGTAAGCTTCATTAAGCACCTAATTAATGCCACTGTTCTAACCTTATTAACACTTATTTTCTTCCCTTATTAGCAGAAGGAGGAGGTGGCGGCGGCGGTGGAGGAGGTGGCGGTGGCGGCGGCGATGATGGAAAATCAAAAACATGTACAATTTTATAACTTCAATGGCACTATACACTGCGAGGACTATATTTCTACTACAGTGGAATAAGAAGATCTTCAGTGCACCCAAAAGGATTTCTGAAAAGGATACATTAGCATAGATGTTTTGGTCCTCACACATCTGCCATTACCAATGGAATGAAAAGTGGCAGCATCCAGTGAAAACTGAAAAATCATGCAGGATGGATGGAATATAACCTGAGATTATTTCAAAAAACAAGTGGATTAAGGGATAGTTTCTGGGGCGCCGGTTGCTGTCACTCTCAATTTATACAGAGGGTTTTTTATTCAACATAATAAAGCTGCAAAACTATCAGAAAACTATTGTTTTTACACTACTTTCAGTCCATTTGATTTGATAAGCTCTATGTTGCACAATTTATAACGCCCTAATTACTAATGGATAGGAATTTGTTTTATACTATGTTTATTTCCTTCATCTGATAAAATGTACGGTCAGTAATTAAGCTGTAGCACGTCAAGTTAGAAGTTGTAAAGCTAACATCAGATTTGTGCCTACAAACAGGCCTACTGCATACCCACATATACACCTTGATCCAGTGCTTTCCTTTGTGTGCAAAAGCTGCACTGCAAACACAGGGTTCTCTCACTCACAAGGGATACCCTATTCATTTGGAGACACGATATCTATGTGTTCATGGCTTTGCATGTTGATCTGCTGAATCCACTGAAGTGAATGGAGAACATATGTGCCCAAAAATTGTCACACTCACATTAACTTTGTGGCATGGGAGTTACAGTAGCACTTTGCTGTGACTGTAATCTTAAGAAACCCTCAGCTATGCAGGTGGAACCCATACCTATCCTAGCATTGCACCTGTTTTGGAGAGATGCAATATTGTTGTGAAGAGGAGCCATAGCACAAGCTTCTCCCAATACCTTTGTGGGGTGGAAGGAGAAGTGCTGCAGCAACTCCCCTGGCACAAAGTTAACATGAGAAGAAGGGCTGTGTACACCAGCTCTCACATAGGACAATGGTCATTTAAGCTACCGAGGTCTGTTTATAAACTGGGAACATTTTGAAAGGCTCTTCCCATCTGAAATGTACAATCCAGTCCTTGAATTAATAATAATGCTCACACAATGGAAAAGATCACAACCAATTTCCAGTTCAGCTCTAGGCACTGTGACCATGAAGTACAAGCCCTGAATGTAGCACTTTGGTGTTATCTCCTTATTTTTCCCTGCCATCAGCTCTCAGCTATTAAGAAAGTTGCTTTGACACTCCTACAAGTGAGTTAAGCTAGGAACCACTCATTAGAACCACTCATCACTCATTATGGAAAAATTCAGGTGCATACACAGATATTGTACAAGGAACAGGGAGTTTTGGAGTTACGGCCACTATGTGGAATGAAGACCTTTCTATTTCAATAGACTTTTTTCCATATAGGTGTGCTTAACTGCCTAGCCCAAATATAAAACACAAGACACTAGCTTTTTCATTAGCGATCCTGCTCCCACAAACAGGAAAGACAGGAGGAAAGATGTTCAATATTTAGAACTGGAATAGCCTCCAGGATGTCTATGTAGGTGTTCAGCAATTTGGGAAAGGGATTTCTATAAGGATTAGACTCACCATCAAATCTACACTAATGGATCTTTCCAGTGTCAGCTTAAGCTCCCAGAACAAGGGATTTTCTGTCAAGATAAATGTTTGTCTGAAGTGCACTAGGTTTCTGTATACAAGACAACAACTCTTCAAAATGCATTAAGTGACTAGGATGCCCAACCATTTTGGTAGCAAATATTCCCATTAAGTCTGCCATTTTGTTTTTGCATCTCCAAATACTGGCTAAACCTTCAGGCTGGAGATGTAAACACATTATGTAGGATCTGCTTCTGTGCACTTGTAAAGAACTACAGATACTTCCAAGCATGGTCAAATGTAAACAAAATCTTGATAATGTATATAAGTAATCAAGGGCCCAATCCTATCCAACTTTCCAGCACTGATTTAGCCACAATACAGCCTTGAGAAGTCCTCCATGAGTCCCCCCCCCCAAAGGATGAAGCCCATGCCCCATTGGCACAGCTGCATCAGTGCTGGATAGTTGTATAGGATCGGGCCCCAAATTAATATAGTCTTCCATACTGTTTCTGGTTTGTTGTATCTTTGATTCCTGGGCCAAATATTTTATGAGGACTTTGAAAATGCCATCTAAATATGTAAATTATTATTTTTCTGTAATGTAGATACAAGAAGGAAATACTAAGATTGCTGTTAATTGTATATTTTGAATTAAGCAAAATCAGCATAATCAATATGTACACAATACAATTTTTTTATATAATTGTGTTGCAAAGATCTACAAAACATACACATCCACAACAGACAGCCCAGCATACAGTACAGTCTTTACAACAGCAAATATAGTAACAAACTCTTTCAAAGTCCTGAGTGACAAGTTACACAGATATAAGCTGATTGCTGTTTATTGGATTTGGCTCCCAACCGAGCTTGTAAGATGACAAAGTATTAACCTTTAAAGCCACCTTCTTACCTAAAGAAGCCTTCACACACAGAAGGCTACCTTTCTTTACTATTCAAGGACACCCTCAATGTATATCTTCATACTGCCCACCATTCTGTTTGTAAGAATTGTAAAAATATAATTATTTTCAGAAATGGTAAATGTAGAGGTTTATAGACACCTGAGCTATGCACCTTGTAAAAACCTCTCCATGAATATGCTCTCTTACTGGTTAAGAAAAAAAATTATGTCCTTTATTACATGCAACAGGCATACTATTTTATATACCATTGTTCAGTAATATGTAAATGAAAATTTCTGTATGATTCTTCTTTGTCCAGGGACCAAACTATATAATTGTTTTTGTGCAGAGTATTTCTGTTACTGTGGATTTAAGTTATGATGTAATTTTAAAGGGAGGGGGGAAAAAGAAGAGTGAGGTTCAAATGTTAAATGTGTTCTTATTGTGTTACATGTTCAGAATTACAGTCTAAGAGTGCAATCCTGACTGCGCTCTGTGGCAGCACAGGCCCCTGTGCTGGTCCAGGAGTGTTGTGAACATGCTGTAAAGCACGTTTGCAGCTACTCAAGAGCCAGCCAGGTTGGCATAGAGGCCTGTGCCAGCTCCCAGAGGCCAGATCCAGCCTCTGCACTGGCTGAACAGGGTGAGTTCACACTGGTCCAGGCAGGCCGTCATAGGGGGTGGGAAAGGGTGGCAGGAGGGCATCACAGAAGTGGAAAGGGGACATTTTTGGGTGGGGGAGGGTGGCCCAGGAGGCGGATTGCGCCTGGGAGGTGGTAGGACCGGCCACAGCAGCCCTCACTGAATTCTAACTTCCATCCCTGACCCAAACAGCCTTACACAGGCTGCTTGGATTTGCGACAGTGAATTCACTGGTGCAGTTCTGAGTAGTCCTGTAGGGATGGCTGGGGTGCAAGACAGGGTAAAGGGGAAAATATCCCCTTACCCCAAGTTGCCTTCTGGCCACCTCTTAATCTGTGCTGGATACAGTACAGGTCAGTCAATCTTCCTGTTCCAGTGTGGGTTAGGATTGGGCCGTAAGGATTCAAGCCTATGCACACTTTTCTGGGAGTAAATCGCATTAAACTAAGTAGGAGTTACTCTTGTGAAGACATTCATAGGATTGTGCTACCAAGCAAGATTACTGTTTATTCTCTGCTAAAGTGAACCGCTACCAGCAGTGGACTTCCCCAGGGGCAATGTCTGCGATGGTGCCCCTCCAGTGGGCTATCACCACCCCCCTACTCACCTGAAGCTCACAGAGCCTTGCGTGACCCAGGAACGTGCCAGGGAAACCTCTGTGAGGTTCCCTGACACTATAAACTGTGCTTCCGGAAAACTAGAAGCACAGTTTCTGCCCGTCGGGAGCCTCAGAGACATTAAAAAATGACTTGGGCCACATTATTGCAAACATGAATAATCACATACCAAGAGCCCAGTGGAGAAAAAAATGTGCCAGATCATTTTCATGCACTATACAATTAAAACCAGGTGGTACCCAAAGAAAGTTCATCTTGATTAGGTGTTGCTGAAATCAACTGAGACAAATTGGTCAGGACTAGTTTAAGTCCCATTCATTTCAGGGAGACTTCGTCATGACTGTCCTTCAATACAACCCACCGTATTTAAAGAAAAAAAGAGGAACATGAAATTTGAAAAGCTGATATTTATGAATTTGGATGACTTGTGAAGAAACTAGCTTACGACTTCCACAGCATGTTTTAGAGAAACAAATCTTGGAAGTACTCATCAAATTCTTCTTCCCTGTAAAACAAAACAAAAATATTATTATTAAGGATCATGGCAAGAACATGAAATAATTTTCAAGTGCAGTTACTCAGGGCAATTTGCAGTGCAAGGCCACAGTACGAGTCCTCAACTTATAAGACAGCACTGACAGGGCCGGTGCTGGCAAAAAAAAACTAAGGCTGTGACATACTGTGATATCAATGTACAGTTACAAAGCATTGAGTTATGATGGCATTGTGGAGATGCTACACCAACAGTGCAAGCCACTAACACTGGTACAACAACAGTGATTGTATTGTTGATCAAATGTATTAAAATAGTTGCAAAGAAAGGATTCAAACAGGTTTTTCACAATAGTTGCTCACAGTTTAAAGAGAGAGAAGATAATTTCCATCTCATTTTGGTAATACTGAAGAGGAAAATGAGTTTGTGGCTTGGGAGTTCTTTTTTTCCTTCTGAGGACTTAGTGTGAACTTGCAATCATGCAGGAGCTTTGCCTGGAAACACTATAAATGCTATTAATTTTGAGGAACATTATCTATATGGATATCTAACTAGGGGGAGAGCAACTGTCCCTCTTCACTCCAGCATGGCATCTTTTCCAGTCGCTATTGCTGATGTCTCTTCCATTTTTTTTAGATTGTGAGTTCATCGGAGACAGAGAACCATTGATTGTTTGCTTTTACTACGTAAACCACTTTGTGAACTCTTGTTGAAAAGCAGTATAGAAATATTCTTAATAATTATAATATGTCAAGTAGACATGAACATTTAAAAGCAGAAAAGCCCTTGGTGTAAGGACTGACCGTGTTTTCTCTTCTGTTGCTTGTGGGCCCTTCCAAAAATCAGCATCAGAGGGACCTTCTTGCTCATCATTATGGCCTAAATCTGTCAAATAATGTTAACAGCAACTTAACATTTTAAAAATAATTTTACTGTATGATTTTTCACAAATTAAACTAGATCCAATCGACAACTTTAATATAAACATTAATGAAAAAACACCATATTGAAGGTCTGAAAGAATACATGAAGCCTAATCTACAACCCAGTTGATGTTTGAATGGGACAAAACTGACAATATACTGTATAACAATATGTTCATGGATGCACTGTCAGTTGGTTTTTATTCCAATACTCTAGTCCAATGGTTTTCAAACAGGTGGGTAGCAGCCCACCAGGAGAACCAGTAGAAGGCCATTCCCACTTAAGGGGAGTGCTCAAGAAATGAGTGGAGGCATAGCGTTACAGCAATTGCGCCGCCACCCAATTGTAAACATACCTGAGGCTTATAAACATACTTGTGGGGTAGTGCAAGTCATCTCAAGGGTGCAAGAGGCTCGAAGTCCCCTTTGCAGGTCTCTCCACTGCTGCAAAGTGCTCTATTCAGTGATTGTGACCCACTTCCAGTTTTGCAATCGCAACCTGGAAAATAGAGCACTTTGCAGCAGTGGGGAGGCCCACAGAGGGAGTTGCAAGCCCCCCTCCACCACCCTCCAGAAGACTGGCACTACCCCAAAGGTAGGTTTACAAGTCCCTTGATTGTGGCAGTGGAACAATAGCATTGCTACTGCCCCCCCCTCCACAAAGACCATGGTCTCAATTTTCAAGTAGGACTTTGAGAACTGCTGCTCTAGGGCTGTGAATGAGGCTGTGAATGGGCTGTGAGTGAGGTTGATCTAGTCTCTGTTTTTAAACCTGCATCAATAACTGACAGAACAATCCTATGCATGCCTACTCAGAAATAAGTCCCACTGTATTCAGTGGGGCTTACCCCCAGTAAGGTTCTGAAAGTGCGTTCTACAAATTGTGTGCCTTTCTTCTGATCTGGACGTGCACCCCAGTTCTTGTTCCTGCCTCACTTATGTGTGACCATAAACCAGAACATGGGGCGAGGGGCAATTAGGAGCAATATCAGTTTTAAGGAGTGCCCATTAGGTTTCATGGGAGGAACAGGCATTCAAAAGAAAGTGGGGCAAAACTGGCTTCTCATAATAAAAGGAGGTTACCAAAGGCAGTTTTAACCTTCAGCCTAGCCATGGTCCTGAGTAAAGATCTTTATGTCCTCTCATATAAGAGAATGGCTGCCATTCACTGCTTTAGAAAATAGGAAAGCACTGCGCTGAGGGACATTGTTGAGCTTCCTCCACTGATATTGGGTGGCTAACTTCTACTGAGGAACCTCATAAGACCATGAACATTATTTCAATGATTTACCTTTATCAGAATGATCTGATTGATCTGAATGATCTGATTCATCTGATGATGCCCGATCTGAAAAAAGTTTCCGATTTATTAGTTACATGTGAATTCATTTGTGCATGCATGTAAGAACATTACCAGTAATCCCTGACATTTTAGGAGCATCCTGGCACAAGCTCACACCATGCCTAATGTGGTTTTTTTTGGCCACTCATCTCCTTTTTTCTTAATGCATGCATTCATATGTTCCCCCAACCCTGCCATCTTCTTCCTGTTCTCCCTTCCCTCCAGCACCTTCCCTGACTGCCTTTGCATTTTCCTTCTCCTCCTCCTCCTCTAGCAGCACCAGCCACTCTTGATATCTTCAGCTCACTGTCTTCCATTTGAAAAAGGCTGGAATCCATTATCTGTCTATTCCAGTCTTTTTTCAAAGTGGAGACAGCAGGTAAAGATCTTGGTGGCTGCTACTGCTGCTGCTGCTGGAGAAGATGAGAAGGGGTATCGGATCTGCATTAATCTTCAACCCATTCTGGCTGCCATTTTCCACTTTCTCCTTCTCTGGTTCAGCTGCCATGGTAATTTTCTTCTTGTTGGTTCCCCTTGTGAATGGGGAGTTGTTAAGAAGACCCCAGTGGTGGCTGCATTTCTAGGCCAGATCATCTTATCCCCTGTCATTGCTATTGTATCACTCAGTTATTCATGTTATTTAAAAATAGAGAACTGTATCAAAAGAAAGTTACAAGATGCACATTTACATAGAAAGAAGCCCCTGTTAAGTTCAATAGTCAGTACATTACCCTAGGCAAGTGCATTTAGGATTGCACCCCTAGAGGTGACTAACAGTTCAAGACTATGCATGTCTACTCATAAGTTACTATTACTGAATTTAATGGGACTTACTCCCAAGACTGAGTGCATTAGATTAGTCAGTCATGATTAACTTGTTTCACTCATTTCAATAGTGCTTAGTCAGGATGAATGTTTTTAGGATATAAGCAATCTTATTTTATACATCGAGGCTTCCTTTACCTTTATGATTTTTTCCTTTCTTTGATTTGTGCTTGTGTGATGAAGACAATCTCAACTTTTTACATTTCGCTATTTTGGAGCTTTGTTCTGTATGCGCCCTTTTTTTCTTTGGTATTACTTCTCTCCTCCTTATAAACAGAAATAAATGTTTACATAGTGCTCATCCAGTTGCATACAAATATGGTTATAAAAAAAGACAGACTTTTAAGTTCTCTGTAAGTAGCCCTGCAAATTTGAGGTTTTAAAGTAGAGCAGTTTAAAACCTGTTGAAAAGGGCAAGAATGTATTTTAATTAAACAAATCAGAGAACTGGAGTTGGAAGGGACCTACAACATCATCATCCAACCCTCTGGCAATGCAGACAATCCAGAACTACAACATACCCAGTAGATGGCTATCCAGTCTTTGCTTAAAGACTGCCAACACTGGAAAGTCTCCCACCTGCTGAGGCAGAACGTTCCACTGTCAAACAGTTTTTATCTTCAGGAAGTTCTTCTTACTGGTTAATCAAAATCTCCTTTGTTGTAATTTATTTCTCCTGGTTCTACCCTCAGGACCAACTGAGAACAAATCCGCTCCATCTGCCACATGATTACCCCTCAGTAGATGTTTATGTTACCTTTTAACCACCTCTTTTCCAAACTAAACATGCCCAACTCTTTTTTCCTCCAGTCCCCTCACCATCCTAGTCACCCTCCTCTGGATCCACTCCAATTTGGCAATATCCCTCTTAAACTGCAGTGGCACAATACAGGCATTCCGTTCTGGAACCCCCCTCAGATAGCTGAAACTGTGGATACGGGCAAATGCCCATACCTGCAGTCCTGCCCCCCCCCCGGAGGTGAGGGGAGTTCTGCTCTCCTCACCTTCATAGGGGGCTCTGAGCTGCCAGGGCTTCCCCAGGTGTCCTAATACCTTATAAGGCATTAAAAAAAATCACTTCCAGTTTTTCCGTGAAACCAGAAGTTGTGTTTTATTAGCTTCAGAGCTCTATCTGAGCTCAGCAGAGACCGAGGACAGACGCCCTCAGCTTCCCTTCCAGAGGTGAAGGGAGCAGAGTTCCCCTCTCCTCTGAAGGGGGTAAACATGAGGAGTGCACACACTGGGGGGTTAAGACCCAATCCACAGTTAAGTGAATGTGTGGATACAAAATCAGCAGGTATGGGGGACCTGACTTAAGCTGAATACAGCAGAGCATACCATTACTTCTTGCAGTTTAGATACTATACTTCTATTGATGGAGCCTAGAATTGCATTCACCTTCTTTGCTGCTTGGTCACACTCACAACTTGTGTTTAGATGGTCATCCACTAAAATACCTAGATTTTTTTTCAAGTATACCTGCCCAGACAAGTATTTTCAATCTTACATAGATGTTTCTGACTTTTCCTACCCAAATGCAGAACTTTACACTTGATGTTAATTTTGTTCACATTTGCCTTCTTCATTCACATTTGAGTTCTTCATCAATCATGATAATCTTGCAACTTGTTCCTGTCCTCTAGGCATTAGTTATCCCTCCAAGTTTGGTTTCATCTGCAAGTATTGTCAGCATCCACTCTACTCCCTCATCCAAATCATTTATATATTGAACAATACGGGACCCAAGACAGAGCCCTGAGGCACTCCACCTGTCACTTCTCTCTAGGTCAGGGGTGCCCAAACCCCGGCCCGGGGGCCACTTGCAGCCTTCGGGGACTCCCAATCCAGCCCTCAGGGAGCCCCCAGTCTCCAATGAGCCTCTGGCCCTCTGGAGACTTGCTGGAGCCCATGCTGGCCCGACACAATGTTCGACCTCGCGCATGAGCTGTGGGACAAGGGCTCTCTCCACTGCTTGCTGTTTCACATCTGTGATGCTGCAGCAGCAGCAAACGAAAGGCCAGCCTTGCTTTGTGGAAGGCCTTTTATAGTCCTTGAGCTATTGCAAGACTTCATTGATTCATGTAAGTTCCATCTCTAATACATTCATTTATGTAAATTTATTCAAAATTGAAATGCAAATTAATTCTTTTTTCCCAGCCCCCGACACAATGTCAGAGAGATGATGTGGCTCTCCTGCCAAAAACTTTGGACACCCCTGCTCTAGGTCAATGAGAAGCTATTGAACAAGCAGTCCCTGGGTATGGTCTGGTAGCTAGCCATGGAACCACACAGCAGTAGCACTATCTGGCCTACATTCCACCATCTTGTCCATCAGAATTTGTCTGGCAAGACTTGTTCTTAGATAAGAAGCATCTTGGAAAAGATACATTTACGAGCACTAATAAAATAGATTGGATTCAACCCTGCTGCATGCAGAAATGTCTATAACATGCTGGCCTTAACCTGAACTAGGACTTACCAAAGCATAACCCCAGAACTATGTCAACGCCAGTGCTCATCTCTCTAACCAAGGAAGAGGATTAAAGTGTCCGTTAACATGGACATCATTGCCCCTATAGGCATTGCCCATGTGGCTTCCCTCCAGGATTCAACAGCTGAAACGTACATATTCCAAGTTCTGTAGGACATAGATCCAGTAGAATTTTCCCAAGCTATTTTCTACCCACAGAAAAGTGGCTAAAACTGATCACTAGATTAGACAGATGTTGGTGTATGTTAAGTGTATTTTAAAATAGTATATTACCTGTGGTGAAAATTTAATTTGTAAGAGCATTCTGGACAGAGCCCTTAAAAAAAAAGAAAGAGAAAAGAATTACATGCGCAACTACTCAATAATTCTGTTTGACATCAACTTTCTTCACACATTTTCCTTGCAATTTTCGTAGGATATTATATAAAAATAAAAACCGCTTCACACATATGCATGCTAATCACACTTGTCAGTATTTGTCCTCACTCTTAATAAACAAAAGTTTAAAGAGTACTTTCATCTACCTCAAAAATTCTGTTTAAAAACATGTTGCATGACTTATGCATAACGCAACACATATGATGTGGTCTTGTTCCATGATATGATTCTTTGGGGAAGAAGTTATTGTGTTAATACAGTGGTTCCAAAAGTTCTACTTGGACTTTGGGAACCTTGTAAGTATTTGCGTGGGGGGGGGGGGGGGCAGCAATGCAATCACTATGATCACGCTGCTGCTGGATAGGGAGAGTTTTTTGTGTTTTTTTTAAACTTACCTGGAGGTCACTGAGGCTCTCCAGAGGGTCTGGGGAGCTGGAAACCCCCTCTTCAGCCTTCTCGGAAGCTTCAAAATGTAGAAAAAAGCCTTCTACATTTTGAAGGCTCCAGAAGGGCTCCAGAGGGGATTGCAGGCTCTCCAGACTCTAAGGCGGAGAGCCTTAGCGACCCCAGGTAAATTAAAACAAAAACAAAAAACCCTTACTGCCCAGCAGCAGCACAATCATAGCTACCAATTTCTGGGGCATTCCCTTCAAAGGGAATTGGCCCCTTTCTGGTTCCCCTGGTGGATCATGACCCACCAGTTTGGGAACCACTGTGTTAATACACCACTGTGTTTCAACAATCATTGATATCTGCTGACACCTATGTCCATTTGAAGTATTTACTAGTTCCATGGAAGTTAACTGCAGGACAACAAAAATGGACTCGCAGTGCACTTACTTTAGCTAAAAGACTTCTATTAAAACATTAGAAGGATAAGTGCTCTCCTACCATTACTCAATGGACTAAGTACCTTTTAACCTTATCAATATTTGAATGAATTGCTTATAGGTAACAGTTACATATCGATGTATTTTCTAGATATACTGTGTATGCATAGTGCATTTTATGGGTTATGGTTTATAGTACAGACTGCTTTTTGTTTATTAATCTTTTTAAAAATTTTATATTTTTATTATCTTACTAATATAGGTAGACCACCCCTTATCCAGAATTCGAAAATGTGGAAAATTCTTAAATATAGAACTTTTTTGAGTGCCAACATGACTTTTTTTTCTTAATTTTTTTTCCTAAAAAAATAAAATCACAAATTGGGTTTCATGCACAAACTTTGTTTCATGCACAAAATTATTAAAAACATTGTGTAAAATTACCTTCAGGCTATGTGTATAAGGAGTATATGAAACAAAAATGAAATTTGTGTTTAGACTTGGGCCGCATCCCCAAGATCTCTCATTATGGATATACAAGTATTCCAAAATATGGAAAAATCTGATTTCTAAAACACTTCTGGTCCCAAGCATTTTGGATAAGAGATGTCCAACCTGTACGTACATACGTACATATTTACGTACATACATACATACGTTCTGTATGTATGTATGTATGTGTCTGTGTTCGTTTCGGTTTACGTTTTTTTTAATCAATACATTTTAAAAAGCTACCAGGATTCATATTTACATGGATGCCAAAACTAACAGTATGCAGGACTCACTTAATTTAACAAGAGCGTTTTTCTTTTCACCATGCTCAACATAGCCAAAATTGACCTCCCAGCTCTTCAAGCCTTCTTTTTCATCACAGTGCTTATTTCCACAGAAAAACTGACCTGCAGAGAGGTCAAACAAGAAAATAACATTAAATGCATTTGTTCATTTTAAAAATTATTATTATTATTATTAGAGTATTTATATACTTCTTTTCAACAAAAATTAGTTCAAAGTGGTTTATATAGCACAATAACAGCCCAATCCTATCCACACTTTCCTGGGAGTAAACCCCATTAACACTAATAGGACTTACTTCTGAGTAGACATGCATAGGATTGGGCTCCAAGTCAATAAATAATTCTCTGTCCCCAAAGGGCTCATAATCTAATATGACATATTGATTAAAAGTTAGAACATAACATGCCACAGTGACTTATTGGCAACAAAATCCATTTTAAGGATACTGCCACTATATTTGTTTAACACTGCAGAATATTTATGGTGAAGAAAAACAATTTAACAAATCAGGTTAGTTTAAATCTGGTCTAATCACTTTGGTATGTTAAGCAGGTAAGAGGAGGGAGAAAGGAATGCATTGTACTCAGTTAATGATCAGACAAATATGTTAGACTATTTCCTAGAGAGCTAACAGAAGTATTTATTTAGTAAAGAGTGACGTCCTGCGATGCCATACACATATAGTTTTAGGACTTCCAAATCTCATATTTTAACAGTACAATCCTACCAGCGTGTGCTTTTAACCTGTTGTAAACGTGATATGCTGGAGCATGCAGTCTGGTCGCTGTCACAAGCAACAAGTGGCCAAGTCTGAGGGCCAGCTGATTGGATGCCTACCACCACCAGTAAGGGGGTGCAGGGGGTTCGAAGGAGGTGGGGTGGTGGTGGAATGGGGTGGAAACAGGGCAGAATAGGGACAACGGAGGCAGGAAGGAGGTTAGATAAGGCCTGGAAAGAGGGCAGGTTCAGCAGCAATTATCTCTGCTGAATCTTAGCCCCCTGCCTCGGCCCAATTCACCTTCACAGATCCACCTGGACTTGCACCAGCTATACTGTATAGCTATATAGCTGGTACAGGTCCAAACAGACCCACTGAGCATTGCAGAGGCCTTCCTGAGGGCAAGGAAACAAATATTCCATTGCCAAGGAGGCCAAAACCCCCCTGGGGGAATACAGCAGACCCCCCCCCACTAGCACCACTGCAACACCATGCAGAGAATTAGCTAGGATTGGGCTGTGATTACAACTGCAGACTTAGTACAACTAATGTGTTGAAAATTACAGATGATAATTTACTGAAAACATGTTAATACTTGGACACAAAAAAGCACTGTGTTCCAGATTCAGAAGACTCCATTTCCAGCGATTTAGGGGGTGTTAATTTTTTGCCCTTGAAACATCAGCCTCAGCATCTCCACCTCACATCACATCCTAAATTATTTTGAAGAGTTTACAAAAAGTAAACTCTTTTTACACTGCATTGAGGGGAGGAAGGACTGACATTCAAAACAAGCAAATTAAAAGCCCTGCTGGGCATGCAGAGCTAGTCATGCAGTTCTCTGGATTGTGGTCTATGTTGATACATCATTAATTTTTTTACCTGAAAATAAATATGTTTCAGTAACAACTGGGCACTACACGTGAAGGTCTTGTTTATAAATGCCCCATTAAATAAAACTTCAAGTTTTCGAATTTCATTTTATTGATACTCTGGTATTTGTAATGCCATACACGGTACAAGCAATGTGAGCAGCCACTTGGTGAAGGATACATCCACATATCTAGCTAGCAGTAAGGATTGGTATTAATAGGCTCATCTCCAGGACTGTTTCTGAAAGATTAACCTCAGAATGTTCTGCCTAAGCTGCTAACCAACAGACTGACGGTGTCCTCAGATACTTTAGTTCTGCCATGCAAAATCAATTGTAATGTTGAAGCTTCAACTAAAGAACACTGAGCTGCTGCTTAAATCCTTCTTCAGATTCACTACATTTATGAAGTCTAACATTAAACAAAAAATCAAGGGAACAAAGGGCCCCATTTTGAACATTTATACAAAACAAAAATTAGGAAATAGTTTTTTAAAACTAATTGTGAGTGTAGTATATCAGTGGTTCTCACACATTTAGCATCGGCACCCACTTTTTAGAATAAGAATCTCTCAGGACCCACTGGAAGTGATGTCATGACTAGAAGTGACATCACGAAGCAGGAAAATTTTTAAGAAACCTAGGCTGCAATCCTACGCATATTTACCCAGGAATCAGTCCCATTGACTAGCATTGTTAAAAGCATATACATAGTAACCTGTTAAAAGTACAGAGCTGTAAGATTTCCCCAAATGCAGTCACATACCAAGGTAGCATTTCATATCATGGTATTGAAATGAATGGGGACCCACCTGAAATTGGCTCACAACCCACCTAGTGGGTCCCGAACCACAGTCTGAGAAACACTGCAGTATATGATTTAACTGCACCCATAGTAACCTCATGTTAGTGTCAAGACTCTCTTGATTTTAATTAGTTGAAGTTGTAGCCTATAATTCAGGTCTTGTTGTCATGGTGACTGGTAGCAGAGCACAAGAGATCAAAGAAGTAAAATGTTATCAGTCTATTTTACACATTTTCAGATACAACAGAATTCTTCATCAAAGAAAGAGGGAAAAAATCAGAACATTTTTTTAACCAGCAGTGGGCATGCTGATCCCATCCATGGATTGAACTGCTGCTGGATAAAATGGTCCTTGCAGAAATTCAGTATATGAGATGTTCATTCAGAAGTCCCACTGTATTTGATTGTGTTATTCCTCCTATTCTTCTTCCTATTCTTCTATTAAGGGTGTTTAGGATTGCAGCAGTAGTATTGCCAGGGGGTGCAGGGGGTGCGGGCTGCACCAGGTGACATGCCAGGGGGTGACACGCCCTGGGGGGCTGACGCGCTAAAATCACGGCATTAGGAGCTACCGCATCATGCCATAGACCGTTGGATGTGGAATTCTCAGTGGACTGCAATGCAAAAAACAGAAGTGAAATCGCTCCTTTCATTCAAAAGTTATGGCCAAAAAACCGGAAAGAAAATATGCATGGCACCCTATGGAAAGTGAAAGTGAGCCGTATCGTGCGTTTACTCGCAAGTAGGCATACTTGCCATAGTCCATCGGAAAGGGCAGGCTGAGAGGACTCCAAGGACATCAGAATGGTCCTGATCCAATGAATGCAGCCCCCAAAAACACCCGAGAAGGAGGTCCCTCCTTCCCAAGCTGCGAGTCTATGGAGCCCTATGGCTAGCAAAGCAGCTTCACGGTCACATTTACTCACGAGTAGGCAAATGTGCCTTGGCTGGTGGTCAGACCAGGCAAAGGGAAATGTGAGGACACCAGAAAGGTCCCGATTCGATGGAACTGGAGTGCAACAAATGCTCCAGAAGGCAGCCCCCCCCCATACTAAAAAGGACAAAAAAAGAGGCTTGAACTGGTAAGGGACATGTTTTCTATTTTGCACTTGTGAAGCCAGGTGGGTCTTTGTACTGATATGCCTGGAATAGAAGAACTTTAAACTGGGCACTGGGGAGGGCTGAAAATCTCACTGATTCTTTTTGGGGGCGGGTGTTATTGCAGGCAGACTAGAGTAAGCCCCATTGACTACTATGGGACTTACTTCAGAGTTGACATGCATAGGATTGGGCTCACAGGCTGCAATCCTACCCACACTTTCCTGAGAGTAAGCCTGATTGACCACAATAGGACTTACTTCAGAGTAGATTCACTTGGTGGAACAAGACTGGCTCCCCCTTATTTAAGTATTTCTTTTGTTTTAATTTAATTATTTATAATTTTTTATTTTAATTTGCTTGATGATGTCACTTTTATTTTAATTTGCTTGATGATGTCACTTCTGGCCATGATATCACTTCCAATGGGTCCTGGACAGACTATCATTCTAAAAAGTGGGTCCAATTGCTAAAAGTTTGAGAACTGCTGCAATAAGGTGTTAGTAAATTGACATGGGAACGTGTGTGACTCTACAAGTTTTCAAAATCACTAAAATCAGAGTTTGGAGGAATAAGACCATCATGTTACATATCAATCAATGTGTAATTTCATGCAGAAATTTCATGCAGAATGCAATGAAACAAACCACATTGAAATATCTGTGTTCTAACAAAACGAACAGCCGAAAAACCAGTGGGGGTGGGGCGATGGTACAACACCACGTTCACCACCTGGGTGCGTTGTCCTGCCCACTGCATGGGGTGACGAGCAGGCCTCCCGCAAAGGGTGACACAAATCCTAGTGCGTCTGGGTTCCAGTCTTCCAGTCTTCCAGATTTAACTGATCATTGTATGTGGAGAATTTTCTGCAAGGTCAGATTGGTTACTGACTCTTGATGTTCTAACTTTCAACTGTAATGTGTTACAATTTATTTGCTAAGTTATTGGTATCTTTGGGGGTGGCTTGATGTGGCACCCCAGACTCATTCCTGTTCTTGGCTTTTAGTGCACATTTAGAGCCCAATCCTGAGTGTTCAAAATGTGCCATAAAGCATGTTCAAGGCTCCCAGCGCCGCTCCAGCACCAGTGCTAGCTCAGCGCAGGGCTAATGCCAGTGGATCACCGGTGCTTCACCACTCTGCGGTCGCCCAAACTACCAGGCAGTGGAAAGGTAGGTAGAGGTGTGGGAGGAAGCGAGGAGGAGGTGCTCTGGGTGGGGGGGAGGTGGGGAAGGGCTAGAAGGGGCGTGCCAGGGGAGGGAGCAGGGCGGGAGGGAGGCGGGACCAGAGGAGCACTGCTCCTCCGCATCCAGAGCCTCTGTGTCAGATCATGGGCCTGACACAGAGGCTCTTGATTCTATGGCAGCCCAAGGGTTACAGGGCTACTTGTCTTACCCAGGGGATGGGGATGAAAGTCCCCTTCTCCTGAGGTGCCGCCAGCACTGCCTGATTGGCAGCAGAGATTGCGTGCTCCAGACAGCATAAGATTGGACTGTTAGACTGCATTACTTATCCTGTTGGGACAGATATAAAGATGCCTTGGAACTATATGTTAAATAACTTTCTAATCATTCCCACTTTATGACAAATGTAGAACAGCAATATGCCTGTTAGTTCTACCTTAGTATCCCCCAGCAATGCAGGAATAACTTGGCTAACATGCTGGAGTAACATAATGCTTTGTGATGTTAACCAAGCACAGCCACCAATCCACTTTCTAAATAGGTGGAGGAAGTGTTAACATTGGGCTGTTAGTAGTAGAAAGAGCCAGTGTGATACAGTTAATAGCGTTCAACTTAAACCAGAGAGCGCTAAGCTTCAGTCCTTTGTTGGACAGGAAGTTCACTGGGGGACTTTGGGGCAGTCACTAGCTCTATTAAACAAAAATGTAGAAAGGATTTCTCCTCTACTGCATATTAAAATTTATGCAAAATAGGTAACATGACTGTTTGATATGAAAATACCAAAAAGACAAAAAATGAAATAGCTGACTTGGTTTAGCGTGGGGACTAGCAGCCTAATCCTATCATATTCTGTATGACAACAAAACAGTGCCCCACTGTCATAAAGAGGATTTTGAAGATACACAGTGGTGCCAGCACTAGGGGGACTGCTGCCACAGCTAGTGACCTGCTTCAGTGAAGGTAAACTGGTGCTGAGAGCGGGTCATGGGCGGGGAGGGGGAGTAACATAGTGTGCTGGGGAGGAACAGGAGAGCATGCTGATGGAGGGAGGGGGTAGATCTGGTGACAGTCACACATGCTGAATCTTATCCCCTCTTTTTAAAACCCCCTTTTGCCTCCTTGGACATATATGCCAGCCATTTTGGTGGCATGTCTGTGAAGTCCCACAGGCAATCAGGCAACCTAAAGAGGTAAGAATATTTTGACTTACCTCCTGCAGGCTGTCCAGTCTCTCTCTCCCCACTCCTAATAGTATGCAGCACAACCTCCATGGGCAAAGCTGCTTGCTAGAATGGGGCAGGGGATAGAACTTGAGCATAAGAGACTGAGCTATAAATCAGGACTTCCTTGGTTCATCTCACCTCTGCCATAAATTCTCACTAGGTGGCCTTAAGGCAAGTAACTCCCTTGCAGCCTCAACTTCCAAGCTGCCATATGGGGAAAATAGTACTTATTCACCTTACAAGGTTGTGGTAGGCTGAGGCAACATAATTCATATGAGGCAGTTTGTATGCTAAGAAAGCACTCAGGATTATTATTAGAAATTCTAAGGATTATTCTTGTTGCTAAATTCAGAAAAAACGTATTAAACAACTACAGTTAGAAAATCTCGCTGTAATGTTGAACGCTTGCACCCCTTAGTGGTGAACTGTATTATTAACTTGTGCCAATGACTACTGATCAATGCAGCAGCAATCTCTGTGAAATGAACTTGAGGTTTTAAAATTACAACTGAAAAAATAATCAGAACATAATACAAAATATATTTGTGGCCTATGGCACTGTTAGATCATATAATGAGTTCTGTCCAATGCTACCAGTAGACAATTGTGGAAGGGGGAGATATACAGTTCTAGGAAAGAACATAAACTCAGAAGGGTAAGTGTGACTACAGGATCATGGAGACAATACGTCTCCGAACCTTTTATATTTAGCATGGGGAGAGCAACTATTCTTCTTCACCCCAGCATGGTGTCTTTTCCAGTGGCTGTTGCTGGTGTCTCATCTGTATTTTTTTAGGTTGTGAACACCTTGGGGACAGGGAACCATTTGTTGATTCATTTTACTATGTAAACTGCTTTGTTGACTACTCCTATATACTGGAAAGCAGTATATACTCTTAATAATAATAATAATAACCGCTCAGACATTTTGCGTCCTAGGATAGCAGAGTGAGGGAGGCATCTGTCTCCTTTTGAGTATGGGTCCCCCTGCACTAAGGAACTAGCCAGAAAGTGTCTTCTTCTCTTGGTGTATCCATCCCCAGTCTATCCCTTCATGGCCAGCTGGGGTATGAATACAAAATCTCAAGCAAGTTTTTGAGTTCTCCGATCGATCGATAGATAGATAAGCAAAAAGAAGTTAGGGCATGATATGAAGTTGCTAAAGTGTATCATTTGTAACAATCCTAAAATGGAGTACAGGAGAAATAAAGCAAAGTCAACAAAGATTAGTTTAAAAAATGAAATAAAAACTTACCTTTTCCTGATACTACCTCTTTTTCATGTCTCCATCTAAATCCAAACTATTAGAAAGGAAGAAAAACACATAGTAAGTACTTGGCATGTACACACTTTGCAAAAATGCAAACTCTGATTACTTGCTCATAGTCAGGAAATAGAAACAAATAATATACAAATAGGTATGAAAGAATTTGACCTTCTAATGTTATTCCAAAAGTACTTCTTTCTTTATAATATCAAAATTATTTACTTTAATTCAACTTTCCAAAGCAATACTGCTTTAATTTTGTCATGTTTGGATAAATTGAAAAAAATGGGGGTTCATGTATCAAGCTACTGGTTAACCTTAACCACAAGTTAAGAATAATTATTGTTCAAAAGGGATTACAGGTATGCACTGCTTAATGACAGGGATATGTTCTTCAAAACCCATCGATAAGCACATTTATTGTTGTCTGAACAACGGTGAATAGCAGCTGGGTAACACCCCAGAATGCCTTGTAGTAGCAAGGTACCACTTCCAGAATGCCTAGCAACAGATGGTAATACACAAGAAAGCCTTGAGGACTACAGCATGCCTGCTGCAATGCACCAAAGATCAGGTCACAACCCACAGTTTGGGAACTGCAGCTCCATTATCATATATGCATTTGGACATTGACTGACACGGGTTATGCAGTGTATACCTGTAATCATTCTTAAATTTGAAAAAATAACCTAACTCTTTCAGAGATCTACAATTTGATCAGCAGAACAACTACAATGAAAACAAAACAAATTTGTACCATCTGTTTACAGAAAAAAATTACCAAACAATTGCATTAACGTTGCCAATACCAGGCCAAGGCTGATGGCATCATGTAAGAAATGCAAGGCATGAGCCTTTTAAATAAAAATAAATGCACAATGAGTTAATTTGAAACATATCATTATTGACAAAGTTTTCAGTTTGCATTTATTACACTATAACAGTAAAAATATTTGTTCACTGACATACAAAAGCTGAATCCTATACACACTTCCCTGGGAGTAAGTTCCACTGAACACAATTAGATTCACTTTTGGATAGACATGATTGTGCTGTAGATCCAAAAAGTTTAAAGTCATGTTATTTAGTCTGTAGTTGGGGGAAAATCTGCCTCAGTATTTGATAACATTTTAGAAACACATAAAATTACACCATATTTAAACCAAGAGCAAAGATAAAAGGCTTGAACTGTCTATGCAAGTGGACTGATATGAGCAGAAAAGGGTGAAAGCAGACACAGGGAAGTAATACTGATATGTGCCACTTGAAGGTCAACTATTCCATTCCCTCAAAACCAAATTTTAAAACCCAACACAATTAATAAACCTACTTTGTCTACCTTTATTCAAAATCACTTTTCCCAAACCCCTCTTAGAAAAGAAAAACCACAAAGAACATTTACAAAAAAAACTGGCAGTTCCAACATATTGACCTAAAACCAACGTCCTGGCCAATCAGCCACATGCCCTTTCTATAATCAGGAACATTAGAAATGTCACCAAATACATTCCAGCAACAATCAAATGCCAAAGGATATACTAAAATGTAGTTCAGAACATTCAGTGTCAACGTTTATCTATGCCAGAGGCAAGCCTCTGTGTTTACTGCACAGTCCAAGTAGGAGAAATGTACTTGTACAGAAATGTACAGCCAGATATAACACATGCTTTGTAACATGCGTAAATATGATGCATTTCACAAAGTTGCTTCTGTGCCCTTTGACTTTCGGTAGCAATTGTAAGAGAGCACGGAGCTGTCTTGGGAAAAGAAGGCAGGAAATACACATTGGACAAACATCACTGCCACTTGCAGTCCTTTCAGCATAACTGTCTAGCATAAGAAAAATAAAATAATTTTTAATGCATGTGGAGAAGCTTATATTGCCAAATGTCCAAAGAAATATCATCAAATGGTTCTCGCTCTTCACTTCTGTCTCAAAATTCTGACATTTCCACTTAGGAGCCACCAAAAATCTGTCAGGATTCTATAGCAGTGGTGGGCCAGACTTTTATTCTGACCTTGGAATTCTGGCAGCAGAAGAAGAGAATTAAAATGTTCTTGAATTTTTTTAATGGCTTGTTTGTCATGTTATGTGCCAGCAACTCATTAATGTCCCACAGGGTTACCTTAATTTCCTTCTGAAAATGTTGTTGTTGTTTTGGAAAAAAATAGAGAAGAAAAGTAGCTCTTCAAGGAAGAGAAACAGGTTTGTATCAAACTTGTAATGTTCCTTGGCTTTTGAGCATTGGAAGGCAATGTCTTGAACATGGCTTAGGAAAGTATAACCCAAAATAAGATAAGAAAATTCAGTGTTGAAAAGCTGATAGAAACATGAACAGAATAAGTTTTTTTTTAAGTTCAGAATAAGCTTTTCAGAGTTAAAATGTTTATCTTCCTATCAGATTCTTTTAACCCTGAAAAGATGAGAGATTCCCACCATTTCAGAGTTAAAATAGAGTCAACGGGCAATTCACAGGATTAGAAAGAAACATAGCCATGATGGCCTGAGCTTGCTTGTCTGCAAACAGGACTTTGTTTGTCCTAATTGTGCTTGCAAGCACTGAGCAAGGGAGGTTGATATTTCAATCTTTGAATTGAACACTCAGTATATTTTGGTTGAAAACATTTTGAAAAGCCAGGCACTTCAGATGCCATATTGATTCTTCCTTACCAAGGTTTGTTCTTCTCTGTGTTTAATGACTTTAGTTAGTAATGCTTTCCACCAATTTACCTGGAATAGATTGAGCTTTAAAAGGAATATGAAGAGTGGCCCCCAAAATCTCTCTAGACTGCGTGAATTGGCAAATGAGGTATAAGCAAGTGCATAATGAAACACAGTGGAGTAAAAAAATGTTAACTTCACAAATACAGAGATGGATTTGAATTTGCTGTCACTCTCTAAGAAAGAGCTCTTGCAGCACTGTGCATCCAGTAATTATACAAAAATGTCACCTCAGTGCCTGACAATGATAACAGAAAATATAGCAGAGTTCTTCTGATGTTGGGGAAGAATATGAGTGGATCAGAGAGGAAGAGTGCAAGCCTGGGGGCCACTCCCACTCTCACCAGAAGAAAGGAAACATTCAACGAGCCTCTTTGATTCTATGACATCCACTGGTGTGTCTGTGAATATCTTTAGGTAACTATTATTGTTTTAGAGACTGCTTTCACAAGCAGCTGGCTGTTGGATGTCCACAGCAAACAATAATGGATCAATTAACTATCCTATAAAAAGTCCTACTTCCTGTATTTTCTCTCCAGAGTACCCATTATCAGCCACTGGTGAATGCAGGACATTGACCATGTATAGTTTCTTCAATAGTGCACACCCTAAGTTGCCTTAAAAAGAGATGACATTTAGACAGCTTGAAATACAGAACAGAAAGCATTAAAATGAGTTAAGCATGTACCTTGTTCTCTTTGTATCTACTCAGATCTGCTATACAGTACTCTTTGAATAATTTATCATAGTATTTCTTGCTAAGTCTCTTCTCCCTGAAAATAAAACATGAAATTATTATGGATTAAGTACACAAAACAACACAAATGGGGAAAAATTATGGAGGATTATTCTAGTTCGTTTAATTGTCAGTCTGTTTTGGCAAAGCACAAATACTAGCAAATTTATTCTTCACAATAATTATTAGATGCAGGGAAAAATTAGAATAAGGGAAGGCTACGGGGGCACCGCCAGCCTCACAGCCCACCGCCTGTTTATCTCTTTTATTTTTTAAAGCGAAGGAAGCCAGCAGCTCTGCCAGCTTCTTTAGCCTTTAAAAAAACAACACCATCCTCCTGATGAAGGAGATGGCAGTGCACAATTGCGCCCAGAGTGGCTGCAACCACTCCAACCATGATTCTTGGCCATTCTGGGCTGCCTCCCCCCCCTTGTATAAGAGGAGAGGAAAGAGGTGGCCTACAGCAGCAGTGCACTAGGAGTCTCAACTCCTGGCACACTGCTGCTCTAGAATGCTTCTTTCCTCTCCTCCTATAAAGTGGGGGGCAGTCCAGAACAGTGCTGAACTGCGGCTGGAGTGGCCACAACTTGCAGCCAGCCTTGGCGCGATTCTGGGCTGCATCTTTCAACTCCGGAGGAGACGAAGGATGCGGCCCAGAGGAGCATCGCGCCAGGAGTGGCAGCACAGTCACTCCCAGTGCAATGTTGAGCCTCTCTGGGTAGCGTCCTTCCTCTCCTTGTTGAAGATAAAGAGGGGCAACCTAGAGCAGCACAGAATAACGCCAGGAGAGGTTTCAACTACCAACGCGATTCCAGAAATAATTGTGGTGACGTGATGATGTCACTGCAATTACTTCCAGGTCAGAGGGTGTGGGGGCTGGCAAACAGAGATGGCCCCACGTGGAGAAAAACCCAGGCCCACCTCCGTAAAGACATAGATTAATAGGGATAACTTCCAAATGTACGTTTTTCTTAAAATACATTTAAAGACACACAGAGAGAGTAGGAACAGATTTTCAGATGCCCTCTTTTGTGGGCATTTTAAAAATAAACCTCATGTTGGCATCCTTCAGTCTCGGAAGACTATGGTGTCACTCTCTGAATGGTGGCACTGGAACAGAGTGTCCTCTCCAGTGCGCGAAGCCTGGGTAAAGTAGGTATGGAAGGCTGTTACTCATGCAGCAAATCCCCCCCTCCACGTCGCTGAAATGGTCCAACGGAAAGGCAGAGACCAATACGGTTGGTTCCAGCGACGTTGCAGGAGTTGCCAGAACGTGACTGTGTTCAGCCACGAACTGCCTCAGGGACTCCGGCTCTGGATTTTGCCTCGAGGTTGACTCCTGAAACCTTTTCCATAACTGGATGTAGCCACAAGGCAGTGGAGGTTTGGGATCAGAGTTTTCCTTCTCTCAGATGAGCTGCCTTCCCAGGCTGACGAGTCCCATCTACCCGGTGGCTGTTTAGTCGCCTCTTACAACAAGTGGGCTACACATCAGCTATGCCACTGGTCTGGGGAGCACACCCCAACCCTCCGAGAGCAAGGGAAGCTCTACTCCCCTCTCCTTTGAAGCATAATCTGAGCCTCCAGGAGGCAATGTACGTCCATGAAACCAGAAGCCATGCAAGAGACACAATTTCCCTCAGTGTGAGCTCTGCAGAGGCAGTAAGTGGACGCGTGCTGCCTCTGGAAAGCTCAGATGACCCTCCGGAGGGGAGTGGAGCTTCCCATTCCCTGTCGAGGGACCGGATTGCATCAAGCCCTGCTTGACCATGGGGATCACGATCACGATCCCTGTTGTTAAGCGGCGCACTGTAACTAAAATGTTAGCAAAAGAGAAAAATGAATGAGCATAATCACAGCCAAGTTACCAGTTCATGTCAACTTCATCTTCTTCCTTCCACAAGAATCTGTGATTTTCCCTTATAATATCAAGGTCTGTCCTGTCATTTGTTCTATAAAAAAAGAAGGAAGTAAAATTACATTTAGTTATCAGATTTAGTTATCAGATTGCATTTTTTAAACTAGAATGAAAACAATCACATCTTCATTTGCTGCATGTGACTTCAAAATTTCATTAATTCATAGAACGCAAAAAGTCTTTAAAGACCTCTTTAGAAAGTATAATTCAACTTTTTCTTAAAAAAAAAACAACAAAAAACACCACAAAGTCCAGGATCTTAACAACTACTTTAGCGCTCAATCCTATCCAATTTTCCAGTGCTGGTGCAGTTGTGCCAGTGGGCTATGTGCTGCATCCTGTAGTGGAGAGGCAGTCACTGGGGCCTTCTCAAGATATGAGAACATGTGTTCCCCTACCATGGGGCTGCATTGTGGTTACACCAATGCTGGAAAGTTGGATAGGATTGGGCCCTTAGACAACCCGAAGGGCACATGTTCCATAGAATTTTTTTTTTTAATTTTTTGCCATGTCTCACAGATTTAAAAAAAAAATTGTTTTCTATATGGAACAGAGAAACACTATTGGGCTATTTCCCACAAGGCAATTCAATAATTTGCTACAAGGCATTCAATCTCCATATAGAAAAAGAGTGTATGTTATTTGGAGCACCATACAAGTGGTGCTCATTGTTGTCAGTAAGCAAACACAAGATGGAACAAGTCCAAGCATTTTGTTACACGCGCATTCTGGATAATTACTTATTTAGTAACATTTAAAAGCAGACAGACTTTTGTAATCATCTTGTACTCACCCTGAACGTTTGAAGTCTTCTTTCTTGCCACCGTAGTATAAAATATAGTCATTCACAAATTTCTTATGCCTTGCATACTAATAGAATCAAGGAATTCACTTGTACTGTTTTTTATCAATTTCTTTTAACAGGTTATTCATTGTAACATCAGTTCAAGCATACAGAAAACGTGTTCCTATGTTACAACAATTGCAAACAGACAAACTTTGAAGTTAAGCTTACTTGCAAATAAAGATTATGGACAAATTGACCCTATAGTTCAGAAAATGTTAACATCTTTTCAAGTCTCTGAAGTTGGCACATGTGCATGTGAACTTCTCTTATAGTTCTCTCTGCTCCCCTTACTCCAGCAGTCACCCCTACAAACACTACCTGGTATCCACAGTAGCAGAGAGCTAGCTAGCTTAAATGCTGAATAAATGGCAGCAACACTGCAACGAGTGATATGTGAATATGGACCAGAGGAGGAGATGTAATAGTCCCAAATGGTAACCATGGTTTAGTGATCATGAGCAGGCAGCAAGCCCCTATACTCTCATTCTCCCCTTCCCTCTTCTGGAGAGAAGACTCTCTTTTTCTCTCTCAAATCCTCTCTCCTAAATCCTATCACCAACACCCACACACTCCTCCCTTAATCATGGTCCATCATCATGATCTCCCATTACTAACTATTGTTAACAGTATTCCTAAACCCTATTTCAAACCTGCCTTAAAATCTGGGTTGTGAACTGGGGGTTGAGGAGCAGCTTTAAAAAAAGGAGCAGCCATGTGTAATCACAGTGCTGAATCATGGTTAAAGGAGGCATGGAGAAGAAGAGGCTTGTTTCTATAGCTAAATCACAGCTAGCATATGGAAGATGTTATGTCAGCACCAGCCCAGAATATTAGAAAAGGAAGGAGAAGGTACATTTGAGATATAAGCTGCTTGAGGGAAATATAAAATGTGTTCTGTATATGTGCGTGCATGCACACTGTCTCAGTGCCACAATACAGATTCAATCTTTGATTTTTCTGTGCTGTGGAGTTCATCAGCTTGCTCCTTTCCAGAAACTTAGCTTTCAGTCCATTCTGCCCCATTCTCAGCATTCCTGGTCCTAAATAGAGAGGCACAATTGGCATATGTGCCATTGCCTCACTGGTGTGAAAAAATGTTCTTGCAAGATAAGCAGCTTCGGTATCAGCAAATGGAGTGTGCTGGGCTTCCCCTCTCCCATGCCCTTCAACCTGGAATATGCCCTACCACTGAGCGCCACTTTCATAGCCTTCACCAAGTCTGGAGTGGTGGCAGGTGCCCTAAAGCCCAACCCAAGACACAAACCAAATTTTAAAGAAACTGAAGGCAGTTAATGGAATTTCATTTGAAAAATCCTATTACTACTAATCTGGTTTCATTGCATTGTTTGGTTCAATTTGACTGTTTTATTATGATTAAGTGGTTCTTTAAATTGGCTGTGTTGAGGATCATTTGATTTGAGGATTTAAATAAATATATTAAAAACAGGATTTAAATAATTTCATAAATTATTCAAACTGGCCTTTGGCAATTTTCTACTGAATATCACAGGAATGCTAGCTCAATTTTTCTTATAAAAAATCTTATGGATGCACACAACCTAATCAATAATTCAATGTCACTTTAAAAGCAACAATATATTTATATTGTTACCCTTCAGATAACACAGGCCTACAAAATTGAGGGTCAGAAAAGTTTTTTCCAAACTTTATGGTGGTTTGATATGAATTTGGGGTGCCGATTCAAACAATGGCATCCGTTTTGCCCTATCACATCACGTCTAGTTTTGGAGATACAGTATAGCCTCATTACTGAATGGTTCAAGCAGCTTCCTCATGAGGAAGCCATGGTGTAGGCTTCCTCATGAGGAAGCTGCTTGAACCATTCTCTAAAGAGGCTATGCTGTGTCTCTAAAACTAGATGTGATAGGGCAAAACAGATGCCATTTTTGGAATCGGCACCCCAAATATACCCAGGAATTGGTATAAGAAAGTAAAACATGTGTTGGCCTGTGTAATCAGAAATAATATTTCTGTGCTGAGAGGTCTTTGCCCTCTACAACATAATCTGAAACACACTTTATAACATAAACAGAAAGCAAAGATAAAAACCTTGAGAAACCAAGTTATTGCCTTGACAGAAAACACTGATGCAAAATCCTAACTGTGTGAATTCTTAAAAGTGACACTTAAAACAGCTTCAAAATCTCTCTTGACAGTCTCAGATGAGATAAGGAATTTCTATGAATCTACAAATCCTCTTCCCAGAAATAATTTACATGTTGAATCTTTCCCAATGTTAACTCTTCCCTGATCTCAGGAGACCACTGAGCATAAGATCGTGTTTCAGCACCATAAGAGAGGAAAGAGATTTTTCCTTCCAGTGCCATCTTGGCCATTCTGATAAATCATGCAGGTGTGTGAGTGAAGGAGGATAGCAAACCTGATGAAAGGAAACAAGTGTCAGAAAAAGCAGAGTCAGATGAGGCTGCCCTATACTGAGAAGGCATGTGAAGATGCTTTATACCAGCTAGACCAGGGGTGCTCAAACTTTCAACTTTAGGGATGCTGGACCTTTAACAAGTGTATAGAAGAGAGAATTTCAGCAGGTGTAGCTTTAACAAGTGTATAGAAGAGAGAATTTCAGCAGGTGTAGCTTGTCATCTGTGGGATGACAAGTTGCACCTGCTGCAATTCTCTCTTCTATACACTTGTTAAAGGTCCAGCATCCCTAAAGTTGAAAGTTTGAGCACCCCTGAGCTAGACCACTGATCTACCTAGACCCTAGGGAACTAACCTTTCCTGATGCAGGCTATTTATCTAATTCAGGGCCCAATCCTATCCAATTTTCCAGTGCTGGTGCTGCTGTGCCAATGGAGTATGCACTGCTTCCTGTGATGGGGAAGCAGTTATGGAGGCCTCCTCAAGGTATGAGTACATTTGTTCCCATACCTCAGGGCTGCAGAGGTTGCACCAGTGCTAGAAAGTTGGATAGGATTGGGCCCTCAGGGCCAAATGTTCCCATACCCTGAGGAGGCCTCTGTGACTGCCTTCCCACCACAGGATACAGTTCATGCCCCATTGGCACGGCTGCATCGGCTCTGGAAAATTGGATAGGATTGGGCCCTCAGTTAGTACTGTTATCAGAAGCAGCTCTACAGAGTTTCAGACAGAGCTCTTTCCCAGTCAGGGATTGAACAATCATATCCAGAAGCAAACTCAACACATATAGAACTGGGACTGATCTGGGCTGGGAACTGGGCTGGGAATTGGGACTGATCTGGGCTGGGAACTGGGCTGAGGGAGTGTCAGCTCTGTGGTGAGCATGACACTCAATATGAAGGAAAGTCCCAGAAAATAAAAGATTCATGAGGGTTTCCAAGATTGTGAAGAAAGTAAGTAGCTTTGTGGGCTGATGATAAGGTTTTAAAATTTCTCCCCCTCCCCCCCCCCATTTTGATTTCTTAACAGGAAGGCAGCATTCCCATTTGGGGCTTACAAAACCAGTGTTTTTCTTAGCTAATAAGGCTCATCAGATTAAAAAGAGGGTACAAGATCTGGCATGCACCAAGTTGCCTCACTCTGCATTCTTCTGTTCTTTCTATATCCTTACAATGGCTCTCCTGGTCAGGTGGGAAAGGCTCTAGATTACAGAGCCATTCTAACTGCTTCTGCTATCACCTTCCCCACCCTCTTGCTATGAGAACTTATGATCTGCTAGCCTCTACATTCCTCTCCCTCCTTCAGCCTTCTGTCACCCTGCTAAGAAAGAGTAGGGGTATGCCAGTTATCAAGGAGCTTGGCCTCATTCCTCCCTGCCAGAAACACTACCTTTCTTCTACTTCTTTGAGTCACTGTAACCAGCTCTGCTTTGACTGAGAGAATCATGAATGGGCCATCTGTGCTTCTACTAGAGAAAGAATTATCCCAGCAGATAGTGCCAGGCAGCTGGCAGAGGAAAGTTCAAATTGATTTGTGACTGATTGACTTTATACTGAGGAAATTCCTTCCTCAGATCCACTTGAAATATCAAGTTCCCCAAGGCTCAACGAAGAGAGATGAAATCCCATTCACAGTTTCCCAATAAGTAACCTTCCATACAAATTTGGATAGTCTAAAGCAGGGGTGTCCAAAGTTTTTGGCAGGAGGGCCACATTGTCTCTCTGACACTGTGTCGGGGGCCAAGGAAAAAAAAGAGTAAATTTACATGTAAAATTTGAATAAATTTACGTAAGTTTTCATAAACAAATATATTAAAGATGAACTTATATGAATGAATGAAGGTCTTGCAATAGCTCAAGGCCTACAAAAGGCCTTGCACAAAGCAAGGCTGGCCTTTCCTTTGCTGCTGCTACTGCATTACAGACGTGAAACAACAAGCAGTGGAGGGAGACCTCATCCCACAGCTCACGCAAGAGGTCAAACAGTCGCCCTCACACTGATAGCAGTTGCATTGGGCCAGTGTGGGCTCCAACAAATCTCTGGAGGGCCAGAGGCTCATTGGAGACTGGGGTCTCCCTGAGGGCCGCATTGAAAGGCCTTGAGGGCCGCAAGTGGCCCCAGGGCCGGGGTTTGGGCACCCCTGGTCTAAAGGAACTGAAAAGTTGCAAGTTTTAATCAGCATGGTATGCATTGAAAGGATACAGCATCCATTGCTATTAAATGAAATCTTCGATTTCTTGCTTCTTCCCTAGAAAAAGAAATTATTATTCTAGTTGTACATCCCATGCGCTTACTTCCATTTAAAAAAAAAAAAAAAGATTGATACAGATGGCAAAGTACCTGTCCCATTCGTCCATCGCCACCTCCCTGTGGGCCACCTTGCTTTTCTTTTCTTTTTGGAAGGGTTTTTTGAGCAATATATCTTCATTGCTTGTTATACAGAATGGAGAAAAAACACACACAATCAATGAGTTATTTTTTTAAAAAAACAGGTACCATAAATAAAACATACATACCTGACTACAGCAGAATATTTCCAGAAATAGCTACCTCTCAGTATACACTATAATGTACTTTGCAACACAGAAAGACTGGATGATCATGTGTTTATGCAATACAGTATATGTTCAGTGGGCATATTCAGAGCCCAATCCTACCTTTCCTTCCCCCCACTGGTACTGTCACAACAAAAATGGGTGTGTTGTATTTGGGGGGGGGGGATTGGGAGGCTTAAGAGGCAAAGGGGGATTAAATCCCCTTGCACCTCTTATACGTCTCTCAATCCACAATGGGTCTCCTCACACCTGTGCCAGTGCAATAGCTGGCATAAGTCCAAGCAGAGAAAAGAGGCAGGGAGGTTGGTGAAAGGGGGTCTCATCGCAGGATTTACCCCTCCCACAGCTTCCACTTCACTGTCAAACCCCCTCCCCGCCCCACGCTCCCTCCCATCCCCACTGCTGCTTTACCTGTTCTGGCTTGTGACTAGTGATCCACTAGCGGACTGGGAGCGCTGACATCCAGTGGGCGGTGCTACCAAAATGGCTGCTGATAGAGGCCATTTTGCAACAGCAGAACTGCTTTCCACTGTTGCAAAGGGCTCCATGCCAGTTCAGTCCTTAATAGAATTGGGCCATCAGCTATAAGTACAGCATATAATAAATATATAAAAATAAAACACTATATAAACTTGGACAACAGCATTATGTTACTTAAATGAGTACTTAAAATATCTGAATTTGTTTCATTTCTGAAGTACTGCAGCCTACAAGGATGGTACATGACTGGACCGCACTGACTTCCTAACAACCTTAATTTTGAACCATGTTTGTGGTTTTTCACTAATTCAGCCTGTTGACTGGATTTATTAACAACCCGCAGACATATAAGTTAGTCATGCAGGCAATCTTCATTTGTCCCACTAATCATCATGCTGCCGATCATCAAATATTTAAATTTATCTCTCTAAGGTATAGGACTGTTGTACTCATCAAACAATGAGGACACAGTTCATTCATCAGAGTTGTGCAAATGGCAAAGTCCTTCAATATTAGGAGCAGGCACTGCATACTGTATACAAAAAGGTGCTGTCCCATCACTGTGTTATACTACAGCCCACAATTTGGCTGCCACAGTACTACACCATAGCTGAGATTTTTCCAGCAAGGATCTTTTTTCTTTTCAGGAAAGATCAGTGAACAGCAGGAATCCTGCTAATGGAATGTTTCCACTTTTCATTGCTGATACTTAGTTTTTCTGCATGTATTCAGGGCTTAAATTCATCCAAGGCTCCCCTTGGTTTCATCCACCCAATATCAGAAGTTATTCCATACAATATCTGCTATGGAATGCATTTCCTTTGCCACTTAGCAATCAAAACTAGGATTCAAGACATCAGGAAAAAGAATTTTGGGACACGATGGTGTGGCATCCAGGCAGAATTAAATTAAAAATATAGAACCATGGGTGTTTATTCACAGAAATCATTCCTAAAGTGCCACCATGTAATCAGGACTGGCCCAAGGCTTTTTTCAATGTCCTTGGCAAACTGAATTCCGCCTCCTCATGCCTTATCATATGTCAAGCATGTTAAATGACCAAGAGATGACCAGATGTTACTTTTGTATTTTCATTTTTAACATTTTCTTTACATCCTCTAGTCACAACTATGTCTATTATCAAGGCAGCTGACAGAGATTACAAGAGTTTTGACTGTGTCCGATGGAATGTTACACAGCCAGTAAGCTACCTCTGCACATTTATTCCAAGGAACTGGCACTCTTCCCAAGGCATTTACATAGCCAGTCAAATATCTCTGGAAGTCTGGCACCCTATGCAATAGCCATGTCTGCCTATATGCTTGGGCCAGAGCTGCATGGAGATAATGTTATGCTAGAGCTTACTCTTTGTTTGGTTCAGCCACAGAAGGAGTGGTTGGGACATGAAGTTATGGTCGTGTAATGATACACATCCTTAGAGCAATCTTTTATTTATCAACTTCCTAGTTTTCCTGATGCTAGGTGTACAGTGAAATCATATGAACATTTACTCAGAAACAAATGGTGTTCAATGGAACTGTCTCCCAAGTAAACATGTACAGGATTGGATCCTTCTTTGCTAGGAGGAAGCTGGAGTAAATGATAAGCTGGAAGCACTATTTTTTAATTTCCTTCCAATAGGTGTATTATTCCTACACATCCTGCTGTCTCCTGGCCTTGACTACTCTGATCTCATTAAGTCACTTGATGAATCCTGCTGAGATATGGCAGAGAAAAAGAAAAGCAAAAAGACCAGCCAGCACTCAGTGATGTTCTTAGAGAAATGAAGCTCCGAAAAACATGAAATGAGACAGCATGCAGCCACCAGATGGATATGGCAGTTTTCCCTTGCTTTTTCTTTTTATCCCCCACTACTCCTTGGAGACAACATGCTCTATCAAGCTTGATAGGAAGGAGGTAGAAGAACCAAACAAGTCTGTTTGTTTCACCTACAGAAAACTCCTCATGATAAACAATAACTATGCTGTAATGACATAAAAGAGGAACTTTATAATATTATGAGTGCAATGTATTACCTATTTTTCTGCTGGTCAGATCTCTCTCTTGTTTCATCATCACTAAAATCGGAATCATAGCCTCCATGACCAAGAATCTGGAAAAATAATTACAAAACAAAGAGTATAGTACTTTTTGCAGATGATGGATTACGACACTGACTTAAAAGAAAACTGCCACAGTCCCCGACCAAGGTTAAAAAAACTAGAAAACATGTTAAAAGAGCTAAATATGGCATATGGATTAACAGACCACAATGAAGTGTCATGGGGTGGAGAGGCTAGTAGATGTTGGCATGTCCTCTTAGAAAAGGAAGGTGCACAGAGATCTACTCCTAGAAACCACGAGCTTTCTCATAGGTGGGAAACCAGGAAAGGGGTAAAAGCACATATCTTTGAACATCTACATTCCATTCCAGAACAGACTGTCACATCCTCTTCCGGAGGAGGGGGGGAAAGTAGGATACAAAAATGCAGTACAAAAAACACAGAAAGGTGTGCAAAGAATGAGTTCAGTGCATTTCAAGTCTTATGATTCTTCATCAATTGCAATTGATTCAATCCATTCAAAAAATAACCAGTTTTCCATGCTGTATGTGGTTTCATCTTTTGAATTGTTTAAATCAGTTGCCTCTGAGAAAAATAAGACATGAAGTGCACTGGGTTAAAAAAATCATTCTCTGTGCAGCTCTGTGATCACTTCATTTATCCTGTCTCTTCCAATGCAGTTTCAGGAGAAGTTGAGATTCGCAAGTGCTAAAATGACTGGGCACTTCTCATGCCCTGCCACTCAGAATAAGGGGATATGCAGCCATAAGAATATCTCCCACATATACATATACATATACATGATTTTCCTGTAGCCTTCTAAAAGCAGTAACTAAGGGAGTCTTCACAAAAGGCCGGGTTCTGGGTCCATTCTGACTCTGAAATCCAAACATTGTCTATGAAACAAATGTTGAGAACTTTCTTCTTTGGGAACTCTTTCATTTCCTTGCTTTATCTTGCTTCATTTCCATGATTCTATTACTAAAGATTCTCTTCATCCACAGTAGCCACGGTCTCCAGGTCTTCGAGCCTATAAGCGGCGGGCTCCGGCGCCACTGGAAAAGGAGAGCCTCTGCCTGAGGGGGCAACATCAAGGGGATGTATGACGGTATCAAGCAGGCCCTAGGTCTAACACAGAGGAAAATTGCCCCTCTGAAGTCTGCCACAGGCGAGGTCATCCAGGATCGGACGCAGCAGATGGAACGCTGGGTGCAGCACTACTCTGAGCTATATTCCAGAGAAAATGTAGTCACCGAAGAAGCACTGAACAACATTGAGTGCCTGCCTGTGCTGGAAGAGCTTGACAGTGAACCAACCCTAGAAGAACTTCACGTGGCCCTGGACTCCCTTGCCTTTGGCAAGGCACCTGGAAAAGACAGCATCCCTGCTGAAGTCCTAAAATGCTGCAAAGAGATCATTGTCACTGAGCTGCATGAAATCCTCTGTCTCTGCTGGAGAGAAGGTGGAGTACCTCAAGACATGAGGGATGCAAACATCATCACGCTGTACAGGAACAAAGGTGACAGGGGTGACTGCAACAACTACCGCGACATCTCTCTCCTTAGCGTTGTAGGAAAGCTGTTTGCCCGAGTTGCACTAAAGAGGCTCCAGGTACTTGCAGAGAGCGTCTATCCAGAATCACAGTGTGGATTCCGAGCCAACAGGTCCACCGCTGATATGGTATTCTCCCTTAGACAACTGCAGGAGAAATGCAGGGAACAACGACAGCCACTCTTTATAGCCTTCATAGATCTCACAAAGGCTTTCGACCTGGTCAGCAGAGACGGCCTCTTCAAGATTCTCCCCAAGATCGGATGTCCACCCAGGCTCCTCAGCATCATCAGATCTTTCCACAAGGACATGAAGGGCACTGTTGTCTTCGATGGCTCCACATCAAACCCTTTTGACATCCGAAGCGGAGTGAAGCAGGGCTGTGTTCTTGCGCCAACCTTGTCTGGGATTTTCTTCGCTGTCCTGCTGAAGCAGGCCTTTGGAACTGCAACAGAAAGCATCTATCTCCGGACCAGATCAGACGGAAAGCTCTTCAACCTCTCCAGACTGAGAGCAAAATCCAAAGTCCAGCTGAAATGCCTGCGTGACTTCCTCTTTGCCGACGATGCAGCTGTCACTACCCACTCTGCCAAAGATCTCCAGCAGCTCATGGATCGTTTTAGCAAGGCCTGCCAAGATTTTGGACTGACAATCAGCCTGAAGAAAACACAGGTCATGGTTAAGGATGTGGACTCACCTCCCTGCATTACAATCTCTGCGCATGAACTGGAGGTTGTCCATGACTTTGTGTACCTTGGCTCAACGATCTCCGACACTCATTCTCTCGATACCGAGCTAAACAAGCGCATTGGTAAAGCAGCTACCACGTTTTCCAGACTCACAAAGAGAGTCTGGTCCAACAAGAAGCTGATGGAACATACCAAGATCCAGGTCTACAGAGCTTGCGTCCTGAGTACACTTCTGTTCTGCAGCGAGTCATGGACTCTTCGCTCACAACAGGAGAGGAAACTGAGCGCTTTCCACATGCGCTGCCTCCGATGCATCCTCGGCATCACCTGGCAGGACAAAGTTCCAAACAACTCAGTCCTGGAACGTGCTGGAATCCCTAGCATGTATTCACTGCTGAAACAGAGACGCCTGCGTTGGCTCGGTCATGTCGTGAGAATGGGTGATGGCCGGATCCCAAAGGATCTCCTCTATGGAGAACTCGTGCAAGGAAAGCGCCCTACAGGTAGACCACAGCTGCGATACAAGGACATCTGCAAGAGGGATCTGAAGGCCTTAGGGATGGACCTCAACAAGTGGGAAACCCTGGCCTCTGAGCGGCCCGCTTGGAGGCAGGCTGTGCAGCATGGCCTTTCCCAGTTTGAAGAGACACTTGGCCAACAGTCTGAGGCTAAGAGGCAAAGAAGGAAGGCCCATAGCCAGGGAGACAGACCAGGGACAGACTGCACTTGCTCCCGGTGTGGAAGGGATTGTCACTCCCAGATTGGCCTTTTCAGCCACACTAGACGCTGTGCCAGAACCACCTTTCAGAGCGCGATACCATAGTCTTTCGAGACTGAAGGTTGCCAATACTATACATATACATACATACATACATACATACATACATACATACATACATACATACACGTATACATGTATGCATGTATACATGTATACTCGTATACATACATATACGAGTCCCACCGGGTAGATGGGACTCGTCAGCCTGGGAAGGCAGCTCATCTGAGAGAAGGAAAACTCTGATCCCAAACCTCCACTGCCTTGTGGCTACATCCAGTTATGGAAAAGGCTTCAGGAGTCAACCTCGAGGCAAAATCTGGAGCCGGAGTCCCTGAGGCAGTTCATGGCTGAACACAGTCATGTTCTGGCAACTCCTGCGACGCCGCTGGAACCAACCGTATTGGTCTCTGCCTTTCCATTGGACCATTTCAGCAACGTGGAGAGGGGGGATTTGCTGCATGGGTAACAGCCTATCCTCCATACCTACTTTATCCAGGCTTCACGCACTGGAGAGGACACTGTCCCAGAACCACCATTCAGAGCGCGATACCATAGTCTTCCAAGACTGAAGGATGCCAACAACAATACATATAAACGCATAGAGACACTTGTACAAATATTCTCCAATGGTAACCAACTGAAAATGACACTAAAAGAATACTTTAAAATAATATTATTGTACATGATTGTTTGTTCCCATGGGTTCATCCATTTTATTGGAAACAGTTTCACCGGCCAGTCTATCCTTAACTCTTTCAGGTATCCTAGCACAAAATCTTAGCAACTCCATGCGATCTTATTATCTCAGCCAGGTCACTCAGTCAAAACCTCCAAGTAATAAGTACAATGAACTACCATGTACTTTTACCTCATTTAGCAAATCAGGAGTCGGATACAAATCATATAAACAACGTAACTATGGCTACATGTGAGAAAAGACAATCCCATAAGCCAGGCATCAAAGCATCCAGAGTGGTTCAGGCTGTCTGTTTCTCTTCCACATAAGAAGCCACAGACAGGCATGTGCCAATGACTGGAAGTTCGGAAGAAAAACAACATTAGAATTAAAAGATGGAATTCATTAACTAGGATAAATGCAAAGAACTCTTTTAAAGATTGCACAATACGTCTTCTTCTCTCAAACTCCAGCATCCCAATTGAGTTAATTTAAAAGAAAGTGAGTCAATTTATCCTGGCAATAAGCAATCTTCTGTTATATAAATCACTTCTGCAGTTTGGAAAATGCCATACAGTGATGGCTTAGTGGTAACAGGGTATATTTCTTCCCAATTCTCAATGCAGATTTATAGGAGAGGATTCTAAACTAGCTTTGTGTCTGAGAACACCCAAGGTGTGATAGCTATTCCACATGAAGAACTGTTTACAAGATTGTAAGCTTGTCTGTGTGGTATCCAAATAATCAGGACAGGCATACTTTACTATGAAGCAATAATTTTTATTATACACTACTATAAGGGAAGTTTTCAGCCTGCAAAAGAAGGTAGAAGTACCTTACTGGCCAATATCCCAACCTCTGGGAATGACAGTCCACTGCTCTGCTGCTATTCCCTGGATGTTGATAAAAAATGATTTTTGGGGGGTCATTTTTGTGGGTCACAAAAATGATGGGTCCACTGTCTCTGCACATGCACATGTACACACACATGTGCATGCACATGAGCACACACACAATTAGCAGCCACTTGCTATGCTCTTCACAAGGTTGCTTCATTTGCAAAAGTGCAGGACTTTCAACTTGATTTAAAAGGGCAGTGTACATGAAGGAGCTCCTTCATTTGTACAGCCCCTGTAAATAAAAATGGAAGTCCTGCACCACCACCACCACCACCTTCTCCTTCTTCTTCCCTGAGCTAGCACTTGGGGAGCAGGTTGTCCCCTCAACCAATATGCTGCCGTAGGTGCCACTGGGATCAGTGAATCATTCACGACACGTTTCCACTATTTGCAATTGGCAATAGTTCTCACCTTGTTGATGGTCAGCCGCTGAAACTGCACCAGTAGCAGGGTAAGGAGGTGGGGATCCACCTTCCACTCACTTTTAACAGACAGAAAGCAGATCATCAGAACAGGTTGCATCCATAGCAGACTACAGGGAGATGGTGACGGCAGAAGACTTAGAGTAATGGACACCCCAAAACCCCCACTCTCCCCCTCAACCTGCTGTTGATGCAACCTAAGAACATAAGAACAGCCCCACTGGATCAGGACATAGGCCCATCTAGTCCAGCTTCCTGTACTTCACAGCAGCCCACCAGATAACAAGAGACCTGCATCCTGCTTTCCTCCCTTGCATCTGGCATTCTACAGTAGCCTACTTCTAAAATCAGGAGGTTGCACATACACATCATGGCTTGTAACCCATAATAGAATTTTCCTCCAAAAATTTGTCCAATCACCTGCATCACCTCCCTTAATCACCAATCACCTCACTACCCACCTGCATCACCTCACTTAATTGATGGACTACCACTGCGCTCTAGCAGTTAAACCTTGCACAGATTTTCAGCAATGACAGTTTAACTTAGAGCCCAAGCCTGTGCACATCGACTCAGAAGTAAATACCGTTATAGTCAATGGGGCTTACTCCCAGTTAAGTATGGATAGGACTGAGGCCTTAAAATAGTATTTTAGGCCCCAACCATACTAGAGCCTTGTGCTGCCTCAACGTCCGTCAACTACAGTTTGGACCTTGTTATCAGTGGGGAATCCTTCTTGAACCCCTGTGGATACTGAACCCACAGACAATGAGATCTGTGGGAGGTGCCTCCAGAAGCAACGAGAAGCGTTCTAAGGTGCAGGGAGGTTTTCTGTCCAACCAGAAGTGCTTCTCAGAAGCCTCTGGGTGGTCTTCTGAGGCATGTGGAGGTTACCTGTGACTTCCGCGTGCCTCAGAACGCCTCCTAGACATGGCCTGAAGGCACCACAGACACCCGCCTATAAGTCGATCTCACAGATAAGTCGAGGGCAGGTTTTGAGCCCCAAATCATGGAATTTTCTATGACCCTCGGATAAGTTGGGGGTTAAACTTAGGGGGGATCTGACTATAATTTTGTCTGATTTTACCCAAGGCCAGATCCTGAACAATTACCTTCCAGTAATTGTTACCTAAAAACTGTACAGTTTCTAATTTATTAAAAATACAATAAAAGATCATAAGATGCATTTTTGTTCATTAACTTTTAAAATTCTGGTCTTCACAACATTTGTGTAAACACTGTCCGAGTAAGTGCCTGTAAACAACATACCAGTAGAACCACTAATCACATCCTTCTTTAAGGTGCCTGGTGTGTGTAACATGCAGCATAAAACATGTAATTGGGAGTGTGCAGTTCAGTTCACAGTAGGGAGACAAGCAACAAGGACTGAGCTGCACACAGTTGCAACCCTCTTTCCTCAGAAGCAGACCCACTGCTTTCCCTGGTGTTATTCTTAAGCAATGGTACATTGCAGCCTGGGACTTCGCTTCAGATGGAAAGGAGGATCCCATCCTGGGGTTGTAAAAACCAGACCCCTAAGCTTGGGGAGGGGGTGAAATTCTTTGCAAATGACCTGCCAGGAATGTTCTGAGCAGCAGCAAAAGAAGAAAAGGAGGCATTTCCCTTCTTCAAATTGGAAGGGAGACAAAGGGGCCTCTGGGAATTGTGGGGAGGCTTTGTGGGAGTATGTGCTGCATCCCATAGCCCATACAGACAACAGTTCCCAGAAGCGCCTTCACTTCTCTTCCTGTCTGGAGAAGAGGCTAAAGTGGCTGCCTCTGAATAGTGGTCAAAATTCTCCTTTTTCTCCACCTGCTCCCTGCTTCTCAGCCCATTTCCAGGTCCCCCTCTTCACCAGATAGCTGCTGAGCCTCCAAAAGCTTCCCAGAAGCTCCAAGAGGATCCTGCTTCACCCACTGCATTGACCCGGGTATAAGTCGACCCATGATCTCAGGCTCTATTTTGGGCATAAATTTTTCGACCTATAGGCGAGTATGTACGGTGCTTTCAGTTGTGTCTGGGAGGTTTGGTGAAGCCCTCCAGATGCGAGTTTGGAACCTGCAATGAATCAAATTAGCTGGTTCCAAACCAGCAGATAAGGAGGGTCCACTGTATATATGCAGTTGATGTGGGTCAAAGGAGACCCATAGGTGATCAGGCAGCCTATTGAGAAATAACTAAAAATATTTTCAAGGTGAGTAAGATGGGATTACAGTCTAAGTCTTGCTGAATGCAATGGGTTTACCTCTGAGTAAGGTAACTAACCTCTAGCTATAATGTGGTGAGGGATAGGTCATTGAACTGTAGGATAGATTGGACTGTAGGAATAATTTAACAAAATATTGTATATACACTAATTGTAAAGACACTTGAACAGTTCTGTGGCAGGGAACACAAACTATGTTCAACATTCTGAATGCAAGAGGACTTGCTTTTGAGGAAAGATGTGAATTGTGTGGTTAGAATGGCACAAGATAGACAAAAAGAAGTGCATAATTGATGTACTGAATCGCTCCCATATGTGGTGACTTTCTGATACGTTTTTGAAAGGAGTTTAAACAAATACAAGAAGTCAATCAGTACTCAGGCATTCTTTTGTGATTTTATCTCATAAACTACTCTGTATAGATCTTTTTTAAAAGTAGTATAGAAATATATTAAGCAAATAAATAAAATTCTGCAATTCATGAAGCCTACATGCTCCTCCAAGTTCAAAAGCAATATGCCTTTGAATGCCAGCTGCAGGGTATTACCCTGTTTGTAGATCTCCCAAAGACATATAGCTGACCACTGAGGGAAACAGGATAGTGAACTAGATAGATCTTCAATTGTAATTGGTATTCATCTTTTTAAGTTAACTAAGGGCCCAATCTTATCCCATTTTCCAGCACCAGTACACCCCTGAGGTGAGGAAACAAACATTCCCTTTCCTTGAGGAGGCCTCCATGACTGTCCCCCCACTACAGGATGCAGCACACGTCACATTGGCACAGCTGCATCAGCAATGGAAAGCTGGATAGAACTGGGCCCTGAGGGCCCACTTCTAAAGGCCCTCAGCGCCAGCACTGAGCTCCAGCACAGGCACTGGGTATCATAAACATGTCGTAAAGCATGTTTATGGCACCCTCAGAGTAGGGAGCACCACACAAACACCACCAGGAGGAAGGTAAGTGCTCTGAGTGGAGGTATGGGCTTAGTGGGGGAGAGGCATTCTGGGGTGAGGGAAGAAATGGCCCAAGGGGGGTGGAACTGGCAGAGTTCTGCTGGATTCTATCCTCTGTGTCGGGCTGAAAAGCCTGACATGGAGGTTCTCTCATCTGTGCCAGTAAAATAGCCAGCACAGACGTGAGAAGCCCTATTGCAGGACCTGGGGTTTTCCTCAGGGAAGAGGATGAAAGTCCACTTTCCCCAAGGAAACCTCTGGTGGCTTTCCTGCATCCGCAGTCACCATTTTGGCACCACTGTTCCTCCAGGCGCTAGGAAGTATGGGATTGGGCTGTAAGTCCGTAGCCATCACCACATCATGTGACAGTGAATAACAAAGATTATGTACTGTGTAAAGTAGTACCTCCTTTAGTCCACCCTAAATTTCCTGCCAATCAGTTTCACTGATTCTGATGTTGAGTCTGATGTTGTGAAAGAGGGAGAAAAAAAACTTTATTTTATCCACACGAGGCATAGTTTTAAAGGCTTCAATCATGCTGTTGTCCCTTCAGTTACCCTTTTTCTAACTAAAAAGTCCCAAATATTGAAGTCTTTCTTTGCACAAAAAGTTTTGATTTTTGTCGCCCTCTTGCACCTTATCCAGCCTTGCAAAATCATTGCTGAGATGTGGCAACCCAAACTGCGCACAGTATGTCCAATGTGGCTGCAGCACAGATTTGTAGATGGGCATAATAATACACTGTATTAGCAGTTTTATTTTCTAGCCCTTTCCTAATGATCCCAAGTATAGATCCACCACAACTCCTAAATTTCTTTCCTGGTTAATCACTGACAGCTCAGGCCCCATCAGTGTGTATGTGAAGTCGGGATTTTTTAACCCATTTTACAATGAACTAGATTAGCTATTTTGTTGCCTGTTCACCCAGTTCAGAGATATTGTTTTGTCACTTTTTGCAATACATTTTATAGTTGTCACCTCAAATCATCTGGAGTCATATAAAAGCATATTTGACCATTGCACTTTTTACCCCTAATTCCATATAATTTATAAGCGAGTTAAGCAGCCTCATTCCCACTAGATATCTTTCAGGGGACTCACTTCCTTCTTCCTTCCGTTGTGAAAATTGTTTATACTTTACTACACTCTGCTTCTTATTCTTCAACCAGTTAGCAATCCATAAAAAACAGGGCCAGCCCAAGACCTCCTGAGGCAGCATGCCAAATGCTGCCCTCCTTAACCTGATGATGTCCCAGCCCTGCTCCTCCCAATCTCTAGTGTTTGACCTCATTCTTCCCCCCCCCTTCCACATTTCCTCTACCTCTCTGTTCCATTTTCAATCCAGGTACTGGAAGGAGAAACAGTAGAAGCAAGTAGGTGGGCTCCCCACACCAATCTGCCGCCTGAGGAGACTACCTACTTCAGTTTGCCTTATGGATGGGCCAGACTTGCATTATTTATTTTATTCGACAGATTTATATCCTGCCTTTCCCATGAAGAAGCAAATGTCCAAGGTAGCATTTAAAGGAGGTATCCTCTCATTCCATGACTGCTAACTCACAACCTCATAATAACAACCCTGTGAGGTAGATGAGAAAGCAGTGACCAGTAAATGTCATCTGGCTGAGTGAGGATTTGAACGCAGGCCCCTGCAGCCTCAGGGTGACCAGATACCCCCCTTTTTAGCCTTCTCCTGGAAAAGAAATGTCCTCTTTTTCCCAGTAAGCAGGCCCCTGCAGGCAGCGCACAGCCTTCTTGAATTAACAAATTATATGTAACAAATTATATGTAATATAGTTTTAAATTTAATAAGTAACATAGTGCACTGTTTCTCAAGGTTTGTCTTCCACTACACTACTTCACATAGTCCACTTATTTGAAGTACCACCATTTGAAGTGATCACACTATCACCAGTTACTTCTGGGTTGGGATGCCAGATGCAACGGGGCTGGGTGGGTGTGCTTTTTCAAGCTAAGAAAAGCATGCTTTGAAGCTCAGCCCTCTGAGCTCGAGCCAAGCCTACTACAGCTGTTTGTTGTGTTGCATTCTTAGTCTCACTGCCAGGAGGCAGGCGTCTAGGAGTGCTGCAAGTAGAGGGTGACCAGATGACATAACCACAAAAGAGGACAAAGCACTGCAAAATGTAGGACATCCAAGAAAAATGTAGGACATAACATAAAAGCTGAAAACACTTGTGATTTCATGTTGTTAATTTAAACACTATATTACTTACCAAATTTAAAACTATATTACATACAATTTATAATTACAAGAAGGTTATGTACTGTCTGCAGGGAACTGCTCACAGGGAAAAGGAGGACTTTTAAGTTCTTTTCCAGGACATGAGACTAAAAAAGAGGACAAGTCCCAGAAAAGGACAATGTCTGGTCACGCTGTGAGAGTACCACCAGCCACCACCTTAAGTACCACTGGTGGCACCCATACCACTGGTTAAGCAGCACCACTACAGTGTTTAGTTTAACCACAGGAAAGCAATATACATGAGTGCTTTCAGCTTTTATGTTGTCATGTCCTACATTTTTCTTGGATGCCCTACATTTTGGGGGGCCTGGCCCTCTCCTGTGGTTATGGAGTTACTTCTGAGTAGACACACACAGGATGGTGCTGAGAGGCTGCAATCCTGCCCACAGTTTCCTGGGAGTAAGCCCCACTGAACACAACAGGAGTTACTTCTGAGCAGACATGCACAGGATGGTGCTGTGAGGCTGCAATCCTACCTACACTTTCCTGTATCCATCGCCCCACATAAGTTACTAGCCTTTGCAGCGTTTACTACAGGCCCACTTAAAGCCCCCTCCCAAAGCATTTAGTTTCACAGGTGCAACACTTGGAGGAAGCTACGAACAGCCTCACAACACACGCCAATGCACGTCTACTCAGAAGTAAGTCCCACTGTGTCCAATGAGCCCTCCTCCCGGGAAAGGGCTGCAGCCTTCCTGCGCCCGAAGCTTCGGCCTGCGGCTCCCCACCCCCGAAGGGCTTGCACGTACCGCGCGGGAGAGCGTCATCTCGGGCTTCTCCATGCCCCCAGCTCGCGGCAGCAGCGCCGAGAGGAAGGCGCGAGCGCTGGGCCCTGCCGAGCCGGCGTCCCTCCGCGAGAGGAGCCCTGGCGGAAACCGCGGCTGGCGCTCGAGCGGACCGGGCGACTCTCGCGCCAGACTCTATGCGGGGAGATCGTGTCCGGTGCTTCCCTTCCCTGGAGCAGGGCGCGGGCTCTGGCTGCATCCTCTCCACACTTCCCTGGGAGTAAGGCCCATTGAGCACAGTGGGAGTTACTTCTGAGTAGACGTGCATAGGCTGGTGCTGTGAGGCTGCCGTCCTCTCCACACTTCCCTGGGAGTAAGGCTCATTGAGCACAATGGGAGTTACTTCTGTGTAGATGTGCCCTCTATCAGCCAGCCACTTTTCCCTGAAGTTGCCAGAAAGATTGCATCAAATGGGTTGTTGATATTAAACTGCCCTCTTGTTTTCACAGACCTATATCCATCTACTCAGAGGTAAGTCCCATTGAATTCAATGAGACTTGCTCCCAGGTAAGTGTGTATAGGATTATGCAGGGGATGGATAAAGTGGATAAGAGGATGTTCTTTTCCCTCTCACACAACACCAGAACCAGGGGCCATTTGCTAAAATGGAGTGTTGTGAGTTAGGACAGACAAAAGCATGTATTTCTTTACCCAGCATGTAATTAGTCTGAGGAACCCCTTGCCACAGGATGCAGTGATGGCATCTGACCTGGGTGCCTTTAAAAGGGAATTGTACAGATTTCTGGAGGAAAAGTCCATCATAGGTTACAAGCGGTCATGGGTATGTAGGCTAGATTTTAGAAGTAGGCTAGTGCAGAATGCCAGGTGCTCTGGAGTAGCAATGGGATGCAGGTCTCTTGTTTTGTGTGCTCCCTGAGGCATCTGGTGGGCCACTGTGAGATAGAGGAAGCTGGACTAGATGGGTCTTTGGCCTGATCCAGCAGGGGTCTTCTGATGTAGGATTGTGGCCTTAAAGCCCTGAACACCTTTTGGAAACTTTGAATTAACATTTGGGCTGACCTTGGAAGCCACAGACAAAAAAGACTTTTGCAGGAAAATGTGTATATATAGCTTTGGGACCTAAGGCTGCAAATCTGTGTAGTTACCTGGGTACAAGCCCCACTGAACTCAGTGGGGTTTACTTCTGAGGAGCTGTGCAAATGATTTCACTGAATTATTTTATTCTACTGTGGTGGGTTTTTGAATTACTTTTTTGCATGTAATTACCCTCCACAAGCCCCTTGGGATGGGGACTTATAAAGTTAAAAAAAACAAAAAACCTATGTTTCTTTTCCTTCTCCCTACTACATACTTATGCCCTGGATTACAGAATCTGAGTGCAATAGTAAATTATATAGAAAATATGTGTGAAGTAAATTGTTCCCATGTTATGATAATCTCATATTGCACTTTATATGCAGAATTTGTGGGAACTGCCTTCAGGGTAGAAATTTCACTATGCATGAAGTGGCTCTAAAACCGAATAGGGCACTTGCCTTTTAGAAAAAACTTACCTTTATCAACATGCATATTGGGTAAAGAGTTCAGGCGGTCATATTTGTCCAACAAATAAAAACAAACAGGAAGATAATTGCAATACACACTAGGTACAAAATCAATAGAATTCAATGTATTGGCCCTAATCAATCATATTGGGATGGATTTCCCTAAATTAAAAGTAGAACTTAAAAGAGAAAAAGGAATTCTGCTTAATATTTGTCAGACAGAAGATGACTTTCTGCCAATCCCCAAAGTCATGTACAGAATAACCCCCTGGCTGTAATCCTATGCCTTCTTGAGAGTCCTGTTGTTCTTGTTGCCTTGCAGAGGGCTTACAGCTGTGTACATTAGCATAGGTTGTGATTTTTCAGCATGGATTCAAATGTATTAATATGAACCAAAGGTATATAATACAGTCTTATAAATGCAGTACAGTATATGTATAAAATAACTTGTGAAGTTGAGTGAGCTCTCACTTATAGTAAATGGGATAGCAATTTTGAAAACAATATTGGCCTAGTCTAACATGCTTGCTTGAGTCAGTTGCAGTCTTTTTTAATGGTAATTTAAACAAAAAATTAACAGTTGAAGTTGGTATCACATGAACAGTAATGTCAGATAGTAAAATGTTTGAAGTTTAGCTCCCATTAAAGGATAATGTCTTCACTCAGTTATCAAGAGATAATTTTGGCAATACTGTTTTGTGAAAGACATTTTCAGAGATAGAGAAGTCACCACCTTTTAATTTAGCAATATAAGCAATACCCTTCCTTGAACACTTGCTGCAACAGCTTCTTTGGGGCCTTGGAAGCCAGAAGAAATGGAAACTGAGGGGGTTAAGAAAAATCTACACAAAATTTGGTGTTGGCTGTATTGCTCCCAGTTTCACCAGGATTGGCCACCATATGTTCAGAAGTAAGCAGCTTTGCAGACCATTTATCTCCTGAAATTTAACTGATGAAAAACAAAGGCTGTGAACTTGTGACATTTCAGTTATTTTCAGCAACTACACAATATGAGAACTTCTGTTCTTGATGGTCTTCAGTTGATCTATTTGACCTATTCCACATTTTCTTAAATGTAAAATAAAATTGATGACTTGAATATATGTGGAGTATATAAAAAGAATCCTGTCCATTTTTGTTAGTAAGTTCCATGTTTAATTCTGAAAAATTCCTTCATAACTAATATGTTATAAATTGTTTCAAAAGGTAGTATCCAGAAAAAGCCACAAATTTTTACTCAAGCATAATCCTGTTGAAGTCTGTACTTAAGCAACACTGCAATCTTATGCATATATAGTCAGAAGTAAGTACGACTGTGTCCAATGCGGTTGTACAGCCAAGTTGTATAGGATCACAGCTAAGTGTTTTAGAATGTTTTCAAAGTTGGATTATAGAAGTTTCACATAGCTTCACCATTCTACATTCCCTGCATTTACAATATGATTTTCCTTTAAAGGAACCATCTTTGTGCTTGCAAAAATTGCATTATATCAATTAATTATTCAAATAACTCAAAATATATTATTTATGCATACCAAGCAATAAAAGCTGGTCTCTCCTTTTTGCTGTTCCAATCCCAAGGACATACCAGTCTGTTTTATTATGAATGGGTCTTGACATGATGGTGGCATACAGGAGCAATGGGAGGCAACAGAGGAGAGAAGATTCCAGTTTCTTATTATACTCACTGCTCACACTTTGCAAGGCTGTATGTAAGTAAGAGGTAATTCCTAAGCTAGTGAAATTCTACAGTGACCATTTCATCCTGTAAGGTCTGTGATTCATCACCACCATTTACAGGGTGAGACCCCAGCAGTCTAAACAATTTCCAGAAGATCAGGCTGATAAGTTGTTTTCAAGAAACATCAGTCATGTTCCAGGAGGCTGTAAATACACAGAAGAGGCGACAGATAAGGAGCACCCCTGCTTTGGCAGACAGTTATTCCTTTTCTGCCTCATTTGTCTTGAATTATTAGCACAAAACTTGGAAAGGCGAGCTTCAAAGCTTGCTTTTCCCATTGGTTGGCTCCAAATCTGCAAGTGGAAGTCCCAGAGGCATTCCTGGGGCTTGTGCTACTCCAGGGCCATTCCTTGAAATGCCGCCTTCTGACCTGGAAGTACAATTGTGGTGGCATGATGATGTCACTGCAATTACAGTCAGGCCTCGGCATCCCTTCTTGGGACCCCCATGGATGCTGAAACCCACAGATAATTAAATCTGTGGTTGGGTGGCAGGGGACCTACAATGTGACCAGAGGTGGCCTTTGGTCACATCTGAAGGGTGTTCTGAGATGTGAGGAGGCTACATGGAAGGCATTTAAGATGCATTTACGGTTTTTCTAAAAACCAGATGTGCATCTTAGATGCTTCCCATAGACACCCTGAGATGTGGGGAGGCTGCATGCAATCTCCCCACATCTCAGAACACCTGGACATGACCAAAGGACACCTCCAGTTACTCCAAAGGGTAGAGTCCAACTCTTAATGGGGCTCCCGGGGGGGGGGTAGTGTGTATGGCAGTGCCGCCCCCGTAGGCATGCCACCGAGGGTCACTTGCCTCCACTGACCCCCCCCCATGCTAGTGGAATGTCCACTCATTAGCTAACAGGCCACTCCTGTGTAAGGCTGCAATCCTATAAACCAGTGGTTCTCAAACTGGTGGGTCGCAACCCCCCAGTTCATGTAATGCTTCCCCATCCCTTTAAGGGGCAGGGGAAGGGGAGGGAGGCAACTCCGTTTTGCAGGAGGTGCTTTGCGCCTGCTTTTAGTGAATGTTCCAAGCCTTGGGAGCGCTGCGCAGGGTTCCCCACACCTTCTGCAGCCTGCTGCAGCCCTGCCTACATAACATGAGTGCAAAGCACCCCTCTCGCGCGCGCCCCCCCCCCCCAGCAACACAATCCTGGGGATCTTGTCACTTCCCTCGCCCCTTCCCCTACAAGAACTTACTGAGGGAGTAAAGCTCCCTTAAAGTTTGAGAACCTCTGCTATAAACACTTTCCTGGGAGTAAGCCCCACTGAACACAATAGGGCTTACTTCTGAATAGACATGTATAGGATTGTACCCTAAATCCCCTCTTACGCATGCACAGCAATGAGACACGCTCTGCATCTTATGGTGGTAGGGCAGTTGCAGGGGGCTTCAGGGTAAGGGAACCTTTGTTCCATCATGGAAGCGAACACTGCATCCTACATTGGGGAGGCAGTTGTAGAGATCTCCTCAGGGTAAAGGAAACTTTATTCCCTTACCCTGGGGAAAGCTCCTGCTTTCCCTATGGATCTCCCTGCTTCTGCACCAGCTATTTTACTGGTGTAGAACTGAGGAGAGTAAGGAAGAGGGAAAGAAAACAGCTGCACCTGACTGCTGCCAATACCACCCTCTCCTCATGCAGAAATACCCCCATTCTCCCCATCCCTCTCACTACCCACCCTTAGCGCTGACTCATCTGGTGCCTGTGGGCAGCAATCTCACTGCCTCCTTGTGCTCACCAGCAGTATCAGCAATTGTCATACACTGCCAGGGTTTTGGGGCACTCAGAGTTCTTGGTTCTCAAACCCTAGAGCCCTCAAGGGCCCCTGTTCGGTAGTACTGCCACCACCCTGTATGTGCCAGTGTCTCAGTCCAGGGACACTGAGACCCTCTTGGCTTAATTCTATCCCTTGCAGGCACTGAGCACTTTCTTTAATTAAAGCCTCAGTCCTCAAGTTACTAGTCCTCAATGAGTATTTGGTAGCTTGCTGAACGGCTAGGCAGGATTCTGAACCTTTGTCCCCAACAGACAATGAAACAACTTAGAAAAAGGATTTTTACATTATTAAGTAGAAGGGTTACATAAAAGGCAGCAAATGCTAGAGGCATAAAACTTCTAGGAAACATCTCAGCATTAAAATAACAAAACTAACTGGCTATCTCTATTATTCCCCAACTCTCACCTGGGTCAGCTTTCTGTTGTGGATCTTTTAGCTCCCAGTTACCTCTGAGGCCACATGGCCCTGGTGAACCAGGCTCTCCCTGCAGGATGTTGCACCCACAACCTTTTCCACCAAAAAAGGCCCAACACCCCCTTTGGGCTTTGTTCTTATACTTCGCATCCTAACAGGATGCAGGTGACTTTGTACTTATTTAAACTGTCCAATCAGAAACTCTTGGAGACAGAATCTTCCTTAAGTGGGGCTGGATGCTAGCCCTCTCAGTTCTCCCATTCCCACTGGAGGTCCACAGCTGCATTCCCTCCTTGATGGGCACCTTTCTGTCTGCTACATTATCACCTTCCATTGAGTTGTTAATTCTGTTGGCTGTTGTTACTCACATCCTTGCAGCTAGAAACTGCAAACCACTTCTCTGTTACTGTTCAGTTCAGTAAGACCTTTATTGGCATAAAATACAGAGAAAGAACAGAACAAAACAGAAATATGCAAAGACAACACAACATAAGCATAAACATCAGTCACTGCCCAGAGTCCCAGGGCTCTGCCTGGCTATTACCTCAGATAAAAAGGAAGTGACATTATCCAGAGTCTCAGAATCAGGTGTGGAAAGGAGAGACTGAAGCATGATTGAATCCTCCCAGCCCTGCATCCTAGCTAACAATGGGCCTAGATATTTCTTGCGTAACGCATCATGTAGTGGGCAGTAAAAAAAGGTATGCATTAAAGTCTCAATGCAATCCCTACCACACTTGCATTTCCTCTCTGAGTAGGGAATACCGCTGAACCTGCCTGTTAACAAGGCAGATGGAAGAGCATTACACCTTGCAAGTGTGAAAGCTCTCCGGGCCTGTGGGCACACCAGGTGGTAAAAGGAGGAGGCCGGTTTCCCAAAACTGACTGGAATATGGAGATGGAGTGGAGAACATGTGGTTCTGGCGGCACTAAACAGCTCTTGTTGTTCAATATCAGGAATTCTTCCTTTGACGATTCTGTAAGCTGCATCACAGCCAATCATACCTAACTCTGCAGTGTCCAGCCCTATTGACTTAATTTTAGTTAGAAGATCAGTGATCTCTATAGGCAGGACTGGATCCGATAATAATTGGTGCATTAGATCAGAAGAGGTAGGGTTAAATAAAATCTTAAACCAAAATTTCAGAAGTCTTAACCAAGCAGTAGTCCTTAATCGAATTAACCCCACCTTGAGACATAGAACTGAGTAGGGAACGCACCTGGGTAAGCCCAAAATCTTCCGTAAAAAGGAGGCTTGGATGCGTTCTAGTGGCTGGTTAATGACCTTATACCAGACAGGAGAGCCATAAAGAACCTTTCCCTTAAATGCCTCCAGAGCGGCTGGAACATAACCATTGCCGCAGGTGAAAAAGAAAAGGGAAATAGCTGATGAAGCTAGTTTGGATGCGTTCTGCACTGCCTTACAATGAAAAGCCCAAGTGAGCCTGTAATGGAAGTTGATACCCAGGTACTTGAAATGCTTAACCTGTTCCATTTTGTTGCCATTACAAGACCACTTAAAAGCTTTCCATCTGTTAGCAAATATCATTATCTTAGATTTAGCATAATTGATCTGCAATTTGTTGGTCAAAAAATACTCTGTGGCGTAACTGAGCAGACGTTTCAGGCCAATCCTAGTATGAGATATCAGTACTGCATCATCCATGTACAGAAGTAGCGGCACTTGGCTTGCGCCAAGCTTTGGACAATGGCCATCTACTTCCTTCAGGGAAGGGGCAAGGTCATTTAGAAATAGATTGAAAAGCATGGGGGCCAAGACACAGCCCTGTTTGACCCCTTTGTTAGTGATGATGGAGTGAGTTAGATTCCCCCTCCAGGAGCATCTAACCCTGCAGGAGGTATTTAAATGGAGGGACCTAATCAGCAGCAGTAATCTTTTATCAATCCCCATGTCCTCCAACTTGGCCCAAAGAAGCTCCCTATCCACAGAATCAAAGGCACCTTTCAAATCAAGGAAGGCTACATAAAGATGAGCCTTCCATATCCTAACCTGTTTATAGGCCAAATGAGACAGGATCAGGCAATTATCCAAAGTTGATTTGCCCGGACAGAAGCCAGATTGCTCGGGGCCTAAGATGCCTTGTGAAGTAACCCAGAGAGTAAGTTTATTGCATAGATATTTAGCATAGATCTTACCTATTACAGAAAGCAAACTGACAGGCCGAAAGTTTCCTGGTATGGTAGGGTCACCCTTTTTATGAATTGGCACCACTGTTGCTGTAAGCCAGGCACTGGGCAATAGGCCAGAGCTGTCGATCATTGTAAAAATGTGGGCAAGTAACTGGGCCTACCATTCTGGGTCACCTTTTAAAAGCTTGGGTGGTATTTCATCTGGACCTGCGGCCTTCCCTGGCTTCAATTGCATAATTAGCTCTTTAATTTCATCAGGGGTCACAGGAGGCCAGATAGGCAGATCCACAGAGGTGAAGTCAGGGTAGGTGTCTGGGGATTTGCTCTTATCATAAAAAAAGTCTGTAAGTGTTGAACCCATGTATACGAAGGAATAATAGCAGGGTTGTATGTTTCTGATCTCTGTTACTGGTTAGTTTGGTTCAGGCTCTACATACTACTAGGCCTAAACTGTACATATTCATGACAGCGATCCAGAATCCAGGCATGTTCCACTGGCAAACAGCTTCAGATAGGATTCAGCTGTAAGACTCAAAACATAAGCCCCCTCCCAAGACTTTACTCATGTGATGTGCATGGGCCATAATTCACCTATTGTTGGTTAGAGTTCCAGTCCAGATACAAATCTCTTGAATTTCGCCTGGTAAGAAAGACTACAGTCACCTTAGCAAACTACCATCAAAACTGAGTTGAGAAGTTAGAATTATATTCTTCAGGCCATGGCCACTGAATCCACCTGCAGCCTCCCCATCCCTCAGTTCTTCCCCCCTGCCTCATTTCACCCCATCCCACCCTGTTCCACTCTTTCTCCACCCCTTCTTGTCTGCCACGTTGGTTTACCTGCTCCAGCAGGTGGCCAGAGCTCCAACAATAAGAACATAAGAACATAAGAACAGCCCCACTGGATCAGGCCATAGGCCCATCTAGTCCAGCTTCCTGTATCTCACAGCGGCCCACCAAATGCCCCAGGGAGCACACCAGATAACGAGACCTCATCCTGGTGCTCTCCCCTACATCTGGCATTCTGACTTAACCCATTCCTAAAATCAGGAGGTTGCGCATACACATCATGGCTTGTACCCCATAATGGATTTTTCCTCCAGAAACTCGTCCAATCCCCTTTTAAAGGCGTCTAGGCTAGACGCCAGCACCACATCCTGTGGCAAGGAGTTCCACAGACTGACCACGCGCTGAGTAAAGAAATATTTTCTTTTGTCTGTCCTAACCCGCCCAACACTCAATTTTAGTGGATGTCCCCTGGTTCTGGTATTATGTGAGAGTGTAAAGAGCATCTCCCTATCCACTCTGTCCATCCCCTGCATAATTTTGTATGTCTCAATCATGTCCCCCCTGAGGCGTCTCTTTTCTAGGCTGAAGAGGCCCAAACGCTGTAGCCTTTCCTCATAAGGAAGGTGCCCCAGCCCTGTAATCAGCTTAGTCGCTCTCTTTTGCACCTTTTCCATTTCCACTATGTCTTTTTTGAGATGCGGCGACCAGAACTGGACACAATACTCCAGGTGTGGCCTTACCATCGATTTGTACAACGGCATTATAATACTAGCCGTTTTGTTCTCAGTACCCTTCCTAATGATCCCAAGCATAGAATTGGCCTTCTTCAATGCCGCCGCACATTGGGTCGACACTTTCATCGACCTGTCCACCACCACCCCAAGATCTCTCTCCTGATCTGTCACAGACAGCTCAGAACCCATCAGCCTATATCTAAAGTTTTGATTTTTTGCCCCAATGTGCATGACTTTACACTTACTGACATTGAAGCGCATCTGCCATTTTGCTGCCCATTCTGCCAGTCTGGAGAGATCCTTCTGGAGCTCCTCACAATCACTTCTGGTCTTTACCACTCGGAAAAGTTTGGTGTCGTCTGCAAACTTAGCCACTTCACTGCTCAACCCTGTCTCCAGGTCATTTATGAAGAGGTTGAAAAGCACCGGTCCCAGGACAGATCCTTGGGGCACACCGCTTTTCACCTCTCTCCATTGTGAAAATTGCCCATTGACACCCACTCTCTGCTTCCTGGCCTCCAACCAGTTCTCAATCCACGAGAGGACCTGTCCTCTAATTCCCTGACTATGGAGTTTTTTCAGTAGCCTTTGGTGAGGGACCGTGTCAAACGCCTTCTGAAAGTCCAGATATATAATGTCCACGGGTTCTCCCGCATCCACATGCCTGTTGACCTTTTCAAAGAATTCTATAAGGTTTGTGAGGCAAGACTTACCCTTACAGAAGCCATGCTGACTCTCCCTCAGCAAGGCCTGTTCGTCTATGTGTTTTGAGATCCTATCTTTGATGAGGCATTCCACCATCTTACCCGGTATGGATGTTAGGCTGACCGGCCTATAGTTTCCCGGGTCCCCCCTCTTTCCCTTTTTAAAAATAGGCGTGACATTTGCTATCCTCCAATCTTCTGGTACCGTGGCCGTTTTGAGGGACAAGTTGCATACCTTAGTCAAGAGATCTGCAACTTCATTCTTCAATTCCTTAATAACCCTTGGGTGTATGCCATCAGGGCCCGGTGACTTATTGATCTTTAATTTATCAATGAGGTCTGAAACATCTTCTCTTTTAACCTCTATCTGACTTAACTCCTCGGTTAGGAGGGGCCGTTCGGGCAGCGGTATCTGCCCGAGGTCTTCTGCCGTGAAGACAGATGCAAAGAACTCATTTAATTTCTCTGCCATCTCTAAGTCTCCTTTTATCTCCCCTTTCCCTCCCTCACCATCCAGAGGGCCAACCGCTTCTCTGGCGGGTTTCCTGCTTCTAACATATTTGAAGAAGCTTTTATTATTCCCCTTAATGTTGCTGGCTATGCGTTCCTCATAGTCTCGCTTGGCCTCCCCTATCACCTTCTTACATTTCTTTTGCCACAGTTTATGTTCCTTTTTATTCTCTTCATTAGGGCAAGACTTCCATTTACGGAAGGAAGCTTCCTTGCCCTTCACAGCCTCTCTAACTTGGCTGGTTAGCCATGCGGGCACTCTCCTGGATTTAGTGGAACCCTTCTTTCTTTGCGGTATACACCTCTGCTGGGCCTCTATTACTGTTGTTTTAAGCAGCCTCCATGCACTCTGGAGAGACTGGACTCTTTTTACCCTCCCTTTCAACCTCCTTCTAACCAGCCTCCTCATTTGAGGGAAGTCCGCCCGTCGGAAGTCAAGGGTTTTTGTTAGAGATTTGCCTGGTATTCTTCCCCCAACGTGCACATCAAAACGGATCGCAGCATGATCACTGTTCCCCAATGGCTCAGTAACGTTTACATCTCTAACCAGGTCCTGCGTACCGCACAAAATTAAATCCAGAGTCACCTGTCCTCTGGTGGGCTCCTTGACTAGCTGATCTAAGCCACAGTCATTTAGCACGTCAAGAAATCCGGTTTCCTTATCGTGACCAGAACACAAATTGACCCAGTCAATATGAGGATAATTGAAGTCCCCCATGATTACAACCCTGTCCTTCCTTGTCACCTCCCTGATCTGTTTCCTCATTTCAAGGTCCCCATCAGATTTCTGGTCTGGAGGACGATAGCACGCCCCCAGTATTACATTGCTGCACAAGCCTGGTAATTTAACCCACAGAGATTCTACGGTGGAGTCGGACCCACCTTCAATCTCTACTTTGCTGGATTCTATCCCTTCCTTAACATAAAGGGCCACCCCACCTCCAACACGCCCCTGCCTGTCCCTCCTGTAGAGTTTATAGCCCGGGATTGCGGTATCCCACTGATTCTCCGCATTCCACCAGGTTTCCGTTATGCCCACTATGTCAATATTTTCCCTTGTCACCAGACATTCCAGTTCTCCCACCTTTGCTCGTAGACTTCGGACATTTGCATAAAAGCATTTATACACGGAATGCCCCAGGATGGGCTGCTTATTTGCTCCTTTGTCCCCGCATCCTCTCATTGTGCCAAACCGTCTATCACATCCCATCACCCTACCTTTCCCAATTTCTTCTCCTACCCTGCCTTTGTCTTGTTGTTCTCTAACCTCCCCATCCTCATCCCATAGGGATGAGGAGTCCCGAACCGGATGCCCCTCGGCTCCTGTCGGCCTTCCCCCAGGGATCAGTTTAAAAGCTGCTCTGCCACCTTTTTAATGTTATGCGCCAGCAGTCTGGTTCCATTCTGGTTCAAATGGAGCCCGTCCCTCTTGTACAGGCCCTGCTTGTCCCAAAACGTTCCCCAGTGCCTAACGAATCTAAACCCCTCCTCCCTACACCACCGTCTCATCCACGCATTGAGACCCCTGATCTCCACCTGCCTAGCTGGCCCTGCGCGTGGAACAGGTAGCACTTCAGAGAACGCTACCTTTGAGGTCCTGGCTTTCAGCTTCCTGCCTAAAAGCCTAAATTTGGCCTCCAGGACCTCCCAGCTACACTTGCCCACGTCGTTGGTGCCGACATGCACCACAGCCGCTACCTCTCCCCCAGCACTGTCTACTAGCCTGTCTAGACGAGAAGTGATGTCCGCAACCTTCGCACCAGGCAGGCAAGTCACCATGCGGTCCTCACATCCGTCGCAAACCCCCCTCTCTATATTTCTAATAATCGAATCCCCCACTACAAGAAGCCCCCGACCCCCCTCCCGCCGAGGAGTATCCCGAGTGCGTTCAGATACGGGCCCATCCCCTGGAGAAGGGATCCCCCCTAGGGGATTGTTTCCCTCCTCTCCAGGATGACGTCCTCCAGTCCCGAGACTTCCCACCCGGGCAGCCGAGGAGCTGCACGCCTGAGGTTGGGACGAAGCCTGATCGTCCCCAGAAGTCTCCCTACGGTCCTCCTCTGGCTGCCTGCGCTTCTCCAGGTCGGTCACCAAGGCTTCAAGGGAGCGGACGCGTTCCCTGAGAGCCTGGAGCTCCTTGCACCGAGGACACACCCATGACTTATGCCCCAGAGGCATATAATCATACATGTGGCACTCGATGCAGAACACTGGATAGCCCCCACCCTGCTGCTGGCTGTCTGACTGCATAGCTTTTTTGTTGTTGTTGTTGTTGTTGTTTTATTTATGGGTCCTTTTAAAAACCGTACACTGGATAGCAGCCCTCTTCTCAAGGGAAGAGGAAGGGCAGTGTATGGGGCCCTGGCCTCCTCGCCCTGCTGCTGAACTCGCCCAGATGCTAAACTCTTGTGCCTTACCTGGCACTTAGTTCCCAGAGGCACTGGGTTCCCAGAGGCCACACGCGTCTGCAGAGAGCCTCACGCGATGGCCTGCCTAGCTTTATACTCCTGGCTGGCTCCTCCCCCCTCCTTCCTTCCTGATTGAAAGGGGGCTGGTCTTCCCAGGTGAGTTTACAAAAGCTCAGGAAGGCAAATGGCTGCTGATGGGCGTGACCTACTCTGCAGGCTCCTGAATGGACTGCTTGGATTAGCCTAATGGGGCTCTTAATGGGTTGGGAATTGGCCCTTCCTAGGTCCTTTCCCTCCTAGTTCTGTTCTCTTAGGCTGGACTGTTTTTGTAACCTCAAGCTAGTTTTTATTTGGGTTTGTTTAATTATTTATTGCTCTCTAGATCCTGTGTCCCAATTTACTGACCTGTTTAGGTTATGCACAATGCACTCAGGAAGGTTCCAACTATTCAGTGCGCTGCTGGAGCATGCTCTATAGCTGCTTTACAGCAGCCAGTGGAGCAGCGCAATATGGTTGGGCTGTTTTACTAAGGCTTAGAAATAGTGCCACCTACTGACAAGGTAGTATATATATATATCCATAATCCTTTCCAAGAGCATCACTGGAATTATCTGTAGTTGAAGGCCATGCGCTGTGGGAGCATGTACCATTTTGTATATATCACAGAAATAGTATGGTATGGTATGGACCCATCTGATTAGATGTGGAAGTAATTGCATAAAACTAGATTAAATGGGAAGGGGAAGTTATCTAGGCTCTCAATCCTGCTATCAATAAAAAAGTCTCATTTTTTTGAAGTTGTTCATCAAAAACAGAAGCTTCTCAGGTATTCTGTATTATAATAATTCATAATGCTGGATAAACAGTCCAAAGCAGCGTGTTTGATAGTGCTGAACTTTCATTTTAATGCAAGGCAGAAGAGGGGAGTTGGCACAATCATAAAAAGCAGTTTTTAATTTATAAGATCAGGGAGATGCTATATTTAAATACATTTGGAATATCCTGAGTTGCCACTTATCTGTCCTCAGTAAGAGGAGGAGAGGAGATACTGGCGTTCCTCTTGTACCCACATCCAGGCCACATGTTCTTCATTATACCTTTTTCTATTATACCTTCTTCTGTATGTTGTATTTTTTAAATGTTTAAGTAGTTCATATTACACAGGAGTGATCTTTATTTCATTGAAGATAGTGCAGCAGAATTCATAATGGTAAGTTACTCCAGTTCAGTTACTGATTTATTTAGAATATTTATCTCCTACATCTCAACCATAGTTTCCAAGGCAACTTATAGCAACATTTTAAAAAACTGATACAAGAATTTTAAAAAAGACTTCAATGTAGTAATCTTAATTAAGGTATAGTGGAATGGAGCGTCCAGAATCTATTGCTAGAGGTGTTTGAAAATTGTGCTATTTATTTTACTCAAAAGCAAGCCCCTTGTGTTCTTACTTAGTACCCAATCATATCCAGCAAAGAAACAGAGGTTCCAGACAGCTACCACTTGATCCTGTGCTGGATCAAAACAGGCTAGAGATCTCCTTGGAGGGAAAAGGACATTCCTTCTCTTCCTCTGAGTGAAGCCTCAGCCTGCTCAATGGGGCTTCTTGAGTCAGTGCCAGCTATTTCACTGGTGCAGGCTCAAGAAGCCCTGTGTCGGGCTTTGAAGCCTGACACAGGGAATAGGATTCAGTGGAAGAGACTTTGCTGGTCCCACCCCCTTCCTGGGCCTCACCTCTCCCTCTCCATATTCTGCCCTCTCATTGCCCTCCCTTCACCCTCCCACTACTCACCACGTAAGCAAGTGCAATTATAGATAGGGGATTTGGTCCATAGTGGTTTTATTAATTCCTGATCAACTTCTGAACACAAAAGGGCTCAAAGCAGTGGTTCCCAAACATTTTTGACCTACTGGGCCATTGGCTGGAGCTTCCAATTAGGGCTACAGTCCTAGACATTGTATAGGGCGGTGGATTTTTTTTTTTTTTTGCAAGGATTCTGCGGCTCTTCTGGCTCGTCTCCATGGCTTCCCAGGGAGCCACAGCTCACAGTTTGGAAACCACTGGCTTTAAAGTCTACTCAATACAGTAAAGTGAAAGGAATACAGATGTTCGATTTTTCACCTACTTGTATGCACCTTGAGCAGTTCTATGCTGGGAACTGAATGCAAGCCAGACCAGAATTGATCTTGTATTAGGAAAAGAGTCATACAGATTGCTAGATAATGAAAATATGGGTTGTATTTCAAATTAAATACAATTTAGTGTTACTCCAGGGTCAGTGTCTTTCTGATACTGCATATTAATTATCAGCCAGCCCTATGGTACTTTATAATATGCTTATCACAGAATCTAAGCAAAAAGGGGATAAACAAAAATGTCATGAAAAGAACCTATAATAATAATAATAATAATAATAAAAGTCCAGTCATATTCATGTTTACTCAGAAGCAAGTGATATTGTGTTCAGGGGAGCTTACTGTTCACTGAGTGTGTTTGGAATTGCAGCCTCAATACTTTAAAATTATATTGTAAAGTAATTTTGCAAATAAAATTCACAAAAATTATGTTCCTGCATTTTTTCAAGCCCAGGAGCGCCTATACCCATTTATGGCCTACATGAAACAAAGAAGTGACTTCCCTAAAGCTTCCTGGAGGAGACTTTTTTACTAGACAGAGTGGATTTTTTCAAACTATATATAGTGTGTGTGTGTGTGTGTGTGTGTGTGTGTGTGTGTGTATGCACATGAGCATTTATGTAGCACACATACTAATTATTTAAAATGCTTCAGATAAATTTTCTCAGTTACCCTTACAACAATCCTATAAGGCAGACCAGTACTATTACCCTAAATTGCAGGCGGAAACTGCCTTCTTCATTAGAGCACTTCCATTATCTCACATGATTAAGACATGCAGAGCCTTCTGATGTGACTTTTAGGCCTTGGCCATGGTTAAAGAACTACCCACAGATTTGCTTGTTTGTTATGAACTCATGTCTGATATGTAATATTGATATGTCACCCTTAGAGAGCTAGAAATTGCACTGTAGATCAATTTAGGCTGAAATCCTGTATGCACTTAACTGGGAGTAAGTAATGTAACTTAGGGCACAATCCTAACTAGGTCTACTCAGAAGTAAGTCTATTTTGTTCAGTGGGGCTTACTCTCAGGAAAGTGTGCTTACGATTGCAGCCTTAATTGGATTTACTTCTGAGCAGGGATGGGCCGCAATTCTGATGACTCGGGCTTGAGTTGCAAAAACATGCATTTTTTGCGACTTGTATAGACTTGAGTCACACAGGGTACTGACTTGGGCACTGACTCAGAACTTGGACGTTTTACCCTAAAAATGAAAAGGCTCAAATAGACTTGAGTCAAGACTCACTTTTATGCGTGCTTACGACTCTGTTTTGTATGTGTGCTTTTTTGCCTTTTTCCCCCCCACTTCCATGACTCAACTTGTTTCTCAAAAAGACTTGAACTTGTGTCAAAATGACTTGAAAAACGGCTCTGGATGAGTTGTGACAGCCGCCATTATGACTTGTAGGCAACTTGAGTCAAGGGGGCAGAGACTCAGGACTCAACCCCATACTTGGTGCTGTGGCTCTGGCACATCCCTGCTTCTGAGTAGAAATGTCTAGAATAGTAGCATCAGACACTGCTTTGGGTTTCAAGGAGTTACAGTTTGCAAAACCAGCCAAATGGGCAGGGGAAGGCATTACGCAGAAGCTTGTCTTTCTAGAACTGTTTCCAGTACTGGGAATGATCTGCCGTTTGACAGAAGGATTTACAAGCAAGACTGTTGGATTCAGTTGAAATAAGATGGGAGATAGATGCAGAGGGTCAACAACCAGGCATCATGATCTCATGAGATTATGCAGGTGTGCTGGCCGTTGGTTCTTCATTGTGATGTTTCATATCCAGTACTTTGTCTCATTTCTAGGTGAAGTGGCACAAATCTCAAAAGTATATGTACTGAAGAGTCTATTGTATGTAGGGACCACAAAGACTGGCAGGGATTACTTTAGTCCATCCCCCAACCAGGTACAGTTAGGAAAAAGGGCTTGGCTGTGTTTGGCTTGGCTGGCATTTCTGGCCAAAGTTATGGGTAGGGGAACTGTATTTGAACTATAGCAATGGGCTTCAGAAAATAAACACAGTCTACACATACAGCCAAGGGCTCTGATTTCAGGTCTAAACACCCATGTCTGCAAGCGATTGCATTTTCTACTTATACCATGTTAGGACTTTTTCTTCAACAGATAGAGAAGCAAGAAAGAAAATAAGAAATTGTGGTATTTGGAAGCGGGAATGGTAATGGCTATGCTCAGAGAGAAAATGGCAAACTGCTTTTTTGCTGAATAACCTGAAAATTTCTAGAAGTATCCCCGGAGATCATTTTCTGCTCTTCACTTCCCAATTCAAGTGCATTTTCCATGAAGAAACATTCCACCAAGAAACATAGTACTGCAGTCTCCAAGATGATGCAACATTCAATAACATAACCACCTTGAAACTACAGTACTCCCCTGGCTCTCTGCAGCTGCCAAATAATGATTAACAAACAGGTATCTTGAATGGATAGACAATAGTTTTAATTTTTAAAATAATATTTTTTTTCTTAAGTTCAACAGTGTGTGCCCAATTAAACTGTTTCTTCACTGTGTGAAAGTTGTTGCTTCAGTCTCCTTGTGTATGGAATGCTTCTCATAGTTCCTTTCATACAGCATGCGAATTAGTTGCAGGTTTCGTGTTGCACCATTTCAAAAAATAGAAATTTTCTCCCAAGATCTGTTTAATCTTTCATTTTCCAGATAAAAATTATTCAAGAATATCTTATGTAAAATGGCAAATGAAACTAGAAACAGTGCAAGCATAGTAATATGCAGAGAGCTCTTTAACAATAACAGCTTTAATGTTTAGTGTGTTTAGTTTAGTGTGGCATCCTTCTTAGGCATCCTATAAATGCCTAGCCAATAAACTCATACATTGGTGGGACAAATGGTTGACTGGGAACTAGACTTCTTAAGTCAGTCTTATAAAGAGGCTGTAATGTTATGCTTCCTCTGGAAGTTAATCTGAAAACAACAAATGTAACCTAAATGCTGGGTGAATGTTTTCCATGCTTTCTCCCCCAAAATGTATTCTGTCAATTTATATATGCTAAAGAATATATGCTAAAATAAATATTATTTTATTATATGTGATGATTGTGGCCTTGAGCTTGAGTTGTTTTTGCCTGCCTCCAGGTTTCTCTGCTCCAGATCTTTGTGGAATTTGTACTTCTTCCAGGCTGTCAAAGGCAGGGGCCATGGAGGGATATCTACTGCCTGATCTATGTCATATTTTCCATCCAGTTAGTTCACAAGTTAGTTTCCCACATCCTTGTTCTGCCAAAGTTAGAGAGATTGTTCTAGCTGTTCTGTAGTTGGTAGTATGTACGATGCAGAGTATATAGAATAATTTCTAGTACTGAGGACTTTGGTCAGAACAAATTGAAGGGCAAATAAAGCTTATCTGTAGTGGGAATGTAAAAATGTGATGCCTAATTAGTCTGAGGATTGCTCAGAATTGTGTGGTCCTGCACTCTTTCCCCCCCCCCCCCCATTAAACTGGCAAGAAGTAGAAATGATTTTTTGGAACTGGATTTGGCAATTCTCCCACTAGGAATACAAGTCTTTCCAAACTGGTTAGAGTTCAAAAGAGTTTGTTTCATTTATTGTGGAAAAGGTATAAGAGAATGGCAGTTGCTTTGACTTTGGCATTTGCTGCAGAATTCATTACCAAAAGACCACTGGGGATATAAAGTCAGAACTTTAGCAGAGGGTCACAGGAATTTCTGCTATCAAAAAATCCTTTTTCTATAACATCTCAAAAAAGACATAGTGGAAATGGAAAAGGTGCAAAAGAGAGCGACTAAGATGATTATGGGGCTGGGGCACCTTCCTTATGAGGAAAGGCTACGGCGTTTGGGCCTCTTCAGCCTAGAAAAGAGACGCCTGAGGGGGGACATGATTGAGACATACAAAATTATGCAGGGGATGGACAGAGTGGATAGGGAGATGCTCTTTACACTCTCACATAATACCAGAACCAGGGGACATCCACTAAAATTGAGTGTTGGGCGGGTTAGGACAGACAAAAGAAAATATTACTTTACTCAGCGTGTGGTCAATCTGTGGAACTCCTTGCCACAGGATGTGGTGCTGGCGTCTAGCCTAGACGCCTTTAAAAGGGGATTGGACAAGTTTCTGGAGGAAAAATCCATTATGGGGTACAAGCCATGATGTGTATGCGCAACCTCCTAATTTTAGAAATGGGCTATGTCAGAATGCCAGATGCAAGGGAGGGCACCAGGATGGGGTCTCTTGTTATCTGGTGTGCTCCCTGGGGCATTTGGTGGGCCGCTGTGAGATACAGGAAGCTGGACTAGATGGGCCTATGGCCTGATCCAGTGGGGCTGTTCTTATGTTCTTAACTGTATCCGCAATATAGCAGTGGTGATCATCAGCTTCTAATCAGAAACTAACCTTGTGGAGGTAGTGGAGCAGCCCTTATAGGGCATCAGTATAAATCTCCATTACCAGCAGCCTTTCCCTGTGTTCTGTTGGGGCATTGTCTGATAACACGGAGATGTATGATTGCTTTTGCTGGTCCCATCCCTGACCTTCATGCATCCATAGCACTGCTCCAGGTTGCATAAACAGAAAGGAAAACAAATGCAATTAGGATTCCGAATCTCACATGCAAACTACACATAGGGTTGTCTCACCCCTCTGTGTGCAATCAGAATTCTAGCATAATCAGGGTTTCTGTCTGTGAATACAGACTGCACGCATGTACAGCGATATGCATGTACTGTTGCAAGGTCCCCAGCAAAGTTCAAAAAGCAAACAAAAAGGCAAGAGTGGTGATCATCTGCAAGCTTTATTTCGTTGCCAGCAGTGGGCCTCTCAGAGACTCCTTGTCCAAAATGGGGAGCAAAGAGAGCTACGCGAGAACTCTCAGTGCCTCCAGAGAATACCAATGTTCCAATATGAGCCCTTTGCTTATATAGGATTCTGGCTTCTTTGTTTGAAAAATCTCACTGTCATTGGCTGGGGGATCATGACATCAGAAATGGGGACTTTCTTAGGATTGGTTACAATCTTACAAGCATCCGATTGGTCAGTCTCAAATTTCAGTTTCCTTATAAGGCTAGGTGCACATAGAAAACATGGTTTCCAACAACCACTAGATGGCACTGTTTACCCATTTATTGCAGAGCTAGTTTGAATTTCTCTCTATCAAACAATGTAGACTTTTTATAAACTAAACTTTTGGTTTTCTATAATTCTCAGTATGTATATAAACTTAATCTAATACCAAACAGACTGAATTCTTCCTGCAAACAAGGATTTTCAAGAGATTTCTCTTTGTTAAATCCTGCTTTCTTTGTTAACTTAGAGCTTCTAATGATGTTTTCCAGATCAGGAGACCCTCTTAGGAATGCTCTTTGCTTATCTGTTCTTGTCTTAGCTGTTTTGTAGGTGTTTGTATCTACCAAGTTCTATCTCTGTCTGTCAAACAAGATAGATTGTTCTTTCATTAAACTGCTTCTGACCTCAACTATCTGCTCTTGGTACCAAGAGAAAGATATAAATTTTCTGGTCACTCCCTAGCTCTCTGTATGTTGTTTCTTATCTAGTTGACAGGCATGATATAGAGTTGAAATGCCTTTGCTTAAGATAAGAATTAGGTGTTTGTATTACTTTTGATTAATTAACTTCTGCCAGGTTGCATCTTTGAATTACAACTCTCAAACTTGTGACTTCAAGCCCCCCTCAATAGTTTTCCTCTTTCTGTGCATTTTGATCTAACTATTTTTAACAGCTAAAATTCACTCTTTCATTTATTTTGTTAATTGTGTTCTTTAACCATTAAGGCAGTAAAGAGTAATTCATTTGGCATTTCTATGAATCTTGGGTGTGTGGCTTTGGCAGTTTCCAGATACCTTCTTTTGTTAATTTACAACCTTAGAGGCACTACTCATTAGGCATTAAGAGTACACAGTAGCCTGTCATTAGAACAGATCTGTAACATTTTCCCAAATGCAGTCACACATCATGATGCTGCTTTGGTATATACAAGACTCTTTTGACATGAAACTTTCTAATATCTAGTGCACATTTTGGTTCTAAAGAAAGCTTGTTTAAAACCTAAATTGCTCTTTATTCAGAAACAGGCATTCAAGTTTGAGAGTGTAATTTTAAAGACACTCCTCTGTTCAGCCTAGCTTCATCCATCTTTCTACCAATTAGCTTGACAGCTGGTAAATTCCAGTCTCCTCCTTATCTGATGCTTTTGACAACTTAGCAATAAAACATCCCCTGATTTACGATTTGCCTTCAGCTTTGCTTTTTTAAACTTCTTCAGACTCAGAGATGGATTTAGCTGGCTTGTGGGCATGCTAAACACATATAGGTTTTTTAAGCATTTGAACATTTCTCTATTAAGCTGCTATAATGTGTGAGCATGGCATTACATTTGCTTTCATTGAACATTTGGTCTGTAAGCATAACATTTGTTTGTGTTTGGGTTATGGCTTTTCTTTAGCTTGCATCAGTACAACACATTTTCCTTTTCCACTGAATATGGTGGGATTCCATTTCCCCTCTACATGCTCAGTCAATGCATGGATGGAACATGAAGAGAGAGCTTATATGCAGAGGTGCAGCATTGCTATTTCAAGTACACTGTGACTCCGGCCACCCATTCAGCTCCAGCTAAGTCCATGTTTTATCTTCCAGCATTCTGGAACCTGATTTTATCCAAGGTCCCAACACAGAGGCTAGCCCCAGCAGAAGCAAGAGGCTAATGATGTAGAAAACAGGAGAGTTACATGGAAGGATCACAGAAACTGTTCCATACACTGCTCTTTGTGTGCACAGGAGGTTGGTTTGCAAGCTAAACTTAATAATGGCAGGGTAGGTGTATTTGTTGCTTGTGGCAAAAATAAGCATGTGGCACCTTTAAGGCTAACACATGTTGCCGTTTGTCTCCTATTGATAAAGATTTCACACTTTCAGTTTTTAGATTAGCCTTAAACTGCACAGGAAACCAAATGTGTGAAGCTTCATATAAGTAGAATACATCTTCTCCTATAGGCTGGTTTGGTCTAGGTATTATATTGACATACCAGGAACTTGAAAAAATAAAGGTTCTCAACGCTATTTCAGGCAGTCACGAAAAAGTATTCAAAAACAGAATATAAAATACATAGTGTCATAAACACAGAATTTTAAGAGAGCTCAGGTCTTAATCATGACCACAGCTATTGCATGCTGCCCAGAGAAATTTTCTTTGCCGAAGCCCCTGTTCAGCTGTAGGCTAATGTAACAAGACAGAAATAAAAAGATGCCACCACATTATTCTAAGCTATTTTCTATGTTTATTAACTTTACAATTATTATTATTATTATTATTAACAGTATTTATATACTGCTTTTCAACAAAAGTTCACAAAGCGGTTTACAGAGAAAAACCATTATCGAATGGCTCCCTGTCCCAAAAGCGCTCACAATCTAAAAGATGCAAAACACCAGCAGATAGCTACTACAAAAGACACTGCAGGGGTGAGGAGGGCCAGTTACTCTCACCCTGCTAAATAAAAGAGTACCCACTTGAAAAAGTGCCTCTTACCCAATTAGCAAGGGTTTTACACTTTCTTCAATAGCAAACAAATATTTTGGGAATATATGAATGCATTTAAATTTAATCTGTTTATAAATTCATTGTTTAAAAGGCAAGTGGGTAGTCAACTGGAAAGTGTTAATTCATAGAAAGCCCTAGTATATTTATGAGCAAAAGGCCCAAATCCTAGCCATCTTTTCAGCACTAGCATAGCTGGCAGCAACTGTTACCCTGCACATGCCCGATCTCGTCTGATCTCGGAAGCTAAGCAGGGTCAGGCCTGGTTAGTACTTGGATGGGAGACCGCCTGGGAATACTGGGTGCTGTAGGCTTATACCATAGTCTTTTGAGACTGAAGGTTGCCAACCATAGCTGTGCCAATGAGGTGTGTGCTGCATCCTGCAGTTGGGTGGCACTCACACAGGCCTTCTCAAAGCATGGGAATGTTTGTTCCCTTACCTCGGAAATGCATTGCCCTTATGCCAGAGCTGGAAAGTGGGTTAGGATTGTGCCCAAAGAGTCCTGATCCCTCAAAGGGTGCAATCCTAACCAATTTTTCAGCACTGATTTAGCCACAATGCAGCCCCCAAGGTAAGGTAACAGACATGCCCTTAGTTTGAGGAGGCCCCCTTGACTACCTCCCCACTGCAGGACGTAGTGCATACCACATTGGCACAGCTATATCAGTGCTGGAATGTTGGTTAGGATTGCACCCAAACAGTCTTAACTACAGAGAGTGAGGTTTGGCTGAGTAGAGTTCCTTGTCTCGAAGTGTTTATTTTGTCCGCTAGTCTTGCAAACAGTTCAACTGGCAGATATTCAGAATCAGCTGCCAAATGCAGTTTTATAAACTCATAAAGACTAATTCCAAAGAGCACACAACAGTCCAACCAGTGTCATGTTAACAAGCATGATCAATCGGGATCTTCTAATATCTACCAGACGGCGTTCGTCATTTACAACACATCTGACAAATAGAAACGAACAAAACAACCAGCCAAAGCAGCCAAAAATGTTGCAGATGTAATGATGATTCATCTAAACAGAGGCATAGCTAGAGTCAAATGATAAGGGCACCTGTCCGGTGCCATGAAATAGCTCTCATGTAATGACAGGTTTTTTTCAATATGGATATATTCTCAAGATGAACAGTAACAGCTGTCTTTCAGCTTGCTGAGAGGCATACAGCACAAGCCTATGCATGTCTACTCAGAAGTAAGCCCCATTAAATTCAATAGGACTTAATCCCAGGAAAGTGGGATTGCAGCCTTAGGGTGTGATCCCATGCACACTTTCCTGGGAGCAAACCTCATTGAACAGGATGGGAGTAACTTTGGAGGAAATGTGCATGGGCTTCCACTTTTAGTGAAGGTAGCAAGTTTGGTGGAGTGGCACCCTCGCTGATTCTCTGTGCTCAGGCTCACACAGTAAAGCACATTCAGCCCTTGAATGCTGTTGATAGGAGAGGAAAGAGTTCGAGATATAAGGCCCTGTTTAACTACTTTTGATTAGATAGCCACACAACTGGTTAAGAGGCACTTTTTCAAGTGGGTGCTCCTCTTTTATTTAGCAGGGGGAGAGTAACTGGCCCACCTCACCCCCCAGCAGTGTCTTTTCTAGTGGCTGCCTGCTGGTGCTGCATCTTTTTAGATTGTGAGCCCTTTTGGGACAGGGAGCCATTAGTTATTTGATTTTTTTTCCCTGTAAACCGTTTTTTGAACTTCTTGTTGAAAAGAGGTATATAAATACTGTTATAATAATAATAATAATAATAATAATAATAATTAATAAGCAATGATTTAATAACACCGCTTCTGAGCTGATTTGGTTTAATGTAGTAAGCAGCAGGAGCAGCCTGCTTGGGCTGTGAAACCTAGAAATTTCATCAGCAGTACCCATAAGAGTATATTGTACAACTACCATTGGCTCATTACAGGATTTCCCAATCACTTCCCAAATGGGTCAGTGCTGGGGTGAGTGCTGTTTTATACTTGATTTAGGATGTAGCATGTATATGTAAGGGTTATACACAAATATATCCCATAAGGCCAGATGGAGCAGGGTCTGAAGTGAGTGGAAAATTGTGAGCCTGCCCCAGGCCTAGAAATTTTTCCGTACTGGGAGGTGGGGGGATCCTGCCTTTCTTCCAGACGGTGAGGTGACACAGAAGACTGAAAGGAGCAGGTTCCTGTCTCAGAGGAACTGCTTGGATTCGTTCCACCTTTTATTTTTGTTTCTGAGGGCTGCATCAGACCACCCTGCTGCAAAAGAAAAGAAATAACTGAGGTATGCCTCGCTGAGATTTGTGCTTCAATAAGACTACTTGGTGAATGCTCAGATTAACGATGAGCGGCGCCAGCTTAAATCTTAATAGCTTTTGCAGCATGCACTTCTGCCTTCTGCTTGTTGCCAGGCTACAGGAGCCACCAAGCCGTAACAGTAACAGTAACAGCAACTGAACACCAAATGAATACAGCAACATTCAAATTCACCAGATGTATGAAGCTCGGGCTGACTTTTAGAGAACCATATTCAAGGTGGGAACATTTTTCCTAACCTGGGTTTGAAGGTCTCGAACTGATGGTTTGGCCTGGCTTCCACCTACAGTATCAGACTAGGGATTGATAAAGCAATGCAGGCCTACTCAGTGATAATCCTGATTGTCAAGGTGCACTACCACAGTACAAAAGTCACAGCTTTCCAAAGTGCTGAAAAGATCTGCTTGACTCATTCCTAAGATCTACTATAAGATTGCAGTGCTTCTTGGACACCCCTCTTCTACCAGCCTAAAGACATGATGTAAATGACTACCAACCCTTGTGCAAATACAGTGGTGCCTCACAAGACAAAATTAATTCGTTCCGCGAGTCGCTTCGTATTGCGAAATTTTCGTCTTGCAAAGCGCGATTTAAAACAAACCAAAACAAAAAAAATGCAAAAAAATTTGTCTTGCGAAGCACGGCCATAGAAAAATTCATCTTGCGAGTCACCAAAAAAATCACAAAACGCTTTCGTCTTGCGAGTTTTTCGTTGCGCGAGGCATTCGTCTTGCGAGGCATCACTGTACCCTTTTGGATTACTATGCTTACACTCTAAAGCCCCAGTTATCCAACCCTTAGATAGCTGCTCAAACAAGTTTCAATTTCAATTCAATTTATTTGCTTAAAACCATAGGTCGTTGCAATACATTAAAAGAAAAAACAACAAAATATATAACAATAACCAATAAAAGCACTCATCCTTAAGATTTATGGAGTTTTGCACTGATCTTTTTTGTGGCTTTAGCAAACTTTGCTACTTGATAGGTGATAGTAACATCTGTACCCGCAAGCAAACTGCATAGCTGAACAGGCAAGGGTCTATCATGCAATAGTCTAAGTATACCAGCAAGAAATTGATTCCTAGGATGTTCATACAAGGGACAACTAAATAAATAATGAAAGATATCATCAATAACCCCTAGTCCACATAGACAAACTCTTTGATAAAAGGGGGCTCAAACAAGTTGTAACATGCTAGTCTCTTGTCTCTTGTCCTTTTTCCACAGGACCCAGGACAGATGACAACAGCAAAATAAAAAGTATTAGAAAACAACAAGAATTTCCATCATCATTGTTATTGTTGGGTGGCACCACCAAAGCAAGGAAACTGCGGCTGCCACCCCATCTTGTTTCATCACCAGCTGAAGCTAGAAAGTAAGTGTTCTGATCCAGAGGAAACCAACCACAGATTGTGACACTGGCCTCAATAAAAAGTTTGGTTTTTCCCCAAGGAGTCAGGGCAGCTATGGTGTCTCTGAGCTGACAATTGGGAAACCAGATTTCCATAACTAATGCTTGAGTGAGTCAATAAAAATCCATACAACCCACATAATCTCATAAACAGATTGATGACAAAACAAATCAGAAATGCAGCGTGACAGGAATGGAAAGATAAGCTCATCTTTTATAGTGTCATAATAAAAGTAAACAATTGAATCAGTTATACTTGTGGTTAAAACCAGGTTGTGGGAAGCTGTCTTTCAGCTTTGTGGCCCTTGGATGAAAACTGTGAACTAAGAAAGTAGGCTTATGTTTTGTTGCATCACGCCTTGACAGAGGAAGAAGTACAGAAAATCAGTATTAGGGGAGAGGAAGTTAAATGGGAAAAAACTTCAACTTCTCAAAGTGGTTGTAAGACTTGGAGTCTGCTCAGAGAATGGACTGAAAGAAGATCAAGGGCCATTTGGAGTTGACTGCTGTTAGTGATTTTTAAAACGACTCATTACTACTACAAAAATTGGCTCTCCTTAAGAGCCAAAAAATTGTTTCATTTTGAAAACAAGAATTTGGCTGCTACAGCTCTTCCTTGTCAGGCACCATGGCGTTGGAGCTATGAGGCCCTGATCTTCTGCTCCTTACATCACCTGCTGTTGCTCAGTTCAAGCTGGGACACTCGCTCAGTAGCTCAGAATCCTCCTGGTCTGGGGAATCAGGTCTCAGGAAACCAATCCCAGATCACTATCAGGTATTAAGTGTCCAGATCTGTTGCAACTTTTACTGTGGAAGATCACCAGGTTGCCTCTCTGTACCACAGACTACTGCCTTGCCTTGCCTTGCCTGCTCCCTGTCTGCCTGAAGGCACTTGCCTATCTCAGGCATGAGAGCTTGTCATAACCACCAAAGAGAATGAAGACAGGCCAGTTCTCATCAGAAAACTCTGTTCTCAGCATGTGTTCCCCCTGAACCCCCCCCCCCCAAATTCCTACGTGTAAAAGCTTCTCTGCTACATCCACTTGTCATTTCAGGACCTGTTCCCATCAAAGAAGCATTCATTACAGACCCTAGAGATGAATGTGATGTGGTAGATAGCTTCCCAGCCCAACAGTAGCATAGAGCTCAAAATCATAAGAATGTATTTCTGTCCTTTTCTGCATAGGATTACAGCCTGAATGTAGCCTGTGATGTACATACTTCTCAAAATTCATGTCCTGTCTTAACTTGTGTACCCAGATTACTTTGCAAATTACAGTCCAAATGAGTACAAAGGGAAATGAGCCTATTGACACCTGTTGGGCAAATATGGTGTTCTGTGAGGAAAGGGGAATCCTTTCCCACAGCATCTGGAATAAGGGAGTTACACTGCAAACAAAATTGATCTATTCATTTTCATGTCATGGTCACACACCTGAAATCCAAACCATAAAGGAGACTCTTAGTGCCATTAGGAATACTGAGGGTAACCCAGCCTTAGGGACAGTTGAGGGGGCAGGCTGGGAGAGGGAGGTACAAAATGCCTCTCACCTTGCACTTGCTGCCTCCCCCAGCACGCCACCTGCCTGGTAGCTCCATCCAGCTGCCCTAATCTTGCACGTCCAGGGAGTGTGCGAAAGAAGGATGGGTCAGGCTAAGTTCCTCCTGCTTTAGCTCTGCCACTACTTCCTGTAAAGTGGCTCGCAGAGAGACTTCTGGGAGTGGAGAAGTTCCAACACCTTGTTGGAACTCCAGCCAAGCTACTTTGCAAAAAGCAGCAACAGGGTGGGGGCTGCACATTGGTGGGAGTAGGAGAGTGGGTGGTGGAATATGGGGGTGGGTTTGGGAGGCAGATCAGCTTGGACCACTCCTGGAAATACTGAAATTCTGTGGCACATTCAGCTGTTGTTCCTCTGGGCCAAACTGCGCATGACTTTCAGTTTCATGAGTCTTCCTACCAGCACTCATTTCTAAATGAAAGATGCCTGAAATTGGGAGCAAAGCAGGGATGAGGGGCTGCTGTGGGACCCTTTTTCTTCTATTTATTTGCTCAAAGCAACCCTTTACAAAGTTACAAAGAAGGGAAAGGGTTAAGTAGCCTTTCCACTACCAGTACTGATTTCATCCTCCTGCAGCTGTTTTTCATTTTAAAAAAAACACCTAAGAAGAAAGAAAAATCACAGAACTGTTGTGTTTTCCCCCATCCTCAATTTGTCCCTCTCTCTGATGGAGAAGAATCCATGTTCCATTTTCACATGGGGCAGAACTGGGCTTGTCATCTCTCTCTGACTAAGGACGCAATCCTAACCAACTTTCCAGCACTGACCTAGACACAATACAACCCCAAGGTAAGGTAACAAACATGCCCTTACCTTGCAGAGGCCCCCTTGATTGCCTCCCCGCTGCAGGATGCAGTGCACTCTACATTGGCACAGCTAAGTCAGTGCTGGAAAGTTGGTTAGGACTGCGCCCTAAGAAAGTTAGTTCTTCATTAGTTTCTTAATATGCAGAACAAAGAACCTGTGATGATAAAATGTGCTGTACCTACCAAGGCAAACAAGTATCCTCAAAGGTGCCATTATTATTGACTGATACCCTGCGATTTCAATTTTAAAAGATTTCAGGGCTGTTAATATAGAAAGTACAGGTAGGTGCCTGTATCATGGAGGTTCCATTCCTCCCCTTTCCCCCGGCAGATATGGGGAAACCCTATATAAATTGTGGCCCCTGCATACCCATTACGGTACCTTTTTATTTCCGTAGTAGCACTTGCAGCGCCAGTGTTTCTTGCTTAAACATTCTTGCTGAACTGAATAACCAAATGTGCAGACAACCAGCCTGCACATTAGAGGAAGACTAACAGGAAGCAGGAGTTCCTGCTTTCATTTCAGTTAGTCTCCCTCTAGCATTCAGGCTGGTTACCTGCACATTTGGTTCTTTAGTTCAGCAACAATGTTTAAGCAAGAAATACTCGCACTGCAAGCGCTACTACGGAAATAGAAAGGTACCGTAATGGGCACACACGAGGGTTCCCCTGGATCAGTGGATAATTGAATCAGTAGATACTAGATCTGTGGACACAGGCATCCTCCTGTACATACACATATTTCAAATGCAACTCCATCACACAGAGTGTTGCAAATTCAGTTGAAGAGTTATGGCTCTCCTAATTATAATAGTGATGATAACTTAGGACCCAGCCCTGGTGGGCTCACATTGCCATTTCTTCCCCTGTGCTGTAATCAGTGGTTTCTCTTTCTCTCTCTCTCTCCCCCCCCCCCCCAGTTTTGTTTGGTGTTTGCTCCTTTGTAATTTCTAGAGAAAATGATGCCAGGGTCAAACCTTTTTGGAAACAATATTCTGATCTGGAAATCCTTCTCCCTGTTGTCTGATGCATGACGACTCCTTCTGCTTATTCAGTGATTTGAAATACGTACTCTGAATATGTTTGGGGGCATTTTTTTATATTTTTATGTCCTGTATTCCAGGCTTAAACCTGACTTTGAAAAACAGTGTTAGAACAGAGTCTCTACACAGATTACACCCTGCTCCTTTGTTTCTAAAAATGACAAAATAGCATACGGAATATACAGGTTTCTAAAATAAATCGTATATCACGTAGTTTCATTTCAAAGCCTGGCTGTTGTATATTAACACAAAGATGCAAGGAAGATAAAGGGCACTGGGCTGGTGTTTGGTCTGAGAGCAAAAGAATATTTTCTTTGCAAATGACAGTCATAAGAATTCTCAGTAATAGGTTCCATGTGTGCTGGTTGTTTTTTTTGTGCAGTGACACAAGCCTGTATCATGAAAGCAAAGGCGACACATAGACTGACCATTTTTGCAGCGACAGTTTAGATGGTTTCCTTTGATTTCCTTTCCCAATCAAGTGGCTCTCTTTCCTTCTGCTGTCACTTGTCATATTCAAAGCCCAGTTCCCAAAGGTTTGCGAGGATGGAGGGATCCAGAAAAAAAGATGATTGATCTCTTCTCCAACACACGCACACTCCACCTCACACCCACGCACCCACCCACCAGGCAAGCATAATGTTGTACTATTTTTGGAAACAGGAGAGGGCCTCCCCTAAGAAAAGAGAGAGCCGTGTATTTTCTTAGTTGCGTCACTTTGCAATCCAGGGCTGTGTTGTGCTCTGTATTTTTTTTTTTTTTTTGCAGTGATGCAAGTCCTTCTACAGCTGGCTGGGGATTTTTCTTCTCTGTCTTACAGCACCTCGCAGGTCCCTTCTCTGAGCAGTCGGCTGCCGGACTGGAGAGAAAAAGAAACATACTGATTAGCTGCAGGTGTCTAGCTACAAAAATATATCCAGAGCGAAAGAGGCTGAAAAGGGCTGGGAATGAGAGTAAGAGAGCAATATTGCATGCTTTTAAAGAAAGAATTCAACCGCTGAATAAAGGAGGCAAAAGAAAACCCTGTTCATGTTTTGGGATATTATCCTTTCAACTGTCTGGAAGCAGAGTGGATCAAAAGAATGGGAAATGCCAGAAGACCCTTTAGAAGAATTGCTTTTTTCCTCTGCCTTTTCTTGGTACTATTGCTGACTGAGGGGAGCAAACCAGGGAAGACGTGTCCGGCTTCGTGTACTTGTACCAAAGATAATGCTTTATGTGAAAATGCCAGATCTATTCCTCGCAGCGTTCCGCCTGATGTTACCTCACTGTAAGGGCTGTAAGCATTTGGTTCTCTTTAATTTCTTGTTAAAATAAGCAAGCGGGGGGGGGGGAGTGTTTTCAATACAAACTGAATTATGCCTGCAGTGGTGAATTCCTCCAGCATTCAAAATCAACCGTGAAAATATATCATATATCATATCGCCAAATGCAGCTATTACATCTTTTTTATCTCTTTACATCTGAGTTTTTCTGAGTGATATGAAACTCATAACATCCATTTCCTTTCTTCACAACCATACACACACTGTAATTCATAGTGACTACACCAAGAAATGGTCCTTCAAGGTACAGACCAGGATGGTAGATTACTCTTCCATGAGCTCACATTAACCTGGGGTCTGTTTTCCTTTCCTTCCAGATCCTTTGTGAGATCTGTGTTTACGAAAATCCCAGAAAGGAGTTTTGTCTTCTCACCGTCTCTGCAACTTCTGTGAGATTTCTGTCATCATTATTTGTTATGAAACGTGTGTTCTCAAAAACCACCACAATATAATGGTCTTTAATACTTGTTTTATTTAAAAAAAAAAATGCTAGTGCAGATCTATTATATAACAAAATACATTGAGTATTTCCAATACAGGAAATTATAGATATGTCATACCTGCTGGGTCATTTTTTAAATTGATTTTGCTTCTTTAATGCTTAATATAATACTATCACCATTATCATTATTATTACCAGTGTATTACATTGCAATGTTAATTGGTTACATGAAATTATGATGCCTGATTTCTATAATGGGACGATGTTATTTTCCCACAGCATATTCCGAAATCCCATGATTTGTACTTAAAATAACTGAAAATCATAATAGGCATCATGATTAATTGTCTACACTTTTAGTATTTGCGACTGGTGGATGCTGAAGTCTCCAAGTTGTTGACAAAAAAGATTAACTCAGACTCAGGACTAGAATGTCAATGGGAGGATTTTGCAAGCAAAATTCATATCACTCATTCACTTGGGTAGAAGTTTGATGCTTCCAGTAAACATTTCTTTTGGTAGGGGTTGTACTTGTCTTCTCTTTTCTGCTAAAAGATTGATCAGTGTAAAAAATGGAAGACAGTTCATTTTTATGCAATAGAAATGGGTTTATGCAACACAGTTATATATCTTCAGTAAGCATGTTTTGATTCAAAGGAAAATCTATACTCCTTGTGAAAAAGAGCCCTGTAGAAAGGTGTGGTCCACAAAGATGACAAATTTGTTTCAGAAATGTTTTTGGAAAAGAAAATTTGATTTTTGTACATGATTGCAGCATACACAATATGATGATGTCTGGTGCATAATTTTTTGCAAACATCAAGCATGACATTCGATAGAATATGCAGCCCATTCAGTTAAAATACTAATGCCTTGATAGTCAATGCTATGACCCTCACTCTTTGCTTCTACTGTCATGGGAGCTGTGCATAGAGTAAGGTTTTGAATCCAGGACAAATGAGTAAATATAGTTGCCATGGAAACCTTTATGTTGTCCCTGTACACATTATCCCAGACAAGCTTTTCCTGAGGAGCATATTACAAAAAGGACAAAATCCACACATCTATGCTTTCCCATCTGTGCAGGGAAAAAGATATGATTGCATTTTTTAAAATTCCATTGTTTGTGTACCCATAAAGGGAAAAGGACATCATGAGTTTGTCTTTTAGCTATGACATGCAACCTGCTCTGCCACCCAGCTACAGCGGGCACAGAACATGCAAGATGACCCATCAAAGCTGGCATTTCAGTAACACGGCATGATTCCTTAAGCTACTGAAATACTGTCATTTTAGAACCCCCATTGCAAACTTAGAAGTACAGATGTCTGTTCTACTGTATACGTTAACGACAGATGTGCTAGAGCAGTGCAGAATAACTATGTCCCATTTTTAACCTCATCCAGTATTTTCAAAGCTAGATGCCAAATAACTCTTTGGTGTTATTTCTGAATAATACTCTTCTATTCCAGTGGTTCCCAACCTGCTGCCTGTGTAAGACAGGGTTGGGAACTGACGAAGAACCCGTAGGCAACGTCACTTCCAGGTTCTCCCCACCATCGCCACCGCTGACTACAGGAAGGTAGGAAGCCATGTAAAAACCTCTTTTTTACCTCTCTGTCAGTGGCTGCTAGGATAACCTGGAAGTGATGGGTGCAGTCGCCTACAAGTCTACCCCCCCCCCCCCCAATGGGAGAGGATTTTAAAAATGTGGTTCCTGGGGGTTGCAATCCCAGGTTGGGAACTGCTCTTCTATTCAGTCAGAATCCTAGTTGCTTGTGATCTTCTGAAGACTAACAGCACAATCCTATACATGTTTACTCAAAGTAAATTCCACTGCGTTTAATAAGTCTTACTCTCAGGTAAGTATATGTAGGATTGTAGCTGTAGATTGTCAAAGGAAAATAGGTGCAATTCCTTTTTCAGATAATGTCAAAGTGCTGCTTCCGTACTATTCTCTACATTATTGAATTGCAACCTTGTCCCAGGGGGAAAGTAACAACAAAACAGAAGAAGTCCTATACATTCTAGGGCTTGATGTAACATGGAGGCAAAGTGGCATGTCTTTTCCAAGTAAGATGTAGGATTTGACAGGGAGGGCAGCTTGTAAAACATGCTCTGATAAGATGCATGAAACTCTGTTAAGATGAACACTTAGCTGCATTATTTTGTATCTTCTGACAGAGCACCAACCACAGTTACAACCACAGAAGTGGAAGGATTCCAAAGGATTATCAGGAATAGCTTCCTGTTGTGAGGATCTGAATACCAGACCTGCATATATCAATCCACACAACCTTGACCACAGTGGGCCACAATCAGAGAACAGGTGCATCATAAAAGGGGGCCTGCAAAACATATATGCCAAGATTATCCCAAGCAAGTCCGCCATGGTTGCACTCAAACTGAATTAGTAGACATCACACTAGTTCACCCACAAAATGCTCAATACACTCTTTCTTTGTTATCGGTACCTAATTTTGTTCCTGAAAACAGCCCTTATAGTGAAAATCCTTTTAAGTACAATGATCACATTAATTTACATAGGAAAAATTCTTAATTTGTTCCAAAGCCATGCCAAGTTTACCCAAAAATCCCAAAAATCACCCTAAATGTTTAATGCCATAAGGAAAACATTGTGTGGCTTGATAAAGTAGAATAAAAAAATTAATAACATGAATGCAACAATAATGTGTTAAAATCAATAACGAACCTGTTTTCAGAAGTTCCAGCCTCACATTATGAGGTTTAGCACCTCATATTTTAGCTGCAAACTATGAGGAACTCTCAACGTTTCACCCATTTTCCCACTTTTCCCATGAGCAGCACAAAAACAGATACAAGGGAGCACATAGTGCAGTAGCCTTCAAAGCATGAGAATGCAGTACACATCAGGCAGCAGTGCCTCTCACATGAAGGCACATTTTCTTGAACCGTGCTTCATCCTCAGCCGGCCATGAAGAACACTTCCCCAAGAGCAAACCTGATTGAGACGTACAAAATTATGCAGGGGATGATTGAGACATGATTGAGACATGATTGGGACATGATTGGGACATACAAAATTATGCAGGGGATGGACAGAGTGAATAGGGAGATGCTCTTTATACTCTCACATAATACCAGAACCAGGGGACATCCGCTAAAATTGAGTGTTGGGCAGGTTAGGACAGACAAAAGAAAATATTTCTTTACTCAGCGTGTGGTCGGTCTGTGGAACTCCTTGCCACAGGATGTGGTGCTGGTGTCTAGCCTAGACGCCTTTAAAAGGGGATTAGACAAGTTTCTGGAGGAAAAATCCATTATGGGGTACAAGCCATGATGTGTATGCACAATCTCCTGATTTTAGAAATGGATTATGTCAGAATGCCAGATGCAAGGGAGGGCACCAGGATGAGGTCTCTTGTTATCTGGTGTGCTCCCTGGGGCATTTGGTGGGCCGCTGTGAGATACAGGAAGCTGAACTAGATGGGCCTATGGCCTGATCCAGTGGGGCTGTTCTTATGTTCTTATGTAAACCTGAAAAAGGGAGTGCTGCTTGTCTTCTGTCCTGCCAGAGAAAAAATCCCAACATTTAATCTGATCTCCTAGAACCCCTTCACAGGCATTCAAGGCAAATTTGTTCCCTTCTCTTTTGCCATAGCTCAGAGCAAAGGTTTACTCCCATTGAGTAAAATGGGAGGTAGACCTTGCCTCCACATGGGACTTTGTCCTCCCCCCCCCCCCACTGTTCCCAGACCTTATATCAAAAATCTTGTTATAGATAAAGCAAAATGATCTTAATATGCACTGTAAAATCCTTATAGCGATCATTCTAATAAAGAGAGAAGAGTAAATAGTATTTGTGATAGAGATATAAACATACAGAGAGCTTACACGTACACAGTAGAGCTTTACAGGCTCCAACTCCAACTGCAACACTGCCTGATAAGCCATGCTGCTCAATGAACTGCTTCTATTTTGAAATGTAGGACGTCCTCAGGTCCAATGTTCAATGCATAGCAAGGGCCTCCAAATCAAATAGAAAATGAGGAAGTTCTGGGGCACACATTGAACTCCTTGCCAAGCTTATCTTGATTATGGATTTGGATACGCAGTCAGTATCTTCAGGTGTAAAAATGTTGAGTCAGACCTTCAGAAGACATAGACATAAAATCACCTGAGTTTAAAAACTGACATTGTCATGTAACCTATTTCTCTTTGCTTCCTTGCCTAAATAGACACTTATTGCTCTGAGCCCTTCTTTTTCTCTTCCTGTTTCTATGAAATAATAATTATAATTCAATGGCGTCACTTGCAATTTTAGCAAGTTTGGCCACTAGTGCGCATCATCCCCCCATGCGCATCATCCAGCAACGCCACTGTTATAATCAATAGTAGTAGTAGTAATTTCTGAAAGACTTCTCAGACTATTTATTATGGCAAATAATTACACACATGTGGCATATTTCTGACTTATTGTGAAAGTATAGTATGCATGCACAACTCAGCCTACACTATCTATCTATCTCCTCAGTCTCTGGGCAGCTGAGTGGCATAGCTAATGATTGTGTAGCCTGGTGCCAAGCTCGATGCTCAGGAAGTTATGTCACACCCAGGCTTTTAAAAAAGTAAAAATGGGGCAAAATTTGCCTCCTGCCCACAGCAGCTCACCGTCCGTGTTCTCTGCAGCATAGTATCACCTTTTTGGTTCCCTGCTGTATCATAAGAACACCAAATTGGCTCTTGGAATATTCAGTCTCATTGGTCAATTTTGAGCTAAGAAAATCCAGTTTTTGTTACATAATGCAGTTGTTTTTATTTTCTGGTTATCTGGCCATAACTTTTGATAGAATAGAGATATTTTAACAGTTTGTTTCATGGCATTTTGCATTAAATTCTGCATCAAACAATATATAACATGATGGTATTATTCAAAAATACCAAGATTTTCACAATTTTGGCCACTAGTGTCAAGCTCTGGTTGCTGCCCCTAAAGCTTGTTGCCTGGTGCAATTGCTTTCCCCTGCACCCCCTTAGCTTCACTACTAGGGCAGCTTGTATATACAGGTAGATTTCCCCTTATCCGGACATCCAAAATCCAGACATTTTTGTCCAAGACCTTTTTTTTTTTTTTTTTTAACTTTCTATAGGGTAAACACTTGAAGGTCTTGTGCTCATTCCCACATACAATGCAGGCACAGGCTGCAAGTTCTATTCTCTGCTCTGTGGTGTGTACCTATACAGACATTGTTGAAAAATGTCAAAGAGGTCAGCAGACACTTGCTAAGGGTAACAGTGAAAAGAGAAAGAGGAAGCATTTCTCATTGTACTTATGCAATAATTCCAAAATCCAGACAAATTCAAAATCCAAACACCTTCCCATTCCCAGCAATCCAGATAATGGGTACTTCAGAGCGCGATACCATAGTCTTTCGAGATCGAAGGTTGCCAACATGCAACCTGTAGAAACAACTCCACATTTAAGAAAAAAAGAGTAAAAAAATGAATGAATGAATGAATGAATGAATGAATGAATGAATGAATGTTATCTCCTTAATTAAGCCTACCTTAATTAAGCCTACAAAAAGAAACCCTTTTTTTTTTAAAGTTGCCACGGATGTTTGAATGAATTTTGAATATATTGGGGGTGCTGAATCCAGAAAGTGACATTGGTTTTAACTGATTGGCTGTTGTTTGGGGCGGATACAGCATAGCCACCTTATATGCTGATTCAAGCAGCTTCCTCATGAAGAAGCCATGGCGTTGGTTTTCTCATGAGAAAGCTACTTAAATCAGCAGATATGTGACTATGCTGGCTATGCTGGCTATGGTGACTATGCTGTACCTCCCAAACTAGAGCCAATCAGACAAAACCAATGCCACGTTTTGGATTCAGCACCCCCCAAAAGACCAAAGAATAGATCTAACTTTTAAGACAGCAAAATGTGTGTAGGCTTGTGTTATTGTAGTACCATTGAAAAATATTTAAAATATTTCACTGGTCTCATGATTTCTTACTAGCTCAGTACAGGAATCCATTCTAGGAATACCCATGGATCAGGGAACCAGCAGATAATGAAATACGCGGGTTTCCAGGGCCCCCAATCCCTCCAGACCCTACTAGAGCTGTGCTCTGGTTGGATCCAGAGGCCCTTCTGAGGCTGAAAAGCATGACTTTCGGTTTGGGGCTGAAAACCAGAACTTGTGTTTTACGGCCCTCTGAAAGCATCAGAAGGCCGAAAGCCACAATTTCTGGTTTTTGGCCAAAAACTGGAAGTCATGCTTTTTGACCTTCTGGAGGCCTTACAATGCCTTCTAAGGGCCAGACGGCTGCGTACAGCCTCGCAGGCCCTCAGAAGGTCCTCCAGACCTGACAAGTTGGGTTTGGAGGGCTACAGGTGACCCACCCTACGGGTTCGGAACCTGTGGGTATTCAAATCCATGGGTACCAAACTCACGAATATCAAGGGCCACCTGTATATAAAGCTCTCCCATCTGGAAGAGATTGCTCATATTAGTGGAGGAAACAGTTCTGTGTACTGAGATATGTAGTGATTGGAGATATGAAGTGATTGGAGAAGCTCTCCCATGCAAGAGCTCCTTTTACTTTGTCTTAAGAATACAGGTCAAGTTCTGACGTGGGGGTCATTTGTGTAATTTTATATACATATTTCATGTATCACAGTGATTTGAACATGACCATATTACTCATGGATATTTTTGACTGCACAAGTAAGAGCAATGTACCATCATGAAACTGTGTTCCTTTAAGTGACCAGACATTTATAAATGACTATTAAATTATGTCCCAAGGGTCTTAACAATTTAATGCAGCTTAGTAGCTGAAGATCTACACTTCGTCTGCTTTTGAATAACAGTCTTTCTCTTGGGTAGTTGTTTTTAAGCAGTACATGGAATGTGCCCTTGGAGGCACTTAATTCTTCATCTCTAAGTGGAACCAAGAACTGGGAAAGGTTTTTAAACTGTTCTATGTTACTATTGATTTGTTCTTTATTTTATATTTTTTATACAGATTATTTACAGCAAATACTTTTGATGACATTAGCAGTGATGCTTTCATAGGCCTTCCTCATCTAGAATATCTGTGAGTGGAAAAACCGATAGTCTAAAAATTCTTCATAGAGTACCTGAGACCAAGACATTGCTTTAACCAAACTGAATTTTTAATCCCTTGCAGATTCATAGAGAACAACTACATCAAGTCACTTTCAAATACCTCTTTCCGAGGACTGAAATCTTTGATTCATCTGTAAGTAGAAGTGGTCACCTTTATTGCCCAGCATATTTGCAGGCACTTTTGTTCTGAATCTGTGAACCAGTTAAAGACTTTTATCTGTTTTGCCACTAATCAATTGATTATGCAATTAAACAGGCTAATGTGGTACTTCATAATTTAAACCCTGAACTGTAAACAACATCTGTATCAGCAACCTGAAACCAAAGAAATAGTCCAAGGGAGTGCTGGGCTTACATCTAGCAGAGCAACCACCTGGCAAGTCACTTTTAAACTTAAGAAAGTTTCAAAAGCAATTTATGATGTGATATGCAGGTTTACCCTTTGAGGGAAATCATGTGTAGATTTGGAGATCCTGGCCTTCAGGCTCTTTCCAAATATTCTAATGTGAGAAATCCTACTGACCCTTTAACATTAGGTTATGATTACTGGGAATCATATTTATCTATCTTTGAATATTATTCTAAATCATTTTATTCTCAAAATAAGATTACTTCATATGTGAGCACTGCAAAAATGTGTCCCAAAAGGAAGAACATAGTTTTTATTAGCATAATTCAAGGTGCTTCATCCAGATTTAACCAAAACACATTTAAGGTTCAAGTGGGCAACCCAATCTTAACAGTGACTTGAGCCGGCACAGGTCGCCTGCGCGAGCTCCCGAGTGTCGCAAACATGCTATAAGGGAGTTGGCTGAGCCAGCGTGGAGGCCCACACTGGCTTGCCCAGGCTGGATCCAGCCCCTGCGCCAGCTGGAGGAGGTATGTTTGTGCCAGATGCTGTGCATGCTGCATCCTAACTCCCACTCCTGGGTCTTGCAGCCTTATATGGGCTACTTGGATTTACACCAGCTAAATAGCTGGCACAGATCCAAGTGCTCCATAAAGCTGGTCGGGGCTTAACACGGAGTAAGGAGAAAAAATATCCCCTTACGCCGAGATGACCTCTAGCCTGCTCCTAAACTGGGCTGGATACAGCACAGGCCACTGAGGCCTGACTGTACTGGCACAGGTTAGGATTGTGTCCTAAATGTGACCCAGAAGGCTTAAGTGCCCCCTTTTTTGTGGGCTTTTATTGTTAAATAGTATGCTGGAGGGGGCTGAAATGGAACAAAACCATGACAGAGGTAAAGTGGTGTTAGGTTCTGCTCCTGATCATGCCCCCTCCCTACTATTTTATTCAGGACAAAACCAAAAGTCACTGAAAGGTTTTTTTCCAATTAAAAAATCCTTTTGGTAGTGGAACACAATCAGGATCAGAACCTGATCAGGGAACAGTCCTAAGCCTCCCTTATCCCCTTGCTGTGGATTCACCCTGTTTCATACCCTGAACAACCCAGAACAAAGCGGCAGTTGTGTGTTCTGTGTTATGTCACACCTGACTCTTAAAAGATACCCAAAACTAGTTATGAACACAATGGACATTGCAGGCAGAAAAAAAATAAATCTAGGCCAGACCAGTCTTATCCCAGAAATATGTTGTTGTGTACCTACCCCTATTTATCATGCTCATGAATGGTGGAATGCTCTCTTCAATGCAGGAAAGCAGAAACTATAATAATGTCAAGTAAATGCCTATTAAAGAATTCTATGAAATTTAAGCAGATTATTATTTCAGTTTCAGATAGACCACACACATTATTTCAAATAGGCATCATTATGATGCCTATTAAAGTCTTTCTTAAAAATTACAGCAGATGATGTTAAAGATAGACCACACGCATCACTTATATTCAAACAAATCTTTACATAGCAATGAAGTGACTTAAACAGCCGTTAAAAATCCTTTAATTAAAATGTGACCTCTTCACAGTAGAGAGGCATATATTGCTGAATACAATTAAGACAATTCATATCCAGCTGCAATTTTTTTTTTTAAGTGTGGCAGCTTTGATGTGCTAAACACCAGAGGAGGAAAGTGCCAACTCATTTTTGCAGGAATGTTATACTTCTATGCAAGAAGCAAGTTTTGAAATTCTTAACAACTACTACGAAAAAGTAAAAGGTCATGCAGCAGTCCAGTCAAGACTGATTATCTTAAAATATCGACAAGGCACTAAATGCTGGAAAAGAAAGTGTGAGCAAAGTGAGCAAAAGGAAGTGTGTATGTCATAGCTTAACAGTGGGTTCTGAACAGTGTCATGTAGTAAATAAGTGTTCTGGAAAAAAACTTAAAAAATCACTGTGGTGCATACCTTTATTGTATGCTGTGAAAGGATTTCATTGAACAGACTGGAAATGAACGAAAGGATGATCTAAAGCTAATAATGTGTTCCCTCAGGCATTTGGTGGATACTGTGAGATACAGGAAGCTGGACTAGATGGGCCCTTGGCCTGATACAGTGGGGTTTTTCTTATGTTCTTAATGAAATATTTTCTTTTACAGGAGTCTTGCTAACAATAATCTCAAAACTCTCCCCAAAGACATATTCAAAGGCTTGGATTCTTTAACAAATGTGTAAGAAACCTTCTTGATTTTAACACTGTAATTTGAAAGACTAGAGATAATTGCTCAGTCACAATTATTACAAAAATAAGCATAGGCCTCCCTGCTCGTGTGGTGGCTAGAATGTGACAGATTGCTTGCCCGTTAACATCACTATTGTCAACTATCCAGACTTTGGTTTTACTGTACTTAGGAAAGATTTCTCATCTACCCAAACAAAAATGCTTTTAAAATATATTTTTAAAAATAGAAACAAACTAAACAGCAGTGGGGATGCTGTTAGGATTATTGCTAACTGATCAATCTTCTGTGCAGGAAACTAAACACTCCGTATGGAATTGATCTAGGGACCAGAATCAAAGAAGAGACATGCACATTTCAGAAAGAACTAAGTGCATAGCTATGTTTCACTTGCTTTTTTTTGCTACAGCAGTTCCCACCACCAATAAGGCTACATGATGTTCCCCTAAGTAGCACTGTAATCTGCCTCTTCAGCAATGGGAGCAGCTCCAGCAAAACCATACTTCATGCTCCAGCTGAATGCATGTTTCTGTCTTGTATGCACGAGATCCTTAAAAAAAAGATCCTGCCCATATACATGCATAGAACAAAATGCAAAAGTGTAGGATGTTTGGTATCCCTTCTTTCCAGCACAGCAAAAGTGACAAGTTCAAGGTTGCCTTTCCAGGATCAGTTTCCTCCACAGTAAAAAACCACTAGGGCTCCATGATAGATTTGAATTAGATATATGTGCACATATACATGAAGCAACACTGTTCTTGGTGCAGGCCCTACTATTCATGAAACTTACTTCTTTGCTTTCCATCGATTGCATGGAGATATAGTTCATGGGTAGAGCAACTGTTTTGCATGTAGGATGTCCAAGGGTCAATCCCTGGCATCGCCAGGTAGGGAAAAGCCTCTACCCATGGCCCTGGAGAAGCCACTGCCAGTACTGTTGTAGATAGGCCAATGGCCTGACTCAGTATAAAGCCATTTCCTAGGTTCACTGTATTTAGGTGCTTGGGATCTATTAACTCAGGATCCACGTGATTTTTTTTCTTTTTCTGGCCGCAATAACTAGTGAAGATTTAGTACAGCTGTAGTCCAAGACTCCTAGAGTACTCAATCACAAATGGAGACAATTGAGTGATATGAAGTGTCCCTTACCAATATAATCATGATCAGCTCTAGCAGAGAGCAAGCAACACGTACAGTGCAACAGAATACAGTTCTTTCCTGCTCACACTCATGAATCAGCCTTGTATTAGGGAAAGGGGTGTTTTCCATGGCAGCCGGGAACATATCTTTGCTTGCCGAGTACCAGCTATATAAGAACTGAAAGGAAGAAAATGGGCATAGTTCATTAATGGAAGAGCTAATCATATACATAAATCTCTCTCACTGAAATAACTAGGACTTAAATGTGCTTTGGCTATTCCTCTTACATCATGAAAATGTCGACCAAAACAATTTGAAAATAAATTTCCCAGGAATGAAAAATCACCAAGTAAGGTTACAATCCTATGCACACTTACCAAAGAATAAGCCCCACTGAATTCAAGGGAATTTACTTCTGATATGTACAGGATATGTATAGGATTGTGCTATACCACTTTTAAAGCATTTGTCATGTATCAACACAAACTTCTCTTTTCTTCCCTAGAGACCTTAGAGGAAATGCATTCAGTTGTGATTGCAAGCTGAAATGGTTAGTGGAGTGGGTGAGCAAAACAAACGCAACAATAGAAGACATTTATTGTGAAAGTCCACCAGAGTATAAGCATCGTAAGATCAACAGCCTCTCTCCCAATGAATTTGATTGCATTATTACCAGTAAGTCTTTGAAATGCATCCTTGATATTTCAGTAACATTAGTGGCAGAGTTTCAAGTCCAAAATCCAGTTCTTGAAGCTGTCAGTAAAAAATACTCTTAGGGACAAACAAAATACAGTATAAAATGTGTCATTTGACTTCATGGGCTTAATTTTCATTTACTAAATAGCAGTCATGGGGGAACCCAGTCTGGTCTGTGACATGGCTTTAACCCCACTGCCTCTGCCATGTTCCCAATTCCCTCCCCGTGTTTGCTGTTTGTCCCAGGAAGGAAGCTCCCACTGGCACCAATTAAATTCAAATCTGGATTGTAGAAATAAGCAGATTTCAAAGGCAGCCCCACATAGAGCAAATTGCAGAAACTGAAATGCACTTGTGTTCCTCTGGACAAATCCAACCCTATCCAAGAATGGGACAAAAGCAATCTTTGTGCCACTGCTCAGACCTAGGCATCCAGGCTCAAAACTGAGGGCAGGAGCACCCCCAAACTATAAATTTGTGGGATGCCAGCCCATTCAGCACAGACTGAATCCCAAATACGATGACTCTGCTAACAAGGAGCACCTCAGTCTTTTCTGGATTAATCTTCAGTTTGCTTTCCCTCTTCTAGCCCATCATTGATGCTAGGCACTGGGTCATGATTTCAACAGCTTCCTGGATATGTAATGGACAGTAGAGATAGAGCTGGACGTCATCAGCATGTGGATAGCTCAAGCTCTTTCTTGCAGCGTGACAACCACTCTTTTCAGTTTCATATAGATGTTGAAAAACTTGGGGGACAAGTTAGAATCTTCCAGAACACCATAGGCCAACAACCTAAGCATTAAACATGAGTAGTCCAGCACCATCTTCTGATATTACCCCACCAGAAAGAACTTGAGCCACCACAAAGTAGTGTTCGCAACCCCATCCTGATGAGTTGTCACATAATGAATAGATACCATAGTCAAAGGCATCATGAGCTGCTGAGAGGGCCAGCAGAATCTATAGGGATGCACTTCTGTCTAGTTCCTAGCATAGATCCTCAACCAAGGTGACCAAAGTACTCTCAGTCACAAAACCTGGCCTGCAACTGACATGAAATGGATTCAGATAATCCATGTCATCCAACAAAGTCCAGAGGTGAGAGGTCACTGTGAACTTAAGCACCTTGCCCAAAATGGGGGTTTCCACAACCACATTTTGCTAAGTCACATTGAAGAGGGGATTGTTACTGCAGCATTCATAACCTGAAGTAAAACATGTTTCAAAGATGGTGATGGGAAAGGGGATAAATAAGAAATGGTTAAAGTTTATGCAATATACCTGCCACTTGCTTTAAAGCAAAACTCTCACCCCATTTTTAACTTAACAGGAGCAATCATTGTCTGGGACTCAGCAATATGTTAAAATAAATATACGTGTTTGTTTTTTTTTAAAAGGAATACATCTCATTTTTGATATGTACTTTTTCAGAATTTGTGGTATTTCAAAAGCTGCCATATCAGTCTCTGTCCGTCAACACTTACTCATACATGCACGATGAATATGTGGTTATTGCCCAGCCTTTTACTGGAAAATGCATCTTTCTTCAATGGGACCACGTGGAGGGGACTTTTAGGAATTATGACAACATTACAGGTATATGAATAATTCATCACTATGAATGTTATACTATTTGATTCAAAAGCCACTTGCTGATTTCTTCCTTTGTCTTCCTTTGTACAGGGACTTCTGTGGTTGTATGCAAGCCTGTCATTCTTGAGGATCACCTGTATGTCATTGTGGCCCAACTCTTTGGTGGCTCCCATATATACAAGAGAGACATCCATTCAAACAAATTTATAAAAATTCAGGATATTGAGATTCTCAAAATCAGAAAACCTAATGACATTGAGACGTTCGCAATTGCCAAAGACTGGTACTTTGCCATCGCTGACAGTTCAAAAGCCGGCATCACCACTGTTTACAAATGGAATGGGAACGGATTTTATTCTGATCAGTCTCTGCACGATTGGTACCGAGATACTGATGTAGAGTACCTTGAAATAGCCGGCAAGCCTCACTTGATTCTGTCAAGTAGTTCTCAGCACCCAGTCATTTATCAGTGGAACAAAGGAACCAACAAGTTCATTGAGCCAATTGATATCCCAGACATGGAGGATGTTTACGCTGTGAAGCACTTCACAGTGAAAGAAGATACATATGTTTGTCTAACAAGATTCATTGGTGACTCCAAAGTCATGAAATGGGGAGGTTCAAAATTTCAGGATTTACAAAGCATGCCATCAAGAGGATCAATGGTATTCCAGCCACTTCAGATAAAGAATTATCAATATGCAATTCTTGGAAGCGATTACTCTTTTACTCAAATCTACTACTGGGAAGCGAGCAAGGCCAAATTTGTGCAGTTTCAAGAGTTAAACATACAAACTCCCAGATCATTCACGCATGTTTCTGTTTACTCACAAGATTTTCTCTTTGCTTCAAGTTTTAAAGGGAATACAATGATTTATAAACATATCATAGTTGACCGAAGTGCGTGACACTAACACAGAGAATGTGGAATTTGCTGTAAGACATTTTCGTCTGATAATATAGACCAAATGAACTAAATGCATGATGACGATTCTCTTTACTTCCAGTCTGCGGAATGCCTTTAAACCAAGATTGTTAGAATAAAGTACCACAAGTATGTTCATCCATAAATGTCAAGTCTAGTGTTGTTGGGAACTGCATTTTTTAAGAAAGAAATTCAATTGTTAACTGTTCTTTGCAACCAGTATATAAATATGTAGTGAAACTGCATCTGTTTTAGGTGAGGGAACAAACAAACAAACCATCAGATGTAATTTTCCATCATTCACTTCTCTGCAAACAACTGCCAAATAAAATGTTTACATTTTTTTCATATTTAGATAGCATTATTTATAAGCAATTGTTTGTAGTTGTGCACCTTTTTGCTCTAACTGACTAATTTCCAAAATGAGAGGGCCACAGAGTCATATTGTACCTATAGACACACAATTGTAGTGTTACTCGTACTTTTCTAGCCAAGAAATGCGCATGGCTCACAAACTCTAGATGCAGATGCCTTTAAACATAATCCAGCAGGAAGTTCTTCTGCCTTGGCCTCATGAAAATAGGGAAGTATTCTTGTGGAGCTCGTACTCACTTCTAGAAGTTGCACAAGTGGACATCCTGCTGGACTGTATTCTTTTGTATCGCTTGCAGTAACTGTTTACATACCTGTGGCAAAAAAATAAAATAATAAATGGAGTTTAAGGTGATTATCCTCATGGTAAAGAATAGAAATATAATTCTAAAGTATAAGCTTGGCAAACAACTAATTCCATATATAGCACTAATCAGTGTGTGCATGTATGTATGGCTATGTGCATGTGTTTAATTTTTATAACAATTTGGGCATGGTAACTAAATCCCACTGTGTTCAATGAGGCTGACTCCTATGCACACTTATTTAGGAATAAGCCAATGAAGCCTCAGTCTTATTTCTAAGTCAACATGCCTCGGATAAACTATGATGGGTAAAAGATATTGTTTTGATAAGGACACCTTTAAGGGAAAAATGTCCTAAGGCTACAATCCTGTACACAGTAACCTGAGAGTAAGCCCACTGAATTCAGTGTGGCTTACTTCTGAATAGACATGCATAGGATTGTGCTGTTGATTGACGGGCAGCCCGATCCTATCTAAATCCCCACACAGTGATGCACAACAACCATTGTATCCTACTAGGAATTTTTGGCTATTTGAGGTCTCCTCAGGGTAAAGGGACATTTGGCCCCTTGCCCTAGGGTAAGTCCCAACAGCTGCTATGGGTCAACTTGGGCTTGCACAAGTCTACATTGACCTGGGGAGGCAGATCAGGGCTGGAGGGGGTTAGAATTTGGTGTGTGCCATCGCTATAGCTCCTGCCCCCTCCCAGGCCTGATCTACCCCTTCTTCCCACCCCTGCCACTGCCCCAGTCCACCCAACCCTACCCAACCCCTGCCCCATTCAACCCCTTCTCTGTTTCCCTCCAATCCTTTGCACCACCTTACCTGTTCTGGTGGGTCTCCTTGGGTCTGCCAGCATGTAAGAGGCCACTCTAGCCTCCCTGTCAGAGGGTCAACTGCATTAGTTAGCAGAGGTTGCTTTGTGACTCCTGTAAAGCAGCCTCCACCAGCACAATGCTAGTTACGCCAGCGGGGGAAGGGATAGCATTGGACCATAAGTCCAGGAGGGGAGAGGAATGTGCATTTTGGACCAGCTAATAGTGAAATTAGCTTTGAGGCTGGTCTTTCCAGATGTCCTATTAATTACTAAAGGCATATGACATAGATTACTACCTATCAGGATTGTGAAGTACTGTATCTTAATGACCACCATTTAACAGGACATTTAAGTCTTGAAGGAAGTGCACTGGGATTGCTGGGGCAATGTGGTGGGATACACCCTATGCATTTGCTGTTTTCCCCCTATACATTTGTCACTAATCCAGTATGCTTTCATGGTAACTTTGGGGTCACTGTTTGAATTCATGGATAGACAAATACATCTAGAAATGGGTTTCTCCGTCACAAAGTGGTCTAATCAGAAACCACCACTTGGGGACTGTGTAATAATTAAGATTTTTTCAGCAGTGCGGAATTCAAACTGAAAGCCATTGTATTAATAGAAGATTTCTATATATAATCTGAGTTCAGAAGACAACATGCAGAGATAGCTTTTCAGTGAGCTGCACAAGAGAGGGATATATTTAGCACAGGATTCATGAGAGGTAAGCAATCTTTAAAGTGCAGAAGAGCACAGGTTGAATAGGCAGCTGTCCAGGTTGTGAAAGATAACACATTAACTAATGCTTACAGACACAGACCCTTTTCTTTCATGTGCCTCCCAGGGAACCATCAATGATCTTTTAGGCAAAGGACTATGAATTAACATTAATGTTTATTATTTATTATGCATGCGCATGGTTTCTTCCAAATTAATACTAAAAATATACATCTTTCCCAGCTGGCACAGCATCCAAGAGCTTTTTTGCCTTTAATTTTCCCCTTCCCTGATAGTTTTTTGAGGCAGTAAAGAGTTTTTGAGGTTTGTTTGGATTGATAGATAATACAGACGTACCTAATGTTCCAGAGATGGAGAGGAATGCAGAACTTATAAATGGTTGCCATCACAAATCAATTGTCTTCTATAACAACTTCTCTTTGATATGCCTCAGTCACATTAATGTCTTAACTATAAGAGGCCTATTGATGGCGTGTTATTGTGTACCAATAGCTCTCTTATCTATATTGCCATATTAATTTTTAAATGATGTCCATTTATAAAATTCTGCACAGTCTACAAAATTTGGTTTACTCCATCAATGACAATGGACCGTGTGTGTGATGTAACAGTTCGTGGAAACGAACAACCATTCACTCATCTTGTTTTTAAAATGAGCAGGTGGGCAACAATTCAAAGAAATTGTTTTTACTGACCGAATTCTTTGTAAGACAAATGAGACCCAAACCAATGTGCAAAAACCCACATGGAATTCAGCATTTCCCACAGATGCAGCACACATGTAGATACAAAACCTACACAGGTTTCCTAATCCATTCGTTTTTTTTAATCTACTGAATAAGGCACGTACATTTTTCATTATTTATTCTGTGAGTTCAGAATCGTCTACATGGATCAAGATGTTTACCCCGACAGTTTGCCCTTCTGAGACAGTAAACATCTTGATCCTTCAAACCTGCCCCAGGAGATAGTCTAGGATGCCGTATCACCTCCTCTTGAGGACTCAAACCTACAGATATTGTCAACCAGGTGAATTTTCCAACTATGAGTTCAAAACCCATGTGGACGATTCTGAATTGACGATTTCAGCAAGCAAATGCAGCTGGATGCATGTAAACATGGGAAGAGAGCCAAAGGATGATTGATAGCACTGGAGGAAGACTAGCATGACATTTTCCACAGATAACCCCTGTTTTGGAGTGAATGTATGGTTGCAAATCCCACATGTGTTGACACAAATGTGATTCACGGGGCTAATTTCCACAGATATACTGCACAGTTGGCCTGGGCCTAAAGCAACCTGTTAAAGGGGAAATAAGTAGATTGACTGGTTTTCCGCAAGTGTCATGTACTCTCCCCAAACTCCCCATTAGTTTTTCCTTTAAAACACAGAGATCATAAGTGTGATAGAGATCTTCAGACTAATCAGCAGATTGAACTGAGTTTCCTTCAAAGTTATCAACCTGGAAGGAGACTGAATCACCTGGAGGAGTTTGAAGAGAGCTAGTCTCCAAGAATCAGGATTGACCTCCAGAAGGCAAACTTGGAGATTTTAATAGGGCTTCTTTGGCTTACAATGCAATCTTATACATGTCTACTCAGAAGTAGACATTGTGATCAGTGGGCTTACTCCCAGGTTGGTGTGTAGGACTGCAGCCTTAATATTGGAAAACACTTTCTCTCTCCCTCTCTCCAAGAATAACTTCAGTTGCGTTAGCAACCCAAGTCCCAGCTTGAAATGCAATTCCACCTTTTTGTGGCAGGCATGCTTTCCATTTGGTGGCAAAAGCTTAGTGTAGTATTATGAAGGATTTCCCAGAATGCACTGAAGCCTCAGTATGCATTGCACAGAACTAGGCACAGTGCCTTGTGGATCAGCTGTGTTTTTGTGCTCTTGGCAAAGAGAGACCTCAAGTAACTCTATACTTTCCTATTTTGTTTTTTGAGGAAACAAGAATCAGAAATGTAGATCTCACTCAGATCTTATTCACGCCATCGGTGCTGACTGAAGAGGAGGGTAAAATGTAGCAAAGGTTACATGAGTGTACTGGTGTCATTCTTTTGATGAGGTCTGAATTTAGGGCTCCAGTAATGATTTGTGGTGCTGTTGATCTCAGCACAAATTAAGATGACCCTGCCAGTTCAGGGCTAAGACCCATTACAGTAATGCCAAGCCCTTGGAGTGTTCAGTTTCCTAAATGTCATTTTCTGGACACGCATGCTGTCTATTTACAGCAAGTGAGCTTAGCTGATTGATCCTACGAGCACATTATTTTCTTCAGCTACACAATTCATATATTCAGTCATAGGAACAGAAAACAAGAGTCCTGCTGGATCAAACTAAAGACCCATCTAATCCAACATCCTTTTTCCAACAATGGATAATCAAATGCTATCCAAGAAGCCCATAAGCAGGGCATGAAGACCAACAGTCATTCTAGAGTCTTTGCCCTCCTGGCTTCCACTCAGCTGGGGCCCAAGAGGGAAAGGTAAAGGAGGTAATTTGTACCCAGACCCAGGAGCCAAAGAAAGGGGCCCAGGAATTTCTTGGGATGTTATATTTTTCTATCCCACCTGGACTCACTGCTTGTATGGGATGCTGGGCATGTAGCTGCTGCTGCTGCTAACAAAAGCCATATACACTGGGCCGAGGAATGCATATATGACACTCCATAACACAGTGTCAAATCTGGGAGGAAATTGGCCTGCTACAGTAGTTCTTTGGCATGTAGATCTGCTTGCCATGAAGGCTTGTATAGGGATGCATTGTGTTCAGGGACACAGCCGTGGGGCTACAGCTGGTGCAGAAGTATGTTTTGGTGCAAATAAGACACTTTCCATTCTGGTGTGAGCCTAAATACAATGACGCTAATTTTCTGCAATGATTTTCTATATTTAAAAGATTTTAGAGAGACTTAAGAGTGCATTTGATTTTCCATATTACTGTATCTAGCTGCTGACGCTATTCACTTTCTCCATATCATGGATACTTTTAAATAAGCCATTATCTTATTTCCCTTTAATAAGCCCCCAAAACTTTTAGCCTTTCCTCATAGGGAAGGTGCTTCAATCTTCATTTTTAGATATGTTTTTCTAGTCTGTCAATCCAATCATTGTTAAGTGGCTTAGGAAAGAACTTTCCCTAAATTAACTGTGACAAATGAGATTTGCCCCATTGAGCCATCGTAATTTATGGTAGATTTGATGCTTGAGGCACAAATTAAGGAAAATTGAACAAATTCATCCCTGGTGGGACACTATAAATATTGCTGAAGTTGTGCCAAACAATATTTTAGCTCATTGTGCATGCATGGACTTTATGCAATTCCCTCAGGGTGAGAAAATGGAGAATGGCAGCTGGTGCTTCTAAGAAAGTTACAGCCCAAGCCTATTGGACCCAGCTGCCAGAGGAACCTACCCAGTCCCAACACCTTTATAGTTGGCATCCTTCAGTCTTGGAAGACTATGGTATCATGCTCTGAATAGTGGTTCCGGAACAGTGTCCTCTCTCGTGCGCAAAGCCTGGGTAAGGTAGATATGGGGGACAGACTCCTACCCATGCAGCAAATCCCCTCTCTCCACATCACTGAAATGGTCCAATGGAAAGGCAGAAGCCAGGAGGGTTGGTTCCAACGGTGTTGCAGCAGTTGCCAGAACGTGACTGTGTTCAGCCATGAACTGCCTCAGGGACTCCGGCTCCAGATTTTGCCTCGAGGTTTTCTCCTGAAGCCTTTTCCATAACTGGATGTAGCCACAAGGCAGTGGAGGTTTGGGATCAGAGTTTTCCTTCTCTCAGATGAGCTGCCTTCCCAGGCTAACGAGTCCCATCTACCCAGTGGCTGTTTAGTTGCCTCTTACGACAAGTACAGCCAAACGGAGGGCCTATTCTTATCCCCAGCCCCCAGGGGATATGAGTGACCAGAGAAATGCCACCAAGGTAAACTAAGCAGTGGGCGATGGCAGGTGCAGATCCAGTAAGAGGCCACCACTGGGCTGATACCTCTCTCAGCAGACCCCAAGAATGAAAAACGCAGCAACAACCACTGCTGCTGCCACCACCCATGGGGAGATGCCCCAATAACACCACACACACCACAAAATCCAGGGATGGGAACTCAAGTCAGGTGACCAAATCCTAAAAATGTGTGTTTTTTGCTGACTTGTGTCACTGACTTGGGCACTAACTTGAGTTTGAGCCACTGACTTGGAAATGAGTCCCCATGTGTGCAGACTCGAGGCTGTCTGTCTGGATGTGCTTGCTTACTTTTTTTTGGTGTGTGAAACACCTCGTGGGGCCATAATTCAGACCTGGTGAGCAGTAGCAGGGAAGTTCCAGCCAGGGGGCAGGGAAGGGTTAATGTTTTGCATTGAGCAGGAGGCAGAGGGAGAGCAGCAGGAGCAGATTCTCTTGTCCATCTCTGAAGGAACCAATTATTAGATGAAGGATGGGTGGTGGTTTTTTCCCCCTCTGGATAAAGGAGAGGAAGGGGTTCTTACCTTAGGATTAGCTGGAGGGTGAAAAAGGAGGCAGAGAAGCCAGGAAGCGGTTCTTCATGGCTCCGGCCATTGTGACCTAGGAGGAAGAAGCTGCCTCATTGAAAGAGAGGCAATGGGACTACTTCTGAGAAAAGCCGTGAAGGATTGGGTCGTACTCTTAACATAAGCCTCCCAGTTGCTGCCACGCAACCCTTCTCCTACTTGCCATTTCTGTCCCCTCCTTCTGTCTGTTCCACCCCTTGTTGAGCTCTGATGCCACCTGTTGCCACCCAGTCCCTTTTGGTCTGTGCCCTGGTGTGCCTGACCCCGGCATGCTGGACCCAAAAGACACTGACTCGAGTCAAAATGACTCAGGAATTTCAGGGGGCAAGTCAGCAAAGACACCCATTAAGACTCACACACGAACCAAGTTGCAGAGGGCAGAACTTCGGGTCTCAACTCAAGTCTCCCCACAGTGCCATGTTCCCATGCCTAACAATATCTCTCCGCTTCAGGAATGTCTTTGGCACAAAGAGCAAGAGGGCTGTTCAAGTCCTCTTATGCCAGCTACACAAACACACATTTCTGAAAAATACATTTTCAACTGCAGCAGAGAAGGAAGATAACTCTCTTGGAAGAATATGGCCATATGAAACAAACACGCAAGTCTCTCCACAGCGAGGGTTTGAGTCCCTGTGGGGGAATTCACTAGCTGGAAGAAACATTTTCGCCAGGAGGGGAACTGAAGCAAGCAACAAGGGGAGCCACAACAACAGATTGCTGGTATCCCCCTGTACTTGGAGTCCAGCAAACAAGTTTGAGCCCAGCAAGAAGCCTGAGACAACACACTTTGCATGAATCACATCCATAGCAAGAACAAAATGAGAAGTAAAGATAGGACTTGAACCCACAAAGCCACTCTGTTGCCCCTCTGTCACAGCAAGAGCAAAGCACCTCATGGGACATTTAGCATCCCACAGCACCACAAACGGGCACACCTGTCTAGGAAACTGTCACATATGGACCAATCAGAAGGAGTACAGCATGGACCAATCATTGGGCTCGCATGTGACACTGGGTCTCTATTGCAGCAGCCCGCTCATGTAGCTATGCACACACTCTTTGCCCTCTCATGCCACCATCCCATTTGGGGGCTTATGGCGGCTATTGTTGTGCCAGCGTTGAAGGTAGGTCAGTGTAATGTTGTGCCAGCATCCATGGCACATCTGTTGGCAGAACTGGTGCTACCATTATGCTGGCCTCTGAGGGTATATATGCCATATCTTAAACCACACAGAACAGCCATTCTCAAGTGTGTTCTTAATGTCTCAGGGAGGTGAAAATACACCAAAGAATACATTCCACAACTATCACAGTAACCAATCAGGCTGCTAGAAGAGTAGAGCTCCGGAGCCTATACCTGGTTTTAATTCATACTGTGATACTTGGAAAATAAAAGATACAGCTGCTCCACTTGTGTTTGTCAAGTACGCAAACACAGTGACTTGACAAACGACAGCTTTGTCGTTTTCAGCAACAGCTACAAGTTTCGCAACAAACACCACGCAGAGTCTAAGAGAAGCTAGAGCCTTCTTTTAAGAGTGCCAACAAGTTCAGTATTTTTGAAAACATGCCCAAATATCTTGCAAACAAGTTAGACAAAAATACCAGCTAGATTCAGCTGCAGAAGTTTTGACAGACAAGTGATCCCAGGGGAGAAATGTGTAAATTATATTTTATTATGGAAACTGTGGACAGGACCCTGTCAGCACCGACCAAGGCCCCACACCTATTAGATGGCCCACCTGATCACCCAGTACTAGCCAGTTGCAGCAAACGGTCCCCACCCTCACATCTGTCAGCTGGGAAGACAGAAGGAGCCACCACCCTCTTTGTCAACAGTCAGCTTGTGAGGCTCAACATAGAACTTTGCCCCAGGACCTCCAGCAACCTGGCACCAACACTCAGTGTGGAAAATTACTCTCAGCTGCTAAGGCATGGCCACAGTGGCTCCAAAGGAAATCATTAAGTGTGATCATGACACCATTGTAACTCATTGAAGAAGTGGGAAAGGCATAGGAATTATCAAATCTACAACCCCTCCAACCCCTTCCCAAGCTCACAGAAAGAACACAGTATTCTGGGATGTCTGAGAAATATCAGCCTGCACCAGGCTGATCAAGGACTGGGAAACCATAGTAAGGCCCTATGGGTGTGGGTCCTCTGCTGATCCCCAATTTGACTGATAACTGACATCACTGTTAATTCCCAACTTGGCTGACAACTGACACCACTTCTGATACAGGACTGGTTGGCAACCTTCAGTCTCGAAAGACTATGGTATAAGCCTACAGCACCAGGTATTCCCAGGCGGTCTCCCATCCAAATACTAACCAGACCTGACCCTGCTTAGCTTCCAAGATCAGACAAGATCAGGCTAACGATGCGCAAGACCAATCCTATGCATGTTTTTTTTAGACACAAGTCCCACTTATTTCAAGAGGTCTTACTCCCTAGTAAGTGTGCACAGAACTGCAGCTCATATATGAGGTTTTTCCCTGATGGCTAGTTTTTTATGTGAGGGAATTTTTTTTACATTCTTTTGTATTCTTCAGGCTGTATTGATAGAGCCCAAGCACAGTGGGTGGGCCTGTAGATCTGGCACCTTCAAGCAGCAACAGGAAGTCAGTATTCAGGGAGTTCTCTACTTAAATATACAATCTTTTCTCTCTCTTATATATGCTTTTGTTCCATTTAATTTGATTTTTAAATTTTTGAGAAGTTCCATTTGATCCTGGCATTTTAGAATAAGGACTGTTCATTTTATATTATCAATCCATTTTATGGTAAATCGGAATTGTTACAACTCATAGGAAATCTGTGTGTCACAATAACTACTCTCAGGGTGACCAGACATCCTCTTTTTCCAGGACATGTCATCTTCTCTAGCCTAGTGTCCTAGATAAGAATTTATAAGTCCTCCTTTTCCCTGAGAGCAGGCCCCTGCAGACAATGCATAGCTTTCTTATAAATAAATGATATGTAATATAGTTTAAAAGTTAATGATAGTGTTTAAATTAACCACATGAAATCAATATTTGAGTGTTTTTTAGCTTTTATTTTGTCATTTCCTACATTTTTCTTGGATGTCCTACATTTTGGTGTGCCTTGTCCTCTTTTGCGGTTATGACATCTGGTCAGCCCAACTAGTCTGTTTATTGCAATTAGCAATAGTCTTCAATATACTACTGAATATTGATTTCTCTATTATTGTCCTAATAAATACTTTAATACAGTTTCTCAAACTGTGGGTCGAGCAAGCCAATTTCAGATGGGTCCCCATTCATTTCAATATTTTATTTTTAATATACCAGACTTGATGCTACCCTGGTATGCGACTGCATTAGGGGAAATGTTACAGAGCTGTACTTTTAATAGGCTACTATGTATTTGCTTTTAACAATGATAGTAAATGGGGCTGACTCCTGGGTAAGTGTGGGTAGGATTGCAACCTAGGACTCTTAATTTTCCAGCTTGATAATGTCATTTCCAATCATGACATCACTTCCGGTGGGTCCTGCTAAAAAGTGGGTCCTGGTGCTAAGTGTGTGAGAACCACTGCTTTAACATATTTTAGCAATATTTGATTGTCAGTTGAACAATTTGGGTGTGTTTTTCTTTAGTGGTGTAAGTAAGTAAGTACCATTCTAGTGTACCCATTCTGAGATAACTATAGGGTAGCATATGAAAAGGTAAACCTATGTTTCACTTTTTATGAAGGATTTTGAATAAATGCTAATCAGATCTGTGTGACACACAAAAAATGTAAAAGCTGTGTGAGAAAATGCTTTTTAACAGATTGTTCTTCAATTCCTGCTTACCATTTGTAGTTCCTACTTGCTGACAGCAGATGGCACTAATTCTTAGCTTTCTTCATGGCATTGGTGTTTGTGTAAAAGACATTGCTAAATCCAATGCCAATTTATGGCTTCCTTATCAGTACATATTATTACCATGCGTCAGTGACACAATCTGTTCTTAAAGCACAATTAAAGTATCTCCATGGTACACTGCACTTTTCTCATATCCAGTACAACTACTGTTCATTTCTTTGTAACAAACACATATCTTACAAGTTCACTTTAGCTGCCTCACTGTACCTAAAATTTCCTGTGTAGTTCCTGGACCTTACCAAAGAAAATCCATGAAACTTTCTACCAAAATTTTAAAAAATAATAATTTTTCAAAAGATAAGTACTGCAGACACTCGCCTATAAGTCGACCCCTCAGGTAAGTCGAGGGCAGGTTTTGAGCCAACAATCATGGAATTTTCTATGACCCTCGGATAAATTGGGGGTTAAACTTGGGGGGGGGGGGTGTCTGACTATAGTTTTGTCTGATTTTACTCAAGGTCAGATCCTGAAAAATAAGCCACCACTAATTGTTACCTAAGAACTGCAGTCTCTAATTTATTAAAAACATAGCAAAAGATCATAAGATACATTTTTATTCTTTTTTAAGTTCTGGTCTTCACCACCTTTTTGTAAGCACTATCAGAGTAACTGCACTGTAAACTACATGCCAGTAAAACAGTAGTTCCCAACCTGGTATTCACGTACTCCCAGGGACACTCAACAGGACCTTTATGGGTACTTGGAAAAGAATGGCATAATGCAGGTCATGCTCCAGAATGCCTTGCTAGACAGGAATGCCTTGCAAGGACCAGCAAGGCAGGAAGCGAGGTAGCTAGTTGGCAGTGAAAGCCCCACCAATAGCTAGTTTTTGGTCATCAATTCATGTATGAACCAGTGTTTGAAACCCAGCACAGTATAAAAGCTGAAACATAATATGGAAAGTGATCAATCACCCAGAATTTCTCCGCACACTTCTGGTGCAAAACAGTGTAAAGGCAGAGTCTTCTGTTCTTCAAACAGATAAAAAGAGAAAACACTGTGATGAATACATGAAGTCTGGGCTTTCATATAGAGGAGATGAGGGCTTGTATTATTACAAACATTTTGCTAATAGGAAGGGTACAATTTATGGAAATGGGCTGCCACGTATTATGCAAGTGAAAAAGGTTGGGAACCACTGCAGGAGAACCAGGAATCAAATCCACCTTTAAGGTGTCTGGCATGTTAAGCCAGAAGCTCTACATATGACATACAACCCATAACACATAACTGGGAGTGTGCAATTCAATTCACAGCAGAGAGATGAGATATTTGCAACCCTTTTTATTCAGAAGTAGACTCACTGCTTTCCATGGGTGTTATTCTTAAGTAATGGTGCACTGAATTGTAGCCTGGGAAGGAGGGTCCCATCCTGGTGTTTCCAAAAACAGACCTGCTTTGCAAGCATTTGCCAAGCAGAACCAGGCTGCAGCAGAAGGAAGGAGATTAAAAGGTGAACTGGAATGACCCAGGAAAATCACTATAGCAAGGTGCCTGCCTGAGCTTTGCTGAGCTGAGCAGAGAAAGGAAACTGTTCAGAGTGGAAAGGCTCTGCCCTCTGATTGACCCGGAGATTACTTGGCAAAAATTTCACATACATCTTAGTTTTCTTGTATACTATCAAAGTTATTTGTATCTCAACTTTAAGCCTGATACCCATCAGCCAGCTCGTGCTTGTGCAGCACAATCACAGGGTCAGTAGAACTTGCCTTCCCAAAGCATAACATCAGCATTCAGTTGTATTGCATGCCATTATTTTCAGAGGACTTTCTCCACAATTCAGTTGTGGCAAGGCACCAAATGTGGAACATGATATGTCCCCCTGAGTAAGGTGCTCATAAGTACTGTAAGCTGCCTTTAGCTTTTGGGAAAATGGGGCATAAATGTTTTAAATAAATAAACAATGCCAATCCATTTCTTCCCCACATCTGTAAGTTGAATCCAGCGCCCACACTGGCGTAAAAACACATTCAAGCTTACAGTCACTTTGTATCACAGACTAGCGATGTTCATGCATGGACATAAATAAAACACAAGATGCTCTGAGGTGCTTTTAGAGTCACATAAAAAAACTAAATTGTTTCTGGTGCAATGGCTGAACACAGATTAATAATGTAGGGTTGAGTGCCAAAATCTGTTTCTGGTGCGATGACCTGGATTATCAACTATTAGTTATGATAGCTAAATAGAACCTCCATATTCACAGACTGCATACTTCAAATACCAAATGCTGGGGACAAACAGAGGAAGGTTATTGCCTTCATGCTACCTGACTTGTAAGCTTTCAAGAAGAATCTCACTGGCCACAGCTAGAAACAGTTCTGAAAAAGGAACTATGTCTGATCCAGCAGGACTCTTCCTATATTCCTATGTGCAGTTCATTCTTTACAGTGTTTAGCCACTCTCTTATCAGAGTTGTGTGTTTTGGGACACTGCAGATAATGGACACCAAACAACTCATTGGACAGTGCACACTAAACTCATTAATTACATCACTAATCTCACAATGTCATCGAGTCCCAATCAATAACTAGCATTACATGCATCAAGGAGTACAGGAAATGAGCATAAACACTAGAAGGATTTGCGTGGTTAGCAGCTAAAGTCGTCTCTATAAAATTAAACAAGGACAGAGAATGATTTGCCGGCATGGCCAGCCTTAGAAGCTGTGGGGCCCAACGCAAAACCATATTGTGGGGCCTCACCCCCAGCGGCTCCACTACTCCCCAGAACAAGTGGCAGCAATGAGCCCAGCAGAGCCTCTGAGAGAAATGTTATCAGGTGGTACTGAGTTTTGTTAGGAACTGCTTCCAAAGGAGAAGGGGGCAAAATAGGGTGGATTTAGAGTGGCAACAACCAGAACAGTCTTTGGAGCCCAGGTCTTCCTGCATATGCATCAGAGGCGGCTAGATATAGTAATACAGAAAAAACAAACACTCCAAAGTCTCTCTAAAATCTTTTAAATAGAGAAAATGGTTGCAGAAAATTAGTATCACCATATTTAGGCTCACACTAGGAGTCCTGTGTGTACCAAAAGTTCCTTCTGCAGCAGCTGTAATCCTGTAGCTGTGTCCCTGCAGGATTTTTACATATCTGTCTTCAAAAATTAAATGTTAAGAATATTGCAGGATCACAAGGAAAGTTGGTCTTCCATCCGAACTGTTGGTATAATACCATCAGAATCCATCATGTGAAAGCCTCTCCAGGACCCATAGCCTCCTTTTTTTTTTTTTTTTTAGTTCTTCTGGTGCAGAATAAATTGGTTTACCCCTGTTTAGTCATAAGCACCTTTAACTTTTTTTTTTTTAAATGAAGCTTTCTGCTGTAATAATTCGGATTATCTCATTGTTTTGAGACTCATGAACCTAGTTTTTCCCAAAATCTCAGTCATAAGACTTGAATGTCTTGATCAGAAAGCTGAGTCAGAAATTTAGAATATCCAATCTTATAATCACAACTATGTACAGATGTACACCACTTAAGATGGGAATATCTTCTCCCATCCCTGTTATGTGATTAGGATCATTAAGTGAACATTCAGACCAATCTAGTGCCTTTGTTGTGTAAACAGACACTCCCTGCCAGACACTAGCTGGCTGCACAGGATAGTGGAGATAGACTGCCTCTTCTTTGCATTAAAGAGGCTCTCTGTTGTGCAAACAGACACTCTGCTGCAGGCTATGGGAGACAGGACTGCCTCATTAAGAGCATCTTTACTGTCCTATCTTGTGCTGGAACAGGCAAAGTTATGCAAATTACCATACTCTGGTTTTCTTAAAGCATGCGCATTGTTAGCATGCATTCATGTGCACAAATGATTCCAAGGTTGACTGGTTCTTTCTGTTTCAATACAGTAGACTTGTAATGGCATTAAAAATTGATTCTGAAAGGTGTAGCATGATTAAACAAGAAAAATATGTACAAGAATATGTTCAAGTACAGACATGCCCACCAACCTGACTGGGACAGTGCCAGGGTACAGCAGGAAATCCACTTAAATGTGTTGTAAAAACCAAGTGGGCAGGCAGAGTTGGATACAATAAATGCCTCCTAACCTTACTCATAGAAAATAGTGCAGATACAAAGTTATATAAATGACACACAGTAATATAAGATAAAAGAAAAGATATATAACTTACAAAAGTTAATTGCTACACATCTTTTTTATGTTATCCATTACTGCGTGTCATTTATATCACTTTATACCTGTACTATTTTCTATTTGGCAAATACATACTTTTCAGCATTCATTAACAAGTGAAACAGTACCAGTCCATCACCACTTATGTAACTCTATATTATTTTTTCCTTTGTAGTAATAGATAGCTTTTCTCCAGAAGTTGTGATTCCACAATGGGGACTGGGCAAATTATACCCATGCACAATTATGAATAGAAGGATGAAACATACAGCAAGAAGGGACTTAAACATGGCCATGCATTTGTAGATCATCACTTATTGCTAAAGGTGAAGCAGGGCTGTGTTCTTGCACCAACCTTGTTTGGGATCTTCTTCGCTGTCCTGCTGAAGCAGGCCTTTGGAACTACAACAGAAGGCATCTATCTCCGGACCAGATCAGACGGAAAGCTCTTCAACCTCTCCAGACTGAGAGCAAAGTCCAAAGTCCAGCTGAAATGTCTGCGTGACTTCCTCTTTGCCGACGATGCAGCTATCACTACCCACTCTGCCAAAGATCTCCAGCAGCTCATGGATCGTTTTAGCAAGGCCTGCCAAGATTTTGGACTGACAATCAGCCTGAAGAAAACACAGGTCATGGTTCAGGATGTGGACTCACCTCCCTGCATTACAATCTCTGAGCATGAACTGGAGGTTGTCCATGACTTTGTGTACCTTGGCTCAACGATCTCCGACACTCTTTCTCTCGATACCGAGCTAAACAAACGCATCGGTAAAGCAGCTACCACGTTTTCCAGACTCACAGAGAGAGTCTGGTCCAACAAGAAGCTGACGGAACATACCAAGATCCAGGTCTACAGAGCTTGCATCCTGAGTACACTTCTGTACTGCAGCGAGTCATGGACTCTTCACTCACAACAGGAGAGGAAACTGAATGCTTTCCACATGCGCTGCCTCCAACGTATTCTCGGCATCACCTGGCAGGACAAAGTTCCAAACAACACAGTCCTGGAACGTGCTGGAATCCCTAGCATGTATGCACTACTGAAACAGAGACGCCTGCGTTGGCTCGGTCATGTCGTGAGAATGGATGATGGGCAGATCCCAAAGGATCTCCTCTATGGAGAACTCGTGCAAGGAAAGCGTCCTACGGGTAGACCACAGCTGCGATACAAGGACATCTGCAAGAGGGATCTGAAGGCCTTAGGAGTGGACCTCAACAAGTGGGAAACCCTGGCCTCTGAGCGGCCCGCTTGGAGGCAGGCTGTGCAACATGGCCTTTCCCAGTTTGAAGAAACACTTGGCCAACAGTCTGAGGCTAAGAGGCAAAGAAGGAAGGCCCATAGCCAGGGAGACGGGCCAGGGACAGACTGCACTTGCTCCCAGTGTGGAAGGGCTTGTCACTCCCGAATTGGCCTTTTCAGCCACACTAGACGCTGTTCCAGAACCACCTTTCAGAGCACGATACCATAGTCTTTCGAGACTGAAGGTTGCCAACAGTGGATTTGAAAACAGTGTTATTTACCTTACGCAGCCCATTGTGTTCAGAAAGACTTAGGCGCAATCCTAACCCTTTATGTCAGTGCTTTCCAGCACTGGCATAGTGGTGCCAATGGGACATGTGCTGCATCCTGCAGTTGGGTGTCACTCAAGGAGGCCTCCTCAAAGTGAGGGAATGTTTGTTCCTTCACCTCAGAGCTACATTGCTCTTATGTCAGTGCTGGAAAACACTGAGATAAGGGGTTAGGATTGCGCCCTCAGGCTCTAAACCTATCTTACTCACCTGAAACACACACCTCTACTTATTGCACACAACAACAGAGGAGCAGCAATTTTGCAAAATCCGAGAATTAAAAAAGAAAAACACCAATTTATTACTATTACTACCAACAATCCCATGTACACATACTTTGAACATTAATTACATGACTTGCTTATACATTAACATGCATAGAACTAGTCTGCTTTAATATTGCGCTTTCTTTTCCTGCTTGTGTTCCTTGTCATTCCTTTTTCAAGTTTTGCCTCAAGCTTTATGAAAACTGGATACTCCTTGCACCACTTTACTTCATCTGCTTAATTCCTAATCCCTCATACACATGGCTCATCCATCAGAAGCTCCTCTTGTCATACTTATCTTCATTTGGAGAAGAGTGTTCAATCAGGAATTACCTCCCTTCTCCACAATTCCAATGTGACTCACACTCGAGTCATTTCATGTAACTATGGACATACACTCAAAATTTCAGGTGATTTTAAAAATGTTTGCTATTATGTATCTTTTATCTTGCATTTCAAAGTTGAGACAATGATGCCTAAAAAACCTGGTCAGCCATCATGAAGAGGCTACCATCTTGAAAACATAATTGGCTGTAATCCACAGGAGATGTGTGAGAAAACTACTCACATAACTGGGATGTTGCTTGCAGCTTCTTTTTGCCATTGCAGAAAATGGCACTGCTAAAGAGACAAACTGCCATTCAGCTTAAGAATCTGCTTGTCTCTTCAATAGTCAATACTGTACTGTTGCAGCAGAAATGGCAAGAAAAACAGATCTGCAGGTACACTTTTCTTTTTTTCCTCTTTCCAATTACCCAAATGTCATCTAATCAAAACCTTTGTTTCAAGGCAGGACCATTTATGCACCTGTATCACCAGACCACAATGTGCTACCAGCAGAGCTCACCTATACTGCAGGTAGTGTTTATACACCTAACCAGTTTGAGATGTCTCACACAGTAATCCAAGCTGCATGCTGCAGGGGAAGCAAGAAAAAAAAACAGGAGTTGTTGTAAACGTGACCTGATGGAGAAACATCTTCCTCACTCAGCAGTTGCTCAGATTTTGAGCATAAATCACATTTACCAAATCATCCCAAGCAAAATTTAACTAGGCACATTTCCATGATGCTACCAAACATGCTATCCCAGGTATTTGCTGCCCAAGAGGAAATTGTTGAGGGAACCAGGTTTGCATGTGGGGCAGAAAAAATATAATTGACCACAATGGAGACATTGAACATTTTAGCACCACAGTTTTTAGAAACACTTTATTTTGTAGAACCTTGCTGGGTCAGGCCAAAGGCTACATCCTATTTCCCGCACTGTTTTGTATTGTTGCAGGGTAATCCCAGATGTTGCAAGATATTCCAAGGTTCAAAAGCAAACTCAGGCAGTGGTGATCAAATCCAGGCCTTTATTGTAAATCCATCTACCAGACTCTCAAGGGATACATTTCCAAGCATTGAGAGTGTGTGTGAGGGTCAGAAGTGAGAAGAAAAGGCCCAAGCGCCCTCTCCAGCTCACTTTTATTACACTGTGGGTTCCCTCTTTGAGACATATTCTCATTGGCTGGGGATAGTTCCAGACATGTGATTGGTGGGTTACAAATCACCAATTGTTCAGATTGCATTCGACATATACAATTTACAGATTTTGAGAAGTCAGTAGGTGGTACTGCAATTTCAATTTTGCTCAAAACTGATTTTATCTCATGACACCATCTCCATGTAGCCAACAAAATCCTTGAAATGCAACTTACTTGCCATGGGGTTTGCAGGCTCAGCTAAAAAAATTGCAGCCTTATGCATTTTCTCTGGGAACCTGAACTTTGATGTTAACCTGGAAATGGTTTTGATGTTATGTCTTCTGAGACCCTTTAATGCAGGTAGACCACTAAAACTCACCAAAACTGGGTTTGAAATGCTGAATAGAAGGGAAAGTCAATAACTAAGCTGCCTAGCGTTATCTAGCTATGCTATTTGCTATAAATACTTGCCCATATGAATACAAGGCTTTCCAGCAACACTGTTCTGTGTTTGAATGGGAAAAATACAGAGTTTAAAAATCCAACCCCCCCCCCTTTCTTTCCCTTCTTCTAAGAAGTTGCAAACGAAGCCTGTTACACTAGTGCCTTTGGTCAAATGTATCCTTAGCAAAATCTTGGCATGCTGCCCAGTCCCAGCCAAACGCTTGATTTTGAAACCGAAACCATTTTTTTAACTCTAATTTAACATACAGACGGACCAGAAGGATGCTGCAAAAGCATCAGGTGAGCATCCCCTTATTGAACTACTTATAACATAAATGACAGTCCTTTTACACCTTCCATCAGTATAATGGAGTACAGTGGTTCCCAAACCTTTCAGAGGCCCTAGGTTGCTGCCTAATTTATAATTGCTAAGAGGTGTGGCCAGGGCCTCCAAGAGGAATTCTATCAGGGGTACAAAGTTTCTTTGGGGCCCCTTACCAAAGAAGGGGTGAAACAGAGTGGGGGGCAATGGGAGTGGGCACCACTTTTGCAGTAGCTGTAGCCCTGCAGCTGTGTCTCTAAACTCCCATCCATTGTAAGCAGATCCATAAGCCAAAGAGCTCCTGGAGCAGGCCAGCTTCCGCCCAGATGTGACACTGTTAAGGAATGTATGCATTCCTGGGCCTGGTGTGTGTGGCTTCTCACAGTAGTTGCTGCCATATGCATCCTGTGTGGGCAGTGAGTCTGAGTGAGAGTGGAAAATGGAAGATCCCAGGAAATTTCTGGGCCTTCTTCTTTGGCTCCAAGGTCCCCTTTCTGAACCCAGGCCTGGGTACCCCCTTTACCCCCTCTCCTAGGCCCTGGGTGTGGCAACAATGGTGATGGGGCAGCAGCACTCCCCCCAAGTAGCAGCTTGTTTAACCTTGATGCATATAGCCTAATCTGCCCTGTCAGTTTCATGACCCAACAAAAATTAGGTCACAACCCACTGGTGGGTCCTGGACCCACACTTTGAGAACTGCTGATGTAGCAGCTTATGGTTGCAGTTCTATACACACTTATCTGGGTGTGAGGGCCCAATCCTATCCAGCTTTCAAGCACCAATGCAGCTGCAACACAGTGCTGAAGTAAAGAAACAAATGTTTTCATACCTTGAGGAAGTCTCCATGACTGTCACCCCACACTGCAGGATGCAGCACACACCCCATTGGCATAGCTGCAGCAGTCCTGGAAAGCTGGAGAGGAACTGAATGGGTCTTACTTCTGAGTAGGCATGTATAGGCCAGGCACTGTATGGCTGTAATTCTGAGGAAAGGTCTGCTGCATGGGAAAGAATTCTTAACCATTTCCCCTTGTCTTGCTGAAAACTGCTTTCTCCAACCTACTTTTACTCCCCAGGGGAAAATGTATAGGTACCCATATGGTTATGTGAGCATGTTATGTGACATTGAAAGACAGGCAGGTTAAGAACCTCTATCCTGACTAAGGGTCACTGAATGTATTTAAAGAGTTTTTAACCTTTGATTCACACACCTTGTCAAGATGTTAAGAAGGAAAGAAGCTGAGTTCAGGGGCCATATTCTCATGTCAGTTGCATTATTGCAATTGCTCCTCCCAAGAATGCCACAAATGGACAACACTACAAACATTTCAACATTGTGTATTTTGTTTTTCACATTTTTATGGGAGGGGTATCCTTTGGCAACTTCAGAAAGCAGGCATGTTGCTAGCGTAACTGGTTATTAAATGTGATCTGAGCTTTGCATTTCAAGTCCAAAGTCCAAAGCTTGAGCCGATTCCTGGCCATATTCCAGGGATAAAAGACACCCTGAAAATATTGATTCAAGCCTGAAACTTAGTGCAGAACAAAGACCAAAGCAAGCAACAAAAAAGTAAAATTGTTCCGATCAACACTCTGTATTAATTCTCATTGTCCTAGGGCCACTGCAGCAGATGAAATATTGAAGTACTGTATGAGTAAATGCAAAAAAGTAGAATATTTCTGGAAAGACACAAAAGAGTTTATCTACAGTGCTGTCCTAAACATGTTCAGGAACCCTTGGAAACTGTAGTTCTCCAAGTAGAGCTAGGGCTCTTAGACATCTCAGCACCTTACCAGATGTCAAGTCCAAGGATTCTTTGTAGGAAACCTTGAGAGTTAAACTGGAATAAAACCGGTTGAATAGCATTCTTGTTCTTTGGCCATGGTTGGAAATATTCCAGTTTAAGCAAGTTAGATGTATGTTTTCTTAAGGTTCATCTATATTTTTCAGGAAATAGGCTCATATTGGACTAACATACCTGAACTTTCTGACACAAGCCATGTTTGGCAGTTTTCCTGGCAACCTGATCTGCAGTTTTCTTGGCAACCTGATCTGCAGGAAAGAGGATGCTTTGTATATCTTGGCAAAAACAAGCATGGCCCTGAAAAGCCTCAGCCTTTTCAAACTAACCTAAGGTTATGAAACAGACACTTTCTCTAGAGTACAGCAATTGGTGCCAATTGTAGCACTTCTAATCAGTCCTGTAAATTACCCAGTTGTAAAGAAAATACATGCTATATGCCATTTCATTAAGTTGCACAGAATTAAAATCACTTTACAAGCTGAAGTGAAATATAAATTGGCAGTGAGTCAAGCAAAAAAATCTTGAGGAGCACATTGCTAAAAAATGTTAAAAATAAACAATGCAAATTTATTTAAAGATACAGAAACGGGGAAACCAGTCAAAGCTGGAGACCAGTAAAACAGACTGGTGGACCATTAGCCAACAAAGATGGAACTGGAACTAATGGAAGACAAGGAGATTCTAAGAAAGCTAGGACTCCAATCCTATGCACATACTTATCTGAGATTAAGCCCCAGTGACTATAATGGGACTGCTGCATGGATATGCATAGGGTTGTAAATGAATTATTTGCATTGGTCTTCACAGTGGAAAATGTTGGGCTGATGCATGCCTGAAAAGTATCTGAAATTAAATAGAAATTACAAGACATGAAATTCTAGGGCTAACTGACAAACAACAAACTAACAAGTGTTCAGTTAGCAGAGCTACATCCAAACCGTGTACCAGCTGGCACTGATACGTTTGTGCCAGGCTGCCTGGCAGGGGAGTGAGGAGGGTGGGACGAGCCCGTTTTGGAGGTGGGGATGGGACATGTTGGGGTGGGGGACTGCAGAACAGGGGACAATTGAGCCTGGGGGTTAGGATTGAAGGCAGTGCATGCCATATCCTAACCTCCTTTCCTGGCCATGCAGCCCTACGTGGGGCTTCCCAGATTTGTGTCACCTATATAGCTGGCATAGTTCTGAGAAGCCCCATGAGGTGGCTGGGGCCTTACCTAAGGTAAGGGGAAATATATCCCCTTATCCCAAGGAGATGTCTAATTTGCTCCTAAGCTGCACTGGGTGCACTGCAGGCCATGTGACCTGGCTATGCCAGTACAGTTTAGGACTGGACTGCCTGTGTTTAACATAGGAGTGAGCCCCACTGAACACTCTGGGACTTCAAGGTACACATGTTTAGGATTATGCCATTTAGCTATAATCCTATGCAGTACTGTACACATTAACTGGGAATAAGTCTAATTGAACTCAACAGGCCTAGTTTTGAGTAGACATGAATAGGCTTACATTGGAAATATCTTTAATGCAGATGGGGTAATCTGGCAAATACCAGAAACACTTTGAATAAATGCACAGTTTTTACCATGGAGAGAAGCAAGCATTAGGAGAATTTGATAAAGGTTTATAACACTATAAATGTGGGGAGCTGTTTCTCCTTTTTCCATAGTAACAAAAAATCAACCAAACATTTGTGTTAGGTTCATGGGTTAAGGCTAATTATTGAAGTTTTACTTTGACAATATTCCTTAAACCACAAAAGGGTGTGCTCTGCCAGATTCCCAATCCAAGCCCCATTTAGAGGACTTACACCCACTCTAACCTAATTAGCTCCTCTTTTGCTCCCCCAACAATGGCCCCAATTCTCTACAGCAGTACTGCTGGACTCCACCACCAAGGTAGCTTGCCTGTTTAAACTGCAAGGACTTCTCCTCCCAGTTCCTAAGGCAGCAGTCCTTCCAGGTATAGCAGCACACCTCAGCTCCCTGGCACTCCACAGCCTGTTCAAGTAGTCCATTAGTCAGATAATCAGTCCAAAAATCCAGTAAGTCATTAGTTAGCAGAATTGTGGGCCAGTCCATGAGTCAATAGCCAGTCAGTCAATTAGCCAGAAGGTCAGTCCATAAGGCAGAGCCATAAGTCAACAATCCAGCAAGTTCCTTAACCACATAGCCAGCCCCCACCACTCTCTCTCCACTACAACCCACAAACCCTTCCTGCCTCAGGTGCTCCTTATATCCCTAGGGACCTCATTGCCTCTCATGGCTGCAGCTGTGAGGCACATCATTAGCTGAAACCCAAGGCCTTAACTCTTAAAGGGGCCACTGCAAACACCACATCCTAGCTCTTCGCCAGATCTTCCGTGATTCCAATACAGGGTGCAATCCAAACTTGCTGCTGAACTGGCATAGGCCTCCTGCACTGGCTCCTGAGTATCACAATGTGCCAGGAGGGCCAGATCCAGCCTGCTCTGGCCAGAAGGGATAAGTTTGTGCTGGGTGGCACGGGGTGGAACAGGTTGTCAGGAGGGTGTTCCAGGGTGGAGAGGGGGCATTTTGGGGAGGGACGAACAGGAGGTAGATCAAGTCTGGGGGGTGGGATCACCAGCGGCAGCACACACAGGATCCTAACCCCCACTCCTGGGCCTTGCAACTTAACAGGGGCTGCAGCTAAATAGATGGTGCAGATTCAAGTAGCCCCATAGGGCAAGCTGGAGCTCAACATTGGGTAAGGGGGAAAATATCCCCTTACTCCAAGGTGACCTCTACCCTGCTCCTAACTTGCGGTAGATACAGTGCAGGCCACAGTGGCCTCTCTGTTCCAGAACAGGATTGGGCTGTAAATCAAATTAGTTATTATGTAAACTCATCATACTGAGCAATCAGACTTCTTGTTTCATAAACATCATAATTACATTTTGTTAAACAGGTGAATGCCTCAGACTTCAGACAGGAACTTTTCAGCACAAGCCTATGTATGTCTATTCATAAGTAAGTCCTGTTGCATTCAGTGGAACTTGCCTTCAGGAAAGTGTGTATAGAATTGCAGCCTTTGTTTCCTTTGAGGTTAGATGACTGCTTGTTACATTTTCCTTTTTTTTTCTTTGAACTTTTGTTCTTGCATTGCAAACCTAAGATGACAAATGACCAGCTATATTCCAGGCTGTTCTACAATGGAGAAGTCTTTACAGTGTGCCAGGTCAGAGTGACTAAACAAGAATGTAAGCTAATTCAACCTCTGCTAATTGGGTAAGAGGCACTTTTTCAAGTGGGTGCTCCTTTTTTTAGCAGGGGGAGAGTAACTGGCCCACCTCACCCCAGCACTGTCTGTTCTAGTGGCTATCTGCTGGTATTCATTTGTATCTTTTTAGATTGTGAGCCCTTTTGGGACAGGGAGCCATTTAGTTATTTGATTTTTCTCTGTAAACAGCTTTGTGAACTTTTAGTTGAAAAGCGGTATATAAATACTGTTAATAATAATAATAATAATAATAATAATAATAATAATAATAAGCACGCCCCAAGAGATGGTCGCTTTACAATGTGAAGTTCTCATGGCAGAGGGTACATGTGAAAACAGCTTGCCACAAGGATCAACTTGATCCTACCAAAAGTCTCAGACAGTACTACATATTCCTGATGGCAGCTGACAATGGCATGAAGAGTCCAGTAAGACAGGCTCCCACATGTTACAGCTACCAGAATATCTCCACTCCCAGCATCTTCTCCATCTGCTCACTTTAGGAGATGTGGTGGGGAAGGAAAGGCAGTGACCAGTTGAGAGCACTCAGGAACAGGATCACAGTAGTGATGGAACAGCAGCTGGCAGGCGGAGGCTAGGGGCTGTGATGGGTGGGCACAGAACATGGGGTGCTCCCCCTGCAAGTTTGCCAGCTTCTCCATCCCACCACTTGAAGTATGTGCTTCAGCTGACCTTATGGCTGGGCCAGTTCTGATCAAGCCCCTGTTCTTTCATCCACCCTGGGAAGAACAACAACAATAATACTAGATAAACGTTATTATTTATGTAGCACCATGGAGCCTTCAAAGCCCATCATATATGTATTATCTCAGTTAATGTGCACAACAATCCTATAAGATAGATCAGTGTTATCACCCCCATATTTCAGTGAGATGAGGGAGAGCCCAATCCTAAGCATGTCTACTCAGAAGTAAGTCCCATTGCAGTCAATCGGGCTTACTCCCAGGAAAGTGTGGATAGGATTGGGCTGGGAGTCAGTAAGGTCCCAATCTAGGGTTACCAAAGTGGGAGAGAGTGCCTTTACCTTTAACCATTGGAGACGCAGCAGCAGCACCCTGGAGGTGGGGGGCAGAGGGGTATCCTCCCCTCTTGTCTGCCTGCGATGAGGGGCTGAACCGAGGGGCTGGACAGGGGTAGGTGGGGCACCCCCTCCGCCCCTGCTGACGTCACAGGCCCCAGCTAAGGGGGCGTTCCGAAGAGCCTGGGCAGATGGAGCGCAAGTGGTGCACCTGGCGGAGGGCGGGGCTGAAGCTGTGCAGCAATGACGTCAAGGGAATCCCGTGACGCTACAGCGGAGATAAGGGGCGGCCCGGAGCAGCGGGTGTGTCCTTGGTGGGGATGCGTTCCGCTGCGTGTCTGTGAGAGTGCCTCCTGTGGGGAGCCGGTGCCGTCTGGTGGGCGCCCAGACGGAGGGCGCGCCGGGCAAGAGCGCAGAGTGAGCCTGGCTAGCTGCCGGCGCCGCCCGGGGAGGCTGCGGGCGTTCCTAGCAGTCTCCCGGGCAAGGGTTGCCGAGCTCCGGGACCCCGAAGCGCCCGCCCTGACCCTTTTGCCCCCATGTCTCCCCCTAGTCCAGGGGCTGGCGGTTCGCAGAGGGGGGGAAGCAGGGCCAGCACCGAGCAGACCCTGCAGTCGCTCTGGCAGCAGCACGCACAGGCAGGGGCTGATTCCCCCAGAAAGGCTCACCCTCGCAAAGCAGCACCACGCGTGGCCCCTGCGGGGAGGGGGTTTGGGCTGGGATGCGGTTCAGTCACTGGTATGACTCAGTCATCCCTCCCTCCCCCCACCCAAGGAGTGGAAGGAGAAGCAGTGGTGGCAAGTAGCAGAGACGAGCATTCCCCAACAACCTGCTACCTGAGGCGACTATTTCAGTTGGCCTCATGGCAGGGGCTGATCCAGTGTTGGGGAGGGGCATGATCACTACCAACTCCAGATCCCAGATCAACCAGGTGGGTGGACCTGGGCTTCTGATTTAACATATGGCCTCCATGGCAACGTTCACTAGGCAGGTAGACCTGGGTTCCGGCATGGATTTGGAGTCCAGCCCAGATCTACCAGCTGATTAGACCTGGGCTCCCACATGGACTTTGAGCCATTGGCTGGAATGGGAGACCAGGTCTACCCAGCTGGTAGATCAGGGCTCCAAGTCCAGTCAGGAGCCCAGGTCTACCCACCCAGAGGTAGACCTCTGGGTCTCTTGTGGTCCTGTGATCTCTTGGCCACAGAGACCAGGCCAAAGCTGGTTTCATTTATCCATTCTGACCAATAACCTTTAATAAACAGATCCTTTATGAGTTTTCTCTAATTCAGTGGTTCCAATTCAGTGGGTTGGGACCCACTGGTAGGTCATGATTTGATTTTGTGTTGGACACCAAAGGGTGATGGAAAGATCAGATAACTAATTGTGGGCCCAATCCTATCCAACATCCCAGTGCCAGCACAACCATGCCAATAGGGCATGTGCTTCATCCTGTTGTGGTGTGATAGTCACAGAGGCCTCCACAAGGTAAGGGATTGTTTGCACCCTTACCCTGGGGCTGCATTGGCACTGGAAATTTGGATAGGATTGGGCCCTGCCTCAAGCTATTCAAAAATCAGAAACTGTAGCTGCTAATTACCCTGCAAAGAGCTCAGCTCCTGCAGTTTGCAGGATAACTACTAATATTTCTTTCTAGATCTCCTTTTTTTGAAGTCTGGTAAGCCTAGGTGTGTCCTGATAGTGTTGTTTAAAAATGTGGGTTCCAGCACTAAAAAGTTTTGGAATCATTGATCTAATCTCCTTTTAAAGCCACCAGTCCCTGTCCCTTCCCATGGGAGTGAATTTGCAGATGCATTACAGGTACCTCCTTATGTCCAGCCTGGAGCTTTTTGTCTGCATGCTGTGTGATTCAATCTGGGACTAGTGATCCCCAAATCACTATCAAGTGATCAATCTGGGGATCACTAGTCCCAGATTTAGAGCTGGCTTTAGCTCTTTAAAGCTAAACTAAGTAGCTAAAACTAAGTAGGCTACCGGGTGCTGTAGGCTTATACCATAGCCTTTTGAGACTGAAGGTTGCCAACCAGGCTAGAGGTGTGGCAAACCTAAATCCTCCCTTAATTTGGAGTCCTCTGCAGCACTCTGGTGCCCTGCTGGATATCTCTCTTCATGTTCTGGATTGTTTTCTGTTTATCAACACCTTGCACCAAGGTGTTCATTAACTGCAAGTGTTGTATATCCTGAACCATGTGATTTTTCCATACACCTGCCATTGTGAATCTGTTTAGGCTGTTAAGCACCTCAGATTTCAAAAGAGGCCCAGAGATTTCCTGGGATCTTACATTTTCCAATCTCACCTGGATTTGCTACCCATGTGGAATGCTGCGATGCACTGCTGTGGACATGGTAGTAGCTGTGCTGCAAGCCATATGCACTGGAGTGAGAAATGCATACATAATACTCCTTAACACAATGTCAAATCTGGGACGAAACTGGCCTGCTACAGTACTCTGCTTGTGGAGCTCAGGGACACAGCTGCAGCACCACAGCTGCTGCAGAAGTCAGGGTTGGTAAGCACAGGACACTTTCTATTCTAGTGTGAGCCTAAATACTATGATGCTAATTTTTTGCAATGATTTTCTAGATTTAAAAGATTTTAGAGAGACTTAGGAGTGTGTTGTGGTTTTCCATATTACTGTATCAAGCTGCTGCTGCCACATGGGCAGATATACCTGGGCTCTTCATTGGGAAGTCCAGTAGACCTAGACTATTCCAGCTGTTGCCACTCTACCCTTGTTTTGCCAACACCTTTGGGAAGGGGCCCCAAAGGAACTTTGTACCCCCTGATAAAATTCCTCTCAGAGGTCCTGCCTAAGGGCCCAGTCTATCCAACTTTCCAGCCCTGGTGTAGCAGTGCCAATGGGGTGTGCGCTATAACCTGTGGTGGGAGGGTAGTTACAGAGGCCTCCACAAGATAAGGGGACATGTGTTTCTTTGCCTTGGGGCTGCATGCAGTTGCCTGCACCAGTGCTGGAAAGTTGGCTAGGATTGGGCCCTAAGGCAGTGGTTCTCAAACTCTCTGGGAGTTTGAGAACCACTAAGTTCGTATGTGGATGGGGGGAGGCAGGATTGCACTGCTGGGGGGGCTGCAGGGGCTTGGGTACACGTACAGCCTGGGGGTGTGTGGGGAGCCTGGCGCAGCCTGCAGCAGGGCTCCCCACAGCAGTGAAAGTAGATGCGAGCGATTGCGCCCTGCCTCCGCTAAAATGGGTTACAAACCATGATGTGTATGTGCAACCTCCTGATTTTAGAAATGGGCTATGTCAGATGCAAGGGAGGGCACCAGGATGCAGGTC